>NW_005871094.1:4430733-4510521 GCF_000147115.1 Myotis lucifugus | reverse complement strand
AGGGAAAAAAAGATATTACTCCCCCCTTTTTGCTACTTCCCCAACAAGGGTGGGAGTGGGTGCGCGCCCCCCCCCACAATAATTTTTTTTATTATTTTTTTTTTTTACCCGCAACCCCCCCACACACCAAATGCCACAAAAAAAAAAAAGAAGATAAGGCTCTTCCTCCCCATAAAAAAAAAAAAAAAAACTTTTTTTTCGGGGGGGAGGGTTTTTTTTATAAAAAAAATATAATATTGTTCGCCCCCCCAAAAAAAAGCGCGCCCCGCCGCGCCCCCCGCGCGCGCACACACACACACACACACACACACACACATACACACACAGTAGAAATTTACTATTCCTTATAAGTTTGGTAGAATGAAACTTTAAAACTATCTGAGCCTGGCCTGGCTGGTGTGGCTCAGTTGGTAGGATGGGCATCCAGTACACCACACCAAAAGGTTGCAGATTAGATCACCGGTCTGGTCAGGGTGCATGTGGGAGGCAACCAATTGATGGATACATACGGCAAAGAATCCAATGCCTGAGCTTAACTTTGGGGATTGGCCAGAGGGGAGTTCAAAGGAGGTAGGATGGCTTTATGCTCTTAAATGTAAGCTGGATCCAGAGCAGCTCTGACCAGACATGTCATCAGTAAGGAGAAAAAAGGAAGATGATTTTACTGAGAGCTGTCTATGTGCCAGGCACTGTCTCTGTCTCTTTCTCTTCCTCTTTTTCTCTCTCTCCCTTCTCCTCTCTCTCAAAAAAATAAAAACAAAAAACTATCTGAGTCTGAATTTTGGAGGCATAAGAAGTTACCATTCTAATTTTTTAAAATACTTACTGGTATAATTATCTTTTCTAATTTTTTATTGTACCAATGTTGGCATTTTATTTTATTTAAATGTATCCATTACATCTAGTATGATCCATAATGTGCTTATTATTCTGATCTCTGCTCTGTCTACAGTTATTTCTATTTTCACTCCACACTATTTATTGCATCTTCTCTCTTATGTCTTGACCAGTGCTTTCAGAGGTCTGTTTTACAAAGAATCTTTTCTGTTTTACCAAAATCTTTTGGTTTTGTTAATCTTTTCCAATCTTTTAATTTCATGTTTAATTTTTCTATTAGATTTACTATTTCATTTATTCTTGTTTCTTTGGGTGAACACCATACATCTTTTTTTGACTATATTTTACGCTGAGCACACACCTAGTACATAGAAGCTTTTTATAAAATGTTTATTGAATAAGTGAATTGGAAACACCTTGAGATTAGATAATGTCTCTTTCATCTTCATAGTCTTTAAATAACACACTATACCATCTAGCACATGGGAGGCCTCAGTAAATACACCCTTCCCTAAAGGAACCCCCAGAGGTCATTTAATTGAGCTTCTGATGAAAAATAAAAGACATTTCTGATGGTGTTGTAGAATCCACTAGTGGCATTAGTGACCCTCCAACCTTTTCTTCTTGCGTGGCAGAACCCTTCATTTTAGCTAGGCACACAACCATCTGGAATCAAGGCCACGTGAGTATGCTCTGGCCGATAAACACAGTGAAATCTGGCTGATGATTATAAGTGAAAATGGTGGATCCAAGCTGAGGAAAGTATTTCTGGAAAGGAGATGGGTCTTTTCTCTTCTCCTTTCTTTGTCTCAAATTCTGGAATGTTGATACAAAGGTTGGGGTTCCAGATCAGGTGGTGACCTTCTGGGTGGAAGCCCACATGACAGAGAAATGAGATAAAGTGTCTGCGTTCCTCCCACCAGGACCCATCCATGGCAGCCTTTGAGGAATGTTTTTGGACTTCTTTGTAAGAGAGAGGCCTCCTCTCTTGTTTATGACACTGTTTTCAGTTGTTTGGTGGGAAGGGGCTTCTGTCACATGTGACTGAACATATTAACTGATTACAGTAGCATTAGATTAGTAACTGACTCAATGGGTACATGTTGACACTTTTCTACAGCATGTCCTTCCTCACACAATACAGACCTAAGACAGGAGATGTTAAAATCCCCATTTCACACCTAGGAAAAGCAGAGAGGGAGCCCAGACCACGCTCATCTCTCATTCTTACTCAGATTTCAATGCACTGCCCAATTTTACCTCTTCTAAACCTCTTTTAAACCAACTAGAAAAGGACTCATCTCAAGGGTCCTTATTATAGAACGCTCTAGTGTTTCTCAGGTGACTTCCCAATAATTTGTAGCCCCCCTGGTTGCCTGGGAAAATTCCAGGTAAACCTCGCTTTTTCAAACTCTGGTGTTTTCCTTCTCAGACTAGACTCTCTGGCTAACTAGGCAATCAGGCTGGCAGTTCTTTTCAAGAAGCTCAAACACAAAATAAAAATACAAAAGCTTTGTCCACTCTATGTGACTAATGACCTTGACTCTAAAGTACTGATTTTCTTGATCCTCCGTGTGTTGTGAGTTGGGGTCCACACTCAGCATGACTTTGCATACTGCAGAGCAAACTTCATGGATGATACCTAGATACCATATAACTGTAAAATCAAATGGCCATGCCACCTCTGTCTCATTACCAGCTTCTTTATGTCCTTATGGTCTCTCTGCTATTACCAGGGGCTTCTTGGAGTGTTCTCTCTTAAGTGGTATGATTATCAATGACCACCATCAACATCAGCCTGGATGGACCCCAGACTCATACAGAAAAGAGACAGATTGTTCTAGGTCCACACAAGGGTTATAACTCCAGGACACCAGGGTCTGGATAAATAAGGCAAAGCATCCAATGTCCGAGCTTAACTTTGACTTTGGGGATTGGCAGGCAAGAGGTTTCAAAGGAGTTAGGATGGCTTTATGCTCTTAAATGTAATCTAGGTCCAGAGCAACCTCTGACCAGGCATCTCACCAATAAGGAGAAAAAGGAATAAGATGATTTTACTGAGACTTGTTTATGTGCCAGGCACTGTGCCAGGCATTGTACCTGGCACCTTCACATATATCTCTCATTGAATCCCAGGTTCAGTTGAAAGGCAGTACAGTGCAATTACTAGCTATGTGATCTTGGGTGAGTAACTTGTGTCCATGAGATTCATGTAAAAAGAGTTAAAATCATTTTTACTTAATAAGGATGATATAATCAAGATATTCAACAGTGCCTATCACATAATAAGCTCTCAATAACTACTTGCTGGCTATTATCATTAATCATCACAGTAGACTTGAAAATGGGCTTTACGATGCCCATTTTGAAGTTATGGAATATAAGAGTCAGAGACTTAAAATAACCTCACAAGGTCAACTGTTAATATATAGAGGAACCAGAATTCAGTTCTGGGTTCATCTAACTCCAACCTCCTTGCTCTTTGCCCCAGTCATCTTCCAGAAAGCCAGTCCTCCCCTAGCTGATTGTTTTAGACACCACTTAGCACTCCTTATGAAAAAAGCACTTGCTCTCAGGGTCACTAATATAGTTAGTAGTTATGCCACTCAATAGAAATGGACTGTTGGCCTTTGAGGAGATGACAGCTGCTCAGAGGACCTCTCCCCTCTGACTACAAAATCAACTAAGATATAGAGTTGGACAGGAGTTAAACAGGAATAAAAATATTGTATGCTTTTTTTTATCTGGTAAAATAGAGGGCACAGTTTAGATCCAAGACCAGCAGAAGTTTCCTATTCTTTCTTTCCAAGCCCCAACTCTCACTCTGGTGTTCACACACAGGGAAGATTCACACATATGTACCCAGCCCTGGATGATTATCACGGGCAACAAGGGCATATGAGAGAGCCCAGAGACATGGGAATCAGTCTTGATGCAGATCCTGCCCATGGGGACACATGGACAGAGAATGTCGCACTATCACCTGTCAGCAAGAGGTAGAAAGATGAGTCTTCCTGATGCTATTAGAAAGCGTTGGTACAATTCTATGAGCCAGAAGAAACATGGAAAGAGAGAAAATCTCTCCCCTACCATAACCCCAAATTCCCAATACATATGCTCATCAACCACTTACAACCAATCCATCAATACAAAATAAAAGAAATCCCACAAGTACCCAGAAAAGAGCTGTTAGCCTCAAAATGAAAGTATTAGAAATGTTTTCCTTTTTTTCTACTCCATGTTTTTACTCTTCTCAGAGCTACTCTTCCTTCAAGTAGCTCCCACACTAACATGATTAGTAGTTTAAATGTCTCGAAGAACCAGCACAGACCACTGGGATCTGTATTCTCTCTTGAAAAAAAAATCAAATGGACTGTAGAGAGTTTGGTGGAATTAATTCCACTGTGGAAAGAGAGGAGCCAAGCTGCTTCAGTCTCTTGGTTGATAAGGTCACTGGAATCCCGTGTTGGGAATTACTCCCCTGTAAATCACTTCTGCCCAGCTACTCTGTGTGGCCCTGAGTTGCAGATAATCCAATCACTGTGTCTGGTCTCTGAACAGAAGCTTCACTGACCTTCCCTAAGAGTATTTTGATACCAGTTGTGGCTGCAGGAAGAGGCACAGGAGCCCAGTCCCAAGACATGCCAGTTCTGTGACCACCTTGAGGCCAGGATTCAGCCTTGCAGGTAAACATCCTGGGTAGAGAGGCCCCTGCTGAAAGTGTAGTCTCTGCCACAGGAGAGGCCCTCATGCCCCCGGGCCCAGCTCATACAGCACATGGGCAGGCAGGGCCTGTTTGCAGACTTGGCAGATGGGATAGCCGACTGCCACCAAGTACACTCGACTCCCAGCTGTGAGGCTGGCCGGAGCCTATTTATAGGTTTTTCTTGGTTTTATACTTTTTAGAATATATCACGCCAATTAGTCCATCATTGGCTACCAATTAATTCTGGTTGTGGGCAAATCACTTAATTTTGAGCTTTAGTTTCACACAGACCTCAATTAAAACCCTGTATGAACTACCTATTGATGAGTAAATTGCATGATCACTCCAAGCCTTTGTTTCTACACCAGTATATGGGGAACACTAATGCGTATTTTGCAAGGTTGTGATGAAGATTTAAAAGGTAACATATATAAAGTGCACAGCAGACTATCTGATTATATTGGTTTCTGATGGGTTATCTGCCCAGCTGTGTCCATCACTGTGCACCATCCCTGCAGAGAAGTCCCCCTGTGTCTCCATCTGCATGGTCCAGGATACCGTGGTTGCCAGGATACCTAATCTAGTACGACTCTGAGGTCCAGAGTGGAGGCACCTAACTGAAGGCAGGCCAGTATGAGTCCCTTCCCCCAAGATTCGGTATTGGATGGGGGCTGAGAGATGGGTCTCCCTCAGGACAGAGGACCCTAAACACCCATGAGCTCTGATGGAGACCATGCGCTCTGCAAGCAGCTGGAGAAGCTGGTCTTCAAATGAGGAGAAGAGTGGCACATATACAGAGAGGAGAAGAGCCAGAATCCAGCCAACTTTCCAGTCCCTGCCTCTAGTTCCTCTCTGCCCTTGGGCTCCATGAAGTCACACCCCAATAGCCTCATCATTAAGTTCCTTTCTTGTTAAATAAAGTTAGCTTGAGCTGGTTCTTGTTACATGCAATTGATAGCAATCTTAATAATCTGGTAAACTGTTGTTATTCAATAAACAGCAAACACCAACTTGTGTAAAATGAGAGAAATGGACAAATAATGCCTGATTCTTCCCTATCCTCCTGCTCTCTGACTTGAAACAATTATTTATTGGGAATCCCATCTTATTTATATCTCCTTCTGTAACAACTTAGACCCATATTTATCATTATTCAATAATTCATTCATTTGATAAACTGTCTCTATACAAGGGCAGGGACCATGACATGCCTCTATTTCTATGTGCAGATGGCCATTCTCTCATCCCCGCCCCTTGGCCGAGACCTTGCCCAGACCAAACTCTACTGCAGCCACTTCCTGGATCCCAGCCCACGAGGTCCTGCACTTCCCTCCTGTCCCAGCCTGGTGGCCCTTCTTTGGTTGACTCCAATCAAGGCAGCGCTCAGCAGCCCAGCCACGGCACCAACCAAGAAAAGGGTACTTTTAAAAGGCAAGCTCCCTGGTGCTCACAATAAAAATAGCTGAAGTTCGGGTCCCACACTGAGCACTCCACAGGAATCATCTCATTTAATTCCCACCGCAACCTCTGAGATTGGCATTGTTATTATCCACGTTTTACTGACAAAGAAGCTGAGGCACTGGGAGGGGAAGTAATTTATTCAAGGGCACGCAGCTAGGAAGTGGCAGAGCTAAATCGCAACCCATGCTGCGTCAGCCGAGGTCCATGCACTGTATCTCTTAACCAGACGAGACTGTAGCCTTCAAACTAGGCTTAGATTAGGTTATGTGCTGCACAGATGAAGCCATGTCTGAGTGGCAGCTGAGAGAGTTCAGAGAAGGGATCCAGGATGAGCTCATAGAGCAATAACCAGAGGGGGTTGGGGGACAAGGAATAGCTGGACTTTGGCCCTGGAGAATGGGTAGGGGACATGGTAGATAATGGACAGTTCAAAGGCCCAGAGGTGTGACTATGCACGGAGGGCTAGTTATAAAGGCAGGTGACATCGGTAGCTTTAGCCAGTTCTGGGGACACAGGAAACCAGGCAAATAGTTGGGATTTGGTTTGTTCATTTGTAATAGGTTGGATTGTGTCCCCTCAAAAGATATGTGCAACTGATCCCCAGTACTTGTGAGTGTGACTTCATTTGGAAATATAGGCTTTGCGGATGAAATCAAGGTAAGATGAGTCCATACTTCATTAGCCTAGGTCCTAATCAATAGGACCGGTGTCCTTATAGGAAGGAGGAAATTTAGACAAGGAGACACAGGAAGAACAGCACATGAAGATGGAGCAGAGACTGGAGCGATGCAGCAGCCAGCCACGGAGCACCAAGGACTGAGGGCCACCACCCGGAGTAGGAGAGCGCCTCCTGTAGGCTCTCAGAGGGCCACGCTCTGCTGTGCCTTCATCTCTCACTTCTAGCTTCTAGGGCTGAGACAATTTCTATAGTTTTAAGCCACCTAGTTTGTGAAGCTTTATGTCAGCCTGTGAAATAATAGGAATATAGATACATATATAAACATAAATATAAACATATACATATACATATACATATACATATACATATACATATACCCCAGTCTCTGCCCCAGTTCCTGGCACAGAGCTCCTAAAACTCTTGTAATTCCCTAGGTGATAAGAGTGCTAGGAGCATCTTTTGTCCTGTTATTTAGCCTTTGACCCTGGTGGCTGACACAGGACTCCTAAGTCCCTTGGAATTTCCTGGGCGATAGGGGCATCTTTTGTTCTAAAGAGGTGCTCTCAGTGGGCTCCTGGACGGCTTCAGGATGGGAGCTGGTCACCAGGAAGACCAAGCCCTGATTAGAAGCTTGGAGCTTTCCATCCCCATCCCCTGGAAGAGGAGAGAACTGAAGACTGCGTTAACTATCAACCCTGCCTATGCAATAAAGCCTCTGTGAAATCCCAAAAGGGCTTCCGGGCTGCTGAAGGTGCTGGGATTGCCTCCTTCCCATGCCTCCCTTTCTGTATCTCTCCGCCTGGCTGCTCATCTGTAGCCTTTATTATACCTTTGTAATAAACTGCTAAACATAAGTAATGGTTCCCCCAGTTCTGGGAGCCATTCTAGCAAATTACCAAACCCAAGGAGGGGATCACAGGAACCCCAATATATAACAGTCAGTCAGGACAGTGACAATAGGGACTTGTGTCTGAAGTGAGGGCGGTCTTGCAGGACTGAGCCCTCCACTTGTGGGGTCTGACGCTCCCTTCAGGTAAATAGAACCAGAGCTGAAGTAAGTTGTAGGACACCCCACTGGTGTTGGAGAATTGCTTGATGTATGGAAAACCCACACCTCTGGCGTCAGAAGTGAAACTGTGGTGTGAGCCTAAACAAAACCACGTGGAGTTTTGCTTTAGACATAGCCCTGGGAAACGAACACAGTCATCATCAGAGGAACCTCCCAGAGCTTGAGCAAGTCTGGGGTAAAGAGAGGGAAGTTGTATTTTAGCAGGCTCAAGCTTAAACGGTGGAAACTGCTGAGGCATCAAAAAAAATGGGCTTTGAAGTAAAATTAGATTCAGTCCAGCCCTCGCTATGCTTTCTGCCTCACCCTGCAGACCAGGGGACAAATTCTCTCCTCACTTCCATCTCTTCCCTCCCCCCACCTCCCCCACCCCCGCCCCAGGCCTCCCAAATGGTCTGAAGGCTCTGAGCACTCGGCCCTTTCTTCTCTACCTCAGTTTCCCCACCTGTAGAAATGGAGATGACAGTGCAGCCTGTTCCCTGCTCAGGGCCCCTCAGTCATCCCTTCTGTCCCCCCTTCCCTTACACCACCTTTCTCCATATTACTTTCCACCTGGTGGCCGAGTGTGAGCTGATTGGCTGGTTTCTGTGTATTTCGCTTCACTAGCATCCAGCTCCCAGAGGGCAACCATGTGTTCTGTTCACTGGTACAACACCACACCCAGATTAGTCCTCAAAACATGGCAGGGTTCCGACAAATACTTGAAGAATATGGGACTAGTGTGGAGTGAAGATTAAATGAGATAATGTATGTAGTGCATCTATTCCATTGGAAGGACTTAGTATGTGCCAATCCTGTCCCTTATTCATCCCTGAACATGTCCTACATTTCACAGAGAAATTTTATGCATATGAGAGAGGGACATGTGTTCTGTGCTTTGGATGACACATATGTAAAGTTGAAGTGATCCCACCTCATATATCTATTTTAAAATTTTGTTCTGTTTTCCACTTATTTTAACTGGAAGATATACTTCACCTTTTTAGAAATGTCCTTCATAAATGTATCTTTGGTGAACAATCAAAGTGGCCCAGGCCAAGGTCAAATGTTACTCTCACATCTAGCAAGGTCCCTTCTATCTTCCTTCCTCATCTGGTGGGCATGAGGCTCACAGCCCCTCAGTTACAGCCAGGCTTGCTGCTATGCGATACATGTGTTTTTAAGAATCACCACGTGGTAAGAATCACCACGAAGCACACAATTGCACAATGAAAACCACAGCACTTATGGGAAAGATGGGGTTAGAGGCATAAACCCCATACTAGAAGAAGAAGAAGAAGAAGAAGAAGAAGAAGAAGAAGAAGAAGAAGAAGAAGGAGAAGGAGAAGGAGAAGGAGAAGGAGAAGGAGAAGGAGAAGGAGAAGGAGAAGGAGAAGGAGAAGGAGAAGGAGAAGGAGAAGGAGAAGGAGAAGGAGAAGGAGAAGGAGAAGGAGAAGGAGAAGGAGAAGGAGAAGGAGAAGGAGAAGGAGAAGGAGAAGGAGAAGGAGAAGGAGAAGGAGAAGAAGAAGACTCCCATAAAAATGGTAGCTCAATTTTACACATGTAAAATGGTTTTAAAAATTCACAAATACTACAGTAAACATGGTACTTTATCTGAAAATGTCCCGATGCTTGCCTGTGGAAATTGGCTCCAGAAAGGTTGCGGCTTGTGAGTTACTGTGACCTTGTGCAAGGAAGGTGATCTGGAATCCACAGAAAGTTGTAACAAAGGATGTGAATGGGCGTGGCTCAAAGCATGGTGAGTGAACTTAGGTAACCAGAAGTGTTTAAGGCGTGTGGTGTGCATTCTGTACATTTCTATGCTGCTTGGTTAGCCGTGTACTGTTGTTTGTGTGTGTTTTAATCCTCACCTGAGGATATGTTTATTTTCCTTTATTTCTTTTTACTGATTTGAGAGAGAGGAAGGAAGAGAGGGAGAGAGTGAATGATAGAGAAACATCAATGAGAGAGAGAAACACGGATCACTTACCTCCTGTATGTACCCCAACTGGGGACTGAACCTGCAACCTGGGTATGTGCCTGACCGGAAATCGAACCTGCCACCTTTTGGTGCGTGGGACAATGCTCCAACCAGCTGAGCCACACTGGCCAGGACTAGCTGTGTGCACTTTTCTGCATTCCCCCAGTGTTTCTCCCAGGCTAAATCACACATAAGTAAACGTGAAATTCGTGTTATGCTCAAATTGTTCCCTACGACATCAATTGCATTGGAACGAATTTGCATTTCTGAAACAATCGCTATAGCAGAACTGACTGTCGATCCAAACTCACACAGGGAATACTCAAAGAGCTGGGCGTAGTTTATGCTCAACTCTCCTGATCCGCCCGGCCATGTCTCACTTTCAGCCTGAGAGAAGATAGGGAAGGGGCAGCATCTGAGATGTGGTAAAAGTTTCATTAACCAGGAAGCAATTCAAAACCTCGTATATTTAGAATTAATGGTCTTCAACTTTTAAAAGAAGTCAATCACAAGAAACAAGCTGATATGTGGAAGTTAGCCAAGTAAAATCAAGAATGTGTCCTGGAATGAGATTTACCCGTCCCCTGAGCCTTCCGCACCTGTGGTCTCGTGTAATAAAAGTTGGCATTTGGAATGGGGACTCTGAATCGTGATCCTGAATGCTTTCTGCATCACGAATCAAGAGTAAACAGTGCTCAGTGTGCAAACAGCTTAAGGAAGGAAAACAGACCAAAGCCTTTGAAAAGGAGGTTAACAAGAATAACCAAAACAAGGATTCTTATAATCCACTTAACCAGAAAACCCATTCCAGTTCCCAGAGGTTGGCCTGTTCAGGCCCACAGGAGTCGTGCCCGCCAAGCCTATAAGATGTACCACAGCTTAAAATTCTGGAGAAATTGCCTGGGTGGTTTAAATTGTCCAGGATGACGCTGCCTCTCTGCTTCCTTCCACCAACCCTTGATCGCTTCCTGCTTCACCAAGCAGGACCAGCACAGAGCAAGCAGAACAGCCAGTGGCTACAAATCTATATTGAGCAGATGAGGAATCAAAGGAAAATGTTATAGATGGAAAGATGGGTCGTTCTGAAGTGTAATAACCAGGCTTAGGGGATTGGAGTTTTATTTTCTTTTGATAGAAGAACCTTAATGGAGCCCCTCGCCAGCTGTAAGAGCCATGATAACAGTGTAATGAAAATGTTCCTTGAGCCTATGGCTTCTTCCAGCCAAGAAATTCATCCTCACCATCATCACCATCACCATCACCATCACCACCACCACCACCATCATCATCATCATCACCATCATCACCATCATGATTATCATCATCACCATCACCATTATCACCACCACCAGCATCATCATTATCATCAACATCATCCCATGGATTTGACAGACATCTATAAGACCCCATGCTGGAAACTGTAACAAGTCAGTTGAGCACATGCTCTCCCTCAGAGGTATGCGGTACAAGGTAGAATGAAGAGTTCATTCATTCATTTATCAATATACTAGAGGCCCAGTGCATGAAATTCACTGGTCCCTCAGTCCAGCTTGTGCCTTCTCACACTCCGGGACCCCTTGGGGGATGTCCACCTGCCTCGGAGGCAGGAGAGGCTCCTGCCACTGCTGCTGCTCTTGCCAGCCGAGAGCCTGGCTTCTGGCTGAGCAGTGTTCCCCCTGTGGGAGCACACTGACCACCAGGCTCCTGCATTGAGCATCTGCCCTCTGGTGATCAGTGCACATCAGAGTGACCGGTTGTTCTGCCGTTAGGTCTATTGGCATATTAGCCTTTTATTATATAGGATTAATTCAAAGGTTCTTGGAACCCTATTCTGTATTAACCTGATAGGTACAGACAGAATGAAAAGGACATAGCACCTGCACACAGGGAACACCCAGTCCAATGGCAAAGGAGAAACAAAGGACACGCATTATAATTTAAGTGCCCTAAGAGAAAATTAGTGCCAGATTCTTTTTTTAAATTTTTGTATTCAACATTTACAGGTTTATTTTAGTGCCTTCTTTTGTGTTATGCATAGTTCCATATTTCCCCAATCCTTAAGAACACCAGAATCATGTGCGGGGAGCTTGTCTATTAAATATACCAATTCCTGGGGCTTGCTCCCAGAAATTCTGGTGCTCAGGGGCTCTGCTTGGACCTGTTTACAAGAGCTTCCAGCTGAGTCTCACACAACTGGCCTGGCTCTGGCTCTGGCTCTGGCAGGGGCATCCCATTTGGGAACCCGTCCTTGGTGCTACTTTGCTTAAACATTAAGTTTGACTCCTTCACTCCATCTTGTATTACATTACTTGTGATATAAGTCAGCTTCTTCCCCAGGAATGTAAGCTCCTTGATGGCAGGGTCCTCTCTCACTCATGTTTGCATCAGTGAACCAAGCTTTACATGTGTGCTCAGTGGGATGGCATTGCTTGCTGAGTGGAGTCAGGCTCTAGGGAGGTGTGCGTTGTATGCACGTGTGTGTATGAGACATGAACCTTTGTTAAAAGCAAATCTCTGCATTTGCTGTGTCAGTGTGATTTACTGTAATGGAAGCCAGTGCAGCTTGAGCAGAGGTCTTGCCTTGAAATGGAGCGAGGTTATAGATGGGCAGAGCTGCCCAACACTTTCTTGGGAAATACTTCAGTGTCATCCTCAGCTGATAGGACTCGTTTCACTTCCGTTAAACACCATGTAGAGGCCATTGTGATTTCTCCTGTGGAGTGGTACCAGCAGAGTACCCATTGGTCCAAGGTTCTAATTGCCCAAGAAAGCAATAGGTAATCATCCCCAGCCCCCTCTCACTTACCCCCACATCCAGTCCTCACCAAGACTGCCCAGCCTCTCTTCTCTCTGTGACTTCAGTCTGTCCCTCTGTCGCTGCTTTGGTAAAGGCCCTTCCAGCTCTTATAATAGCCGGAAACTGGCCTCTCTGCCTCCACTCTGGCCTCTCGTGTTCCTGTTGCCCAGTGTAGCCAAACTGATCTTCCCAAAGTGCAAACCTGAAGCAGTCACTCCACTGACCCCCAACCCTCCTTGTCTCCAGGCCCAGTTCAGGGTCAGACCAGGCCTCACTCAGTGGCTCACAACCAAACACTCCTGGTGGGTCTGACACTGCCCCCCTTCCGTCTCATGGCAAGTGGGACTCATCACACTTTGATGATAGCATTTTTAAAGTTTTATAGAAATGACTTGTTTAATTAAATATCTATCTTCCCTTCTAGACTTTGAATCCTTGAGGGCAGGGCTGTCTCCTCAGTGCCAGGTCAGTGCTGTCTCCCAATGTCAGGGCAGGGTCTGACACAGAGTAGGGGACTCAGCAATGGCTGGTGGAGGGGATGGGGAAGGACAAACTGCCCATTTCGAGACTGTGCCAATGGCTCCCCTAGAAGAATGTGAGATGCTCTTGAAGCGACTGTGAGTCCAGCAGTGTAAAGCCCCATCCTTCCTTCAGGGAAGGCTGACATAAATGTGTGCTCATGGGAGGCCTGCAGGGATGTACTGCATCAGATTAATAGATATGATTATTATCCCTATTGTATAGGTGAGCAAACAGCGTCCCCAGGGTTTAGTTGCCCCGGGCCACACTAGCTGTGGCAAGTACCAGAGCCAGGATTTGAACCCATGACTGTCTGACTCCACAGTCTGAGTTCTTGCCATCTCTGGGCTGCCTCCCACTGGCAGTGGGAGGGAGAAGCCTATGGCGGATAGAGGGATAGCTTGGATCACATTGTCGCTACATCCCGTAGGGCCTACACTCGGTGAGCACTGGTTTTTACTTCCCTTATATGGCGAAAAGAGAGATGCCCATTTCCCCCCCATTCCTGCAGACGAACAGACGGGTGCTAATTTGGTAAGTGCAAATTGTCTGGCTCCGGTTCCATCCACCATCTGCCCGCTTGAACTAGTGAAACCAGGGTGACTTGTAATTATGCCCAGTTCTCTTCACAAGGTCCTTCCATCCCTTCAGATGAGTTTATCCTCTTTCTATTTTAAGAAAGAGCTTCACATAGCAAGGCATTCATGGAACATGTCCAAGTACCAGAGTAGAAAGTGGTATTTGAAGCCAAATCAATCACACAGACAAAACCCTTGAACGAGACGCCGGGGCCCCGGGCTGGTCCCACCCTTCCCAGAGAATTGCTGAGCTACAGGAGACAGTCACGGCAACGTTCAGGGCCTCAGTTTCCCCTCCAGGGCACTGGCATTCGGAGCCCTCACGGCAAAGAGAGTGGCGCTTTGCTGTCTGTGTGGCAGGCTTGCTCCTACTACTGCTGCGGCTGGTGCTGCTGCTGTGGGCAGGTGTGTAGAGGGACCGTCCCCAACTTCTCCTCCTCAGCCTCCAAAAGAAACTCTTCCAACCCCGCAGTAAAGATCCCTCCTCCCCAGCCTGCTAAAAATCCGAAGCTGAATTCCATCTTATTCGCACCACAGCTAGGATAGAGCTGCTTGAAGCTCCACTTCCCTGCTCTCTGTAACAGCCTCCCCCAACATCCGGCCCTCCGCCAGGTTTTAAAAACTAAAACGTGCCAAAATGATAAAAGGGTCAGAAGGCTAAGAGAAGCAATTTACCAGCCCAACGCCATCATTTAACCCGGCCTCCTCATTCTAATCCAAAGACGTACTTCCCATTCATTTACCTCCGGCTGTCTCCTGCCACTTCTCCCTCCCGGAGGCTGCACATCTAGGGGATAAGGCCCCTGGCAGAGGGGTGGGTTCCCCTTCGAGTGGGGGTGGCACCTCTTGGAGAAGCAGAAGTTGGCCACCTGGGAGGTGGGTGGGCAGGAGTGTGCCTGGCCCCGTGGAGCAGCCCCTGCCTGTCGCTCAAGAGAAGGAGGCTGCCCTGTGCTTGCAGGCACTCGCTTTGTCACCTCCTCCTGTTACTCCTCCGCCAGCCTGTCACACCTCCACCCCGTTCTCCAATCCCTGAAACTGGCAAATGAGCCCGTCCCACTGTCAGCAGCCAAGTTCAATTTTTTTTTAAAGTCACTCTTTGACAAAACTAAGAGAGAAAGTTGGCTGTTTCGTTGGGTGGTTTTCTTTAGCAACACTGAAATGTCTAACATCTAAATGTGTGGTGCTTGCGAACTTAAATATGTCGCCTCTGGACCAGCCTTCCTCGGGAACATCTGCTCTCAGGAGCCCAGAAGTGGAGACCGCGAAGTTGCATGACTTATCTTTCCCCGGAGAAATGGCAAGTGTGTTTCTCCCCCTCACAGTCACAGCTACTTCTCCACCCCGCATCAGAGCCCCAGCCTGCGGCAAACCTCTTCGCGCTTCCAAATCCAGGCTCCCACACAGAAGTCGAGACTTCAAACGTGACATGTGGTGCCACCTGTGCTCAGTCCTCAGTTCTCGACTCGCTCACAGCTTCTGAACGTCTCATGTGGGGACCGGGGGGCAAGGAGGCTACTGTGCAGAGCCCGCACCATGACGTCACGTACACCCAAAGGCGGGGAATTCGGTAAACAACCTGGGGTGTGATCCTGGAAGATGGGCTACATGCAAATCTCCCCATAGGTAGAGTGTGGCCGAGAACTTGAACAATTGTGAACACTGCATGTGAGGCTGGCTGACAATTTGGAGTGCAAGGGGACCAGTGCCACAGGGAAGCGGAGATGCCTGTGGAGGCCCGAGATGTAGCAGAAAGAGCCATGGACCTTCCGTCTCCTTGGTGACTGTGGCTCAGCGAGAAGTAGGCTCAGCCACATATTACAGGCAACCCCAAATCACAGGCTTTCCACACAGGTTCATTCTTTCATGGAAAAGATGTTGGGAGGGAGTGAGTCCAGTGGCCCCATGAGGCTAGTGGAGCTAAGGCTCCTTCTGTCTTTGTGCTCTGCCATCTTCAAGGTCACCTGAAGGCCACTTCCTGGCGTCCATCCTCAAGGTCACTGGGATGCCCGGATGGCTGTCTGAGCTCCTGCTATCACACCACATCCCACATACCAGGAGGAAGAAAAACAAGAGCACAGTGACCCCCTGACACCACTGCAAGCCAGGTCAGCTCCGTTTTCACAACCATCCCCTAAGGACAAGACGTTTCTGCTGGCATCTCTGTGGCCAGGACTTAGCCCTGTGGCCACACCTAAGTGTATGGGATGCTGGGGAATAGCACCCTTTAGCCACATGCATTGTGACATTGAAAAAAATGCGCTTTTTCTACTAAGGAGAAAGGAAACACTGGATACGAGGTGGCAACTGGCAGCCTCTGCTTTCCATCCATGGAAAGAAGTGTTGATCCTAACTATGAATATATCAAGTAACTCAACTCCAGCTCTATTGACATTTTGGGCCAATCAATTCTTTGTTATGGTGAGCTGTTCTATATAAGATGCTTTGCAGCATCTCTGATCTCTACCCATTAGATGCCAATAGCACCACCACCACTCCCAGCACTTGTGGCAACCAACAATGTCTCCAGACAATGCCATATGTCCCCTGGGGCACAAAAGCCCTGGATGGGCACCACTGGTACATATCAAAAGGGCATTAAATTAGATTATATACATAATTTTCATACAGAAAGAGGAGGGATTTACACCTGTTCACCTTGGGGTAACACTGTAAGAAGCAATAGAATTAAACTTGATTCTTTGCTGAAAGGCATCTTGAGAGACTTTGAGTCAAGTGTACTGTGTGATGCTCCCAGGGTTCCAAAGAGTAAACAGAGCACAGGGAGGAAACTGACCTACTAGTGTCTCCTCTGGCCCGTCCACAGCTTGGAACTGCAGAGACAATGTCCTTTGGCTCATGCAACTCTCCTCCTGCCCCCCTGGGTCTTCCCACACCAGATTCCCTCTGCCCGGCCCCTCCTCTGCTCTGTGCACAGCTGACCCTCTGTTTGAATGTCATGGACTCAAATCCACCACACATCTGAGTCCACCTGCCTCCCGCTGACTGGTTCCTCTTCTGAATTCTACTTATACAGTTCATAAGTACATACTAGTCTATTCACTTTTGTTATCACTCTCCCCATTAAGGTAGGGAACGCGTCTCTTTATTCACCTGTATTAACCAGCACCTGGCACAGTAAAGTGCCATTAAAGGTTTTATGAATAAATGAATGAACGAATGAATGAATGAATGAATATAATAATGGAGGTGAGAGAGAGTGCATGTACAGTGTGTGAGGAAGTTGACAAGGGGGTAAAGGAGAGAATTGGAACATAGACCAGGGCAAAGGCCACGCCTGAGCTCACAAAAGCCAATGAGTAACAAGAGTGGTTTACTTTCAGACTTAATATTTTCAGTCAATTATACCTGGAATAAACAAATAAATGAGATATAATCACAAAGACCTGCAATATAATATCGGAGATAAAACACACATACTAATAATTATAATAAAGGTTAAAGTGCCAAAAGTGTATTTAAAAAAGAGAAAAAGAAAAAAGAGTTAAACTGTTCTGAGGGTGTACAGGTTCTTGCTGTGTGTGGGCATGGAGCTTCAAAGGGCAGCACTGCAGGGAGGTTTTGCAGGAGGATGGGAGTTGGGTAGGTAGAAGACAGGAAGTCCCTTAGTCTTAAATTAAACTCTCTCTCCCTCTCTCTTCTGCTCTAGAATGCTGGTTTCTGTTGCATGCAACTGAAGACTTAGAAGTCCTAAGAAATATAATTAGTACAGGGTTTTACTAATATATGCAATGTTTTTTCCCTCCTGACCTGGGGAGAAGGCACAGTGAGGATGTGGAGAGGATCAGCATGAGAGGTGAAATTGCCAGAATTTAACAACTGACTGAGTGGGAAGCAGGTAGTAGGAAGCAGGCTGAGGGTCTGAGCCTAGATGTCTGGGAGACCGACGGTGTCCTTCGCAGATGGGAGGGGGATGGAGGGGAAGCAAGTCTAAGGGAAGATGCTGCTGCATTAGGCTCTGACCCTGAGTTCCCACCCCTAAGCCCGGCTGGAGACATCAGGCAGCCCATGTCCGTTGCTGAGTGGAGGACACCGGGACCGGGGCGGCTCCTGCACCACAGGCGGTCAAGTGTACCCTAGTCTGAGCCGTCTTCTAAGGCCTCTGCATACTGTCCTTCATCTCCTGGTCTGCTCATGGCTCAGATACAACAAATAATCATTTCCAGTGTTTACTTTCAGACCTGTCTTCCGGCACTTTCTCACCACACCTCTCCCCATGGCACCTGTCCCTTATTCCCTGTACCAATCTCCCCCTCTGGTCTTTCCTCCCTTATTTCCATGTCCCAAAGCTGGGAAACCCCATTTTAACCAGAGGAAGGAAGAAAAAGTTACAGACCCTGTCCACGTCAGCTTCCTCCAATGTATGCACAAACGCACACACATTTATTCTCTCTCCCCCTCTCTCTCCATCAGCAGACTTACCCAGCAACACTCTTCCCCTAGAGTGAAACTTGCAGAGATTTTCAGCTACTCCAGGGAAAGCAAGGCAGGTCACATGTGGATTCCCTTGTCATTTTTCCTCTTGGCTCTCCAGACTGAGGTAGCATTTAGCTCTACGTGACATTGAGCACCACCACACTCTACGCCATGCACCACGCTCAGTCATGAATGCATATTGTCTCTTTGCAGTCCTTCTGCAAAGTACTGCAGCTGCTGTTGCATTTTCTGGCTACGGCAAGAGAGGGAAAGATGTATTCAGCCTAATTCTACCCTATCTCAGCCTCTGTTCTCTAAGGACCTAGTGGGTATTCATCCGAGCTTCTAAAAAGGGAATCATGATTGGAATTTCACAACCAAGAAAACTGAGTCACCTTGGGGTTAAGGTCTCCAGGAACTTATTTTCAAAGAGCCTTCAGCACTCAGAGGGTCTTTGGGTCCTGTTCTCTGGCTCAGTGGATGATTGCCTCTCCCATCCACAAAACTTTTTGAGCATCCACCCCCATTACATGCATATTTATTTACTTACAAATTATAACCACGTACAACTACATATGCATTATGCACCATATAAATAGATACAGTCATTATAATAGATATAGTAGACATACTCAAAAAATAGATATTTTAAAAGGAGAAGATAAAGAATAAATATAACTGGAAATACCACTATGTCTTCCTACTCCCACTGGGTGATCTTGAGCACCTCCTGGGGTACACACTTGCTTTGAAAACCCACTCTGTGGTAAGCATTGCTGCCACTAACCAATACTTCCCGTCCCCCTTCCCTTCCAGACATAGGGGAGGACTGTACTTCCCAGCTCTTGAAAGTAGAACTGGCTACATGAGTTGCATGTCCAATAAAGCTCACTTCTGCTTGGAAGCCTCACAAACCATAATTCTCCATGTCCTCTCTTCTCACGCCTGAAAAAAGCCTGATGCCTCCTATTGAAGTGTAGTGTCATAGATGGTCATCTTGGAACCATCATGCGGTTAAATGAGCAGACACTGCTAAGTCATGTTGCATTTGAAATTTGGGAGTTGTTTGTTACTGCAGCAAAACCTAACCTATCTTGCCTGATAGTATTTGTGAAGAACCAGATGCCATCACGAACATGGGTTTGCTTCTGAGAGCTGAACTCTCCCAAATGGCATTGCTGAGAGGGTGCTCCTTGGTAGTGATGGCCTGAGTGCCACAGAGGGAGGAAGAGCAGGTAATTGGGCAAAGCATAGGGTCAAGATGTAAGAAATGGCCCAGAGTCTAAAGAGCAAACCTGGATCCAAAAGGCACCATCTGTGCAGACTTGCCCAGGAATTGATGGGCAGTCTCCATTCTAATCCAAAGTCCATCCCTGAACTGGGCTAAAGATCTCTAAGTCAGAGAGTGAAAAATGACTCTGTATTCCTGGTTGCTGCATGTCCTGTGTCTTCCTAATAGAAAAACGCTCAAATACATAAATCCTTCTTTAAGCTATTCTTTCAGCTCCTAAGGCAGTGGATCTCTGTCTTTAAGAAAATTTCAGGAGAATTAAATTGTAAAAGTACCTATATCACTGAAGCTACCTTTCCATTGAATCTAAAACATTGGTAGCCTATTCCCAATCCCCCCAGATTGGCTGATACAAGGACTGCTCCTGAGTTACACCATGGGATCTCAAGTGGTTAAGAAGAGGAGATTAGGAATTTGGAATTCTCTTTTAAAGCTGATATTTGGCTTTATGTATTGGTTCAGCTGTCCTAACAGAGACTAATAATAGTAACTTATACTAGACAGAACATTTTTTTTGTTTCTTACGTAACAGTCCACAGGTCATGGTCTGTGGCATCTCTGATGCACAATATTGTTCCCGGTTCATTCTACCTTTCTCCTCTGCCACCTTTACCATTGAGCTTCCATTTCAGGTCTAAGATGGCTGCCCCTGTTACCACCTCCAGGCCCACTTTCCAGGCAACAGGAATAGAAGAAAGAAAGCATAGCCTTCGTCTTCTGGGCATGAACCAGAAGTGGTACACATCACTTCTGCTCACATCTCATGACCAGGATTTAGTCACATGGCTGAACTTAGCTGCAAGAAAGGCCAGGAATATAGTCTCTAGTTAAGTGGCCACTGACCAACTAAATTTTGGACATGCTATTGTTAAAGAAAGAAGGGGAGAAGGGATATTAGTGGACTGCTAGCAGCCTCTAGCTTCTTGGTGAGCTATGTGGCCTTTACCAGAAAGCTTTTCCTACTTCCTCTGCCCTGGCCCATGAGTTCCCACAGTTCCTGCACTGCTGGTCAAGCACTCACCCTGTGCACTGTAAGTGCCTACCCGCTCTTCCCCATGTCCCGCAAGGTGACGCTTCATGAACTCAGAGGCTGTGCTCATTCTGGTTACCTTTCTGTCCCCAGGCTCTGGCACTTCGCAGGTGCTTAACCAATATTTATTGGCCAAGTGAATGACTAGATGATATGAGAAAGGACAGTAATTATTAACCTATGACTCTTCTCTGTCTTTCCCTCCCATTAGTTCGGCCTTTGTTTGCTGCCTCTCAGTCTTTGCCAGTGGCTCAGTCTTTGCTTCCCTCCTCTAGGCCAAGCTCACTCCAAACAGACCAGTGCTTCGGGTTTTTATGATTCACAATTGTGACGAAGGGGGCAGGAGAGAGAAAAGAAGCAGAAGGCTAGTGTTGGGAGGACCTTTTGTGGTACCTATTGCTCTGTGCGTTTTTGAGTAACTATAGTGCATGAAAATGTGGCTGGGAAAGAAAAGTGCATTTAAGAAGCATCACTGTGGATGGCATTAAGAAAGGCAAGGAAAAGACAGATATTATTTGGAAATTTAAAAAATTTATTAGACTGTGTTTCCATAACCCAAACACTGCCTTGTGACTAGACAGGTTGTGGCTCAGAAGAAATGACTCATAACACCAGGAAAATGTCAGAGAAGCGTAAATCTCAGAAAAACTTCTGAACAGTTCCTGCATGCTTTGAATCCTTAGGAAGAATGAACAACCCTACAAAACAAGCAAAGTACATGTCAGTGATTTTCAATTTTTTTCAGATTGTTTCCAAGCCTAGAAATCACGATGTGCTCTGTGATATGTGGCCCCATGAGATATGCATATTTTTAATTTCCACTTTACAAATCAAAGACAAAGTGTTTACTATGAGATAATTTGATTAGGTCATATGTAGGAAACATAATGTCACAACCAGGCATACATGTCCAAAAAGATTCCTTGTCAAATGAAACATAAAAAAACACACACTATTTCTGATTTTCCCTGTTAATACCCACTTGCTACTGGTCCATCTTTATTGCAGCTGTCTGTGCTGGCTGGTATAGAAGTAACACCAAAATCAAAGGAAAAGATTCTGGGAGAAAAACTGAAAAAGGAGAAAATTCTATGCATTCACTGAATGTTTTCTGTAAATTGGGAACTATCTCTAGTCTGTAAGCTCCACAAGGGAAGTGGTGAGGATTGTCTCATTTGTTGTGCTGTTTCAGTTCCTGGTACAGTTCTGAAATCCTCTGAAAACAAAAGAGATATTTGTGACCTACTCTTTCATTTTTGTTCGGGAACCTCTCGCTCCAGTTGGAGCGTCATTTGAGAATGATTGGACAACAACAGAACTCCGGAGCTTTTCCTGTCTAAGCTCTTCTTGTGTTGGTAAACATGCAAGATTGAGTGACACACTCATTAAGCATGAGGTCACAATCCCACGCTCTCCTGTGATTTTTGGAGGTGACCCTGGATAAGTGACCTGCTTCTGAGTAAGGTTTGTGGGAGGATTCTTGTTGTTTTGTACAAAATTTTTAAACATTAGGATAACAAGAAAATATAATAAACTAGAGACCTGTTGCACAAAGATTCGCGCAATAGGCCTTCCTTCCCCCAGCTGCCGGCACTGGTTTTCCTCCAGCACCTGGGACCCAGGGCTTGGCTTCTCCGCTCCAGCCTCAGTTTCTTACCCAGGCTGGCCATACCCCCTTTAGGGTGGGGGTCCCTGCTGGGGTGCCTGGCCAGCCTGGGTGAGGGGATGATGGCTGTTTGCAGGTTGGCTAGGCACCCCAGCGGGAACTCTTACTCTATGGGGGTGTGGCCAGCCTGGGTGAGGGGCTGAGGGCTGTTTTCAGGCTGGCCAGAGCCCCTTCAGGGTGGGGGGTCCCGCTGGGGTGCCTGACCAGCCTGGGTTAGGGGCTAAGGGCCGTTTTCAGGTTGGCTACGCCTCCCGGAGACCCAGGCCCCCAGCCCCTCCTTGAGTGGCGGCCAGGGCAGGCGGGAAACTTGGCTTCCTCCGTCGCCGGGGGCAACCCAAGCCTCCAGCTCCGTGGCCTCCGCCATCTTTGTTGGGTTAATTTGTATACCCACCCTGATTGGCTGGTGGGCATAGCAGAGGGACAGTGAATTTGCATATTTCCCTTTTATTAGTGTAGATAACATTTTTTTATTTGCAAAATCCAATATACTGGGCTTTTTCATTTTTCTTCTTATTTTAGTTATTTATTATTTTCTTTTTATTAAGATATTTTTATTACATAAGTAGTACTTTAATGATGTTTTATAATAATTAAAATCCAAACAGTAAAAACCAAAATCCCCTTGACTACCATCTCAAACCCAGTGCACTCCTCAAAGGTGACAACTTTTCCCTGGTTTGTATTCTTCCAGATCTTTCTGTATATTTTACATATAAACACATATGTATTGAGGCATCTATAGCTTTACCTTGCTCTTGTTTTTCTTTTCTATAAATGGTTATACTGTGATATCTTTTGCTCTGTGAGTTGCTTTTTTCATTTGGAATATGCCTTAAAGTGCTTATCATGTCTGTCTGTATAAACCCACCTTACAGTTTTAACCACCTGTGGTATTCCACAATACTAGTGTACCATAGCTCACTTACCTGATGCCCTGATGCTGGACATTTTGATGGTTTTTAATCTTTAGTTTATGTACATTGCTGTCAATAGGCATCTTATTTGTGCCTCACTGTATACATTTAAGAATGTTACTCTAAAAAAGATAGTAAGAAATGGAATTGCTGGGTCAAAGGGCATGACCACTTTATGAAGTTTTCATAAACGCTGACAAATAACTCTCAATGTGTTTGTACCATTTGCTCTCCCACAAGCACTGGAGGAGAAAACTGGTTTCCCTAAACTCCTGCCCTCACCATCAAACTTAAAAATGACTGCCAGCCAGATGAGTGAGAAGAGTTTCCCACTGTTGTTTTATTCTGCCCCATGGTATTAGGAATGTTGAAGGTCAATTATGTTGCTGCTATTTAAGACAGTTTTCCTCACTGCTTTATTTTTATCCCCCTATAAACAGGGAGACACAACCTAAGCAGCTGGTAGGGGCAGAAACTGCTAGCTGTCCACCAATCTCTTCTTTGGGGCACACAATTAGGCTACATTTCCCAGACTCCTTTGCAGTTAGATAAGGCCTTGTGACTGGGTTCCAGCCATGGGAACGTAAGTGGAGTGATGTGTACCACTTCCTGACAGGCCTATGAAAATCTTCCACATGCTGTCTCCCTGCTCTGGTCCCCTGCACAGGCTTGATGCAAATAGGCATGGTGAGCCTGGAAGCTACATGTTGAGAAAAGATGCCTGGGACCTTGAATAACCACTTGGGGAAGAGAAACCCACCAATGCAGAACACCTGTTTCAGATTTAATGTGAGCAAGAAACAAACTTCTATCATGTTTGAGCTTTGGGGGTTTTTGACAGTAGCCATCAATATGCTAATACAATATAGTGAGGATTAAGTCATTGAAATGAGTGCTATGAAAAAGTGCAAAAAGAATCAGGGAAGTTCCCTGGGCATTTAGAGATATCTCCCAGGGCAGAATACTCCACCTTGAAAACACCAAATAATTAGGAGCTCACAGAGGACAGAAAACCCTGGAATATTCACAGCTTAGCTAGGAAAGGGATTTCATCCATTTCCTGGTCTCGCTGTGGCCTGAGAATCATCACTCACTGGGGAGACTGGGGTTTTGGTCAGCGCTCAGGCCTGGGAGACTGTTCCCTCGGAAATGTTCTGTCAGCTCTCAAGGTCAATTACTGCAGAGTCAATGCCGCAGAATTGTTTCATCCAAGGTCAAACACAACCCAAAAGGCCATTTGCTAGTAGAATGCCCCCACAAGCTTGGGATCAGGGGTGAAGCTGCCACACAGTTACCAGGCTACCCATTGAGGCTGACTGTAGAGAAGACAAATAGCCTTAGGAAGGATCATGCTAGCGTTTCTTGTAAAGAATAGCAGTCCCAGCCAGGAGGCTGTCAAAGCTACTCGTGCAGCCTGTTGTCCTATGGATATGAAAGGAAGTCAACCCACCCCTCCAGGTGGCTTGTCACCCACGGAGCCCTTCCCCATTCTAGATAAGAATTGAGGTTAAAGTCTTCATACCCTGATCACATCCAATAATGATGAAAAGTAGTCTCCGTCTCCAGCTACCACTGGGAAGGGCGGGGAGAAACTTTGAAAGAGGCTCACCCATGAGTCAGATGTAAAAATTAGAAAAGATCAAGGAACAGGGCTGTTCAGCTTCTTCTACCAAAGCAGCAGTTTTCAAACAATAAAATAAAGCAGGAAAAGAGAAGTAAACCTGGCTGACCGCAGGGAGCAGGGCCCAGAGTCCCTCCAGCTTGCTCTGCCCCTCACCCGTGTGAATTTCTTCCCTGGGACCCTGGGTCCCAGAACACAGTGTGAAAGCACCTCTCTAAAGGCCCTTCAGATGACCCACCCAAAGATCTAACAGGAAGCACACCTAGAGTGTGCAGCTTCACACCCAGCAAACCTGAGGGTAGAGTCTGATGTGTTTTGCCTGCTATATTCCCAGTGCCTGACTTAGAGACAGGCACACAGTAGGCACGTCATATCCAGGGAATGACAAAATGAAGGTAGCTTGGTCTTCACATTGCAATCAGCAACAGTTATAGCATATTGTGTACAAAGCACTTCCTAGTTTACAAAGCATTTCCCCTTGTACTGTCTCATGCAATTCAGAACCCACTGTGATATAGTCAAGACACTGATTATCATCCTTTTCATAGAAACTGAATTTCAGAGGTTAGTTGACACATTCAAGGTCACACTGCTAATCAAGGGCAGTGGCAGGACTGGAACCACATCTTCAGGCTTCAAGTGCCAGTGCTGTTTCTACCACCCTCAGCACTGAGGTTTTCAGGGACTCCCACCATAATGGCAGTAACCATTGGTGGCAATGGTGGTGTAACATCCATGAAGACCACAGCAATATGCAAAGCACATAAAGACTCCAGGCCCTGACCATAACACAAGCCTGCTTTAGCTTACGTTGCTGCAGGCTTTATCTCTTTACACTGAGAAGGGCAATCCTTGTTCCATGAGCACAGATCTGAGACCCCACACCAAATAGTCATCCTAAATGTTCATGCCAGGGATCTCCAGGGCCATGAAGAGTGTAGGATGAATAGCTTGTTTCATGGACCTAGGAACCAACTCAAACTCTAAGCCCTACCTCATATGGGAAGTCACTCAATTGATAAAGGAAGCATGAGTCTGAAGACTACAATTACTGAGTCCACACAACTCATAGGTTGTCAGTTTGGTGTATAGTGACCTAAATGTTAAACACCAGTCCCCACCAGCAAATTGCTGAGGGCTACCCTATTTACACACACCTGAACCTGCTCACTACTCTTCAAATCACCTTCATCTACATCTAAGTGAGTCCATGAGCAAGCATGAGCAGGAAGCATGCAGACAGAGGGGTCTGTGTGTGAGAGAGAACAAACAGCCCAAGTCAGGGGACTTTCTGCTACTTCTCGTTGCCCAATTTATTCTCCTTTTATAAAATAGGTAAGATAACTCCTTCCCCTGAATGGCCAATGCTATGAATGCATTTTCATTTGCAGAAAACTGAGCCCTAACCATAAAGTAGTATAATCTGCCTTCAAGATTTTCCTTCATTTGTTCTTCCAATCCATCCTCTATTTACTCTTTCTATCTCAAAAGTGAGGGCTAGTCTATGTGAAAAAACCTAACCTCCCTGATGGGGTGCAGGCCAATGGTTGAGGCCTTGGAGAAGCACAGGATATTGAATCAAACGTGGGAAGGACGTGGTGTTTATCTCATTGCTTTGCATCCACGAGACACATATCTGGGTTATGACCACATTGGGGGTAGGGCTTCAATGTGTGAATTGGGGGGGACACATTCAGTCTATACCAGAGGACCTCAGAGGAAATCACTCATTGCCTCAGATTCCTGGTTCATTGTTCAAACCAGTTTGCTTCTTCTTGGCTTCTTCCCAACAATATTTCAGCTCTCTTTGCACTACATCATTTGTCACAGCCCATTGCATTCTAGCTCCCATAGTTTTGTGGACATATTTTACCTTTTGTCATCTCCTCTCTTGTCCTTTGTCCTTTTTTTCTAACCTTTTATGGTCATTTTAGTGGGGTTTTGCAAGGAAATAAAATAAATGCAGGAGTTGGATTTGTCAGTGTACCTGGTATTCCTTGATATTGACATTTCTACACTGAAACTTTTGCTATGACTCTTCCCTAAGTAAAACCCTTCCATTTCTCCCCATGACACACAGGAAGGACTTTCAGCCTCCCCACCAGGGCACCCGCAGTGGCAGAGGAGCATTTACATGTGTACTCCCGAGTTCCTGGGATGGAGTCCAAAGAAGTCAACCACTTGCATGAAATTTCTTTGAAATCTCAAGTTTTATTTTTTTAAATATGCAAATTTTGCCCCTATTCCATAATAGATGTTTATTTTAATATAAGAATATTATTTTAAATTATTGGCATATAAATTGCTTTCCTTTCCCAGGCTTCAAGTAAAATTGATGCTTGGGAAGACATCATGTTAATCTCATTGCTTTGTGCATCCATGAGACACATACCTCAATTTAAGAGGCCCAGCCCTTATTCTTACTGTGTCCTCAACACCAAGCACAGTATTTGGCTCTTAGAAGATACTCAATAAGTGGTTAATGAATGAACTGAACTGAATGATCCTCAAGGAAGGGTATCATTTGGATAGGGGGTGTGGAGGGGGCATATGGCGTAGCAAATAGACCATTTAGCTAAGCCACGTTCTAGAGGGAGGAATGACTGCAGCCTAGTGAGTATGCTGTGGTGGTACGTACCCCTGCCTGAGAGCTTCTCTAAATGCTCTTACATCTGATCATTTGCCCTGAGATCCCAGGGTGACTGTGTCCCTGGATGAGCCTTGTCATTGAGGTGTCTTCACTCTGGACCTCTCCCTGCCCCATGCTCTCACCTGCTGCTCACCCACCCCTCCTCATGCCTCCTGGCAAGATTACATCTATGCTGCTTGTCCAAGCCAATGCTAGAAGCTACATTCTTGGATATTCCTGGGGCTAGTCTTACACTGGGGGGCATGCACAGACACTTCAACTTTAAGCGATACAGAGACAGTCCCCTAAAACAAGCAATCTTCTACTAATCAGACTGATTTCCCTGAGTGACTGTCCTCTCACTACGCAAAGGGCCCTGGGAGAGGTGTCATGGAGAGTCTTCAACCTCCCAGGGTGAATACATGTAAATGCAGCTCCCTGTCTTCTATAGCAGGAGACATGAGAGGCCACTGCAGGGGAGGAATTCCCACTGGAATTAATACCTTTTTTTTCCAACTGCTAACCAGCTTCTAGGAAGAGAAGGCAGCTAGCACAGTCCTTTAGATTCTCCTTTCTGAGTCTTTTATTTTGGCTCCATAAGTACTTGCACATAGCTCCAGAGCATCTTCTTACCTATTTCTCCTTCCCATCTCTTTTTCTTTCTGCCTCCTCCTTTCACCAAAGCCCCAAAAGGCACAGGAATATGAGAGAGATTGGATTGATCAGCTGGGGGAAAGCATTCCAAGGCTCTTGGGTAAAATTTCTGAAATTAAAGCTCTTGGTAGATAAGCAGATCCCACCGTTAACGGAAACTTTAGAAGTAATAATAATAGGGAATACATGTTAGCTCACTTATTCCTAGCAGCCCTACGAGGGAGATTATATAATTCCCATTTCTCAGAGGAGGAGCCTGAAGCCCAGATTCACACAGCTGGTAAATGCTGGTGCTGAGTGTGAACCTAGACTGCTGGGTTCCAGATTTAGGCCTGTAGGGAAGGGAAGATATCTTTCCTTTTTTTTTTTTTTTTTTACCTGCTTTAGGATTTCAGCTGGGTCTGTGATCTCAGATAAATGAGAGGAAAGCACACAGAGTTATTTAATTGCACCAGGGCCTACGTAAGGAAGTGAAGACCAAAGACATGGTTAACTTGAATATTTTTATACTAGGTTTGATGGAGAGTGAAGAGCCCTGGGAAGATGTGATGAACAAAGGGGTATGAGCTAAGAGTAGCAAACAGGGAGACTTAGCCAGGCCCATTTGTTAGGAATCCTCTGGGCATCCCTCCATCTTCAGCAATAAGGTTGCCCCTTTTTCTCCAGATACAGAGAGAGCACCTTTCTCACATGAGGGTCTATGACAGTGATTGCGAACCTATGACACGCGTGTCAGAGGTGACACGCGAACTCATTTTTTTGGTTGATTTTTCTTTGTTAAATGGCATTTAAATATATAAAATAAATATCAAAAATATAAGTCTTTGTTCTACTATGGTTGCAAATATCAAAAAATTTCTATATGTGACACAGCACCAGAGTTAAGTTAGGGTTTTTCAAAATGCTGACACGCCGAGCTCAAAAGGTTCACCATCACTGGTCTCTGACCTGCTTTGGGGGGAAGTCAAAGAGTCCTTCCTGCACCTGCTCTTTCCCAGATTCCTTCAGCCTGACATGGTCACTGTGTTGGGGGGCCATGCTTG
This sequence comes from Myotis lucifugus, assembly GCF_000147115.1. NCBI lineage: Eukaryota > Metazoa > Chordata > Mammalia > Chiroptera > Vespertilionidae > Myotis > Myotis lucifugus. The sequence goes on along the minus strand of NW_005871094.1, from coordinate 4,481,636 downwards.
TGGCGGCGTGTCCTGGGCCCTCCAGGCTCTTACCTATCACACCACCTCGTGAAGTAGAAATGGAGCCTCTCTCTCTACAGCTCCCAGACTCTGACTTTTCAGATGCCAGGAAATTTTCAGAAATGATTTGGGGGAGGGGAGATCAACACAGAACTGCCAACTTTATATTTTGCCAGATAAGTACATTAAAAATAAATCCTATTATCACTACCATTTCATTTTTAAATGACTTGTTAACACTGCAAAATGGGAAAAAGATAATCTCAGGAAAGAAGTGTACATCTAAACAAATAAATTTAGACTTGTGAAAAATGATACATTCCCCTTGCATTCCCCATTTTGCTAAAGACCAGTGAAAACTATTGGGGCCCTCAGTGATCCTTTCACATCATTTGAAGCCAGGGACCAGCTCGCCTGATCCATTTCCCCAGGACCCAGAACCGAGTCTCTACGTCCATGTGGTATGGGGGGGTTGAAGAGGGACATAGACCCTCAGCTTCAATCCTGTGTCTGGTTCTATTTGAGGCTCCCTCCATCCTAACTAGACTTTACACGCTCCCTTCAACCCAATTATTCCTGGGCCAAGAGCAGTCAGTGTGTAGGGGGAGGTGGGCGAGAGATGGAGAGAGAGAGAAATAAAATCAATGAAGCCAGTGTTCTGACTGGGCTACGAAGATCAAAGGTCTAACAATGAAATGGGGTAGTTAATTGCCCAAGACCGAGGAGGCCAAGCACAATTTGTTCACGGTGACTGAGAAACCGGTGGGGCTTGATGTTCTCATTCTTGTGTTTATTATTTCTTCCTCCGTTTGGGGCTGCCATCAACAAGTATTCATTTAATAACTGAATCATTAACGATGAGGTTCTGGTCCTGACAATTTTACCTCCTAAATATGTTTCATGTTTTCCCCCAGCTAATTCCCTGGCTCAGGCCCTCATCATCTCTTTGGTCAATCATGGCAAAGGTGCGTCCAGTGTCCCCACAGCCCACCTGTCTTCCTCCAGCCCAGGCTTTCCAATATGCATCCCCTGTCATTTACCTCCTCCCTTATCCCTCTTCATTTGTCACCAACAGTCACCAACAGAATCAAGTCAGGGCACCCAAACATGGCACACACAGCAACCCCATCTCCTTTCACCAACACACAGCAACAGTGCCTCAACACACACACACACACACACACGCACACACACACACACACACACGCCATCCTATGCTACTCCCTACCTCATGGTCAATACTCCAGGACTGCGGGCCTCACTCTAGACGGCAGAGAAGTAGCTCTGGGCCTCTGCTCGGGCTGTTTTCTCCATCTGGCCTGCACTTCCCTTGTCCCACCTAATTCCCATTCACCCTTTAAGACCTCACTGAGGTCTCAGCTTCTTAAGAAACCACTCTAGGACCCTCCCTGGCTACCACCTCACACCTCGGCGAGGTCCCATGGATGTGCCTGTGCGGCTCGATCATGGTGGTCACTGAGCTTCCTCTCTAGGGGCAAAGGTCAAATACTTATTTTTGCACTTTTGATGCCCACACAGCACAGGGCACAGAACAGACTCTTTGAACCGTACATTTGTAGACAGAGAGCCTGGTGAGACATGGTCCCTGTCCCAAGAACCTGTAAGTTAGCTGGAGAGGTGATACACCCCAGTTCTGAAGCATCATAAGACAAGAGTGCTGGATTCCAGATAACAAAGAGCTAGGACACATGGCGGTGTGTGTTCCCAGCAACCAAACCCCGCGAGGTGAGGTTGCTAAGAAAGTCTTCATGGAGGACTGAGGAAGAAACGAGGCCTGGCTCCTTCTGACGGCTGTGCTGCACCTCGCCCCAGGCCTCCACAGGCCGGCCCCACACCCTCCACCAGCTCAGGGGGGTGTGAAACCACAGCAGCAGCAGGAGAAGTCTCCAGCCTTCCCATCTGACAGCACAGATTTTTCTGTGCCATGTTATTGAACTTGAAATAGGTAAATGAATCTTGAAATGACTGTTTCTAGCAACTTTTAAAGAGAGGATGGCATGTCTTTATCTGCAAGCAGCAGGAATGGGATGCAATGGTGCCAGGAGGCTGGGGGATGGCGAAGAGGGTGCCCAGCTTCTGCTAGGAGAAGCCCTCCCACCAGAACTTGGGGGGCAGGGGCTGAGCTTCAGGAGTGACCTGGTCACTCTGTAAAGAGCTCTGACGTGCGGCGGGAGACGTGAGGAAGAAGCCACATCTCTGCAGTAAGAATGGGAGAGGAGGGCACCTCAGGTGTAAGACCAAGGTTGGCTCGGGCTTGCAGGAGAACTCCAGTGAACTGGGGCTTCGGAGCCAGAAAGCTGGGGCTCTTCAGTGACATTCCCTGAGCTATGAGCAGAGCAGGGGATCCTGGAGACAGGGCCAGGGCAGAGGAGAGAAGGGGCCTCTTGAGGTTGGTGGGGGGTGCTGAGGTGCTGACAACCTGGATCCCAGCTCCATGGGTTGGGAGAGATCCCCTTAGAGCAGTGGTTCTCAACCTGTGGGTCGCGACCCCTTTGGCAGTCGAATGACCCTTTCACAGGGGTCACCTAAGACCATCCTGCATATCAGATATTTACATTACGATTCATAACAGTAGCAACATTACAGTTATGAAGTAGCAACGAAAATAATGTTATGGTTGGGTCACAACATGAGGAACTGTATTTAAAGGGCCAGAAGGTTGAGAACCACTGCCTTAGAGTCTGATGTTCAAGGTGTAGGGCCTCAGGGAAGTGGGTTATCCAGGAATTTTTGAGCTTTAGACACGCTACCAAGGAATCACACCCCAGGGGAGGTAGAACTCTGCAGCCGATGGCTATAGCCCTATGCCTTCCCCTCCATCCCATGGTCGCCTTGTAAATACCCAAACACCCTGGTGCACCTGGCTTCACTGTCAGGCCGTTCCCAGCCCAGGGAGGTGGGAATGATAGCTCACCTGTCAAAATCCTGCTCTGGCTGCTGCCTTCCTGAATCCCCCAAACCAGAGAAGGTCAGCGTCCACCTCATTGCCACTTGCAGTCTTTCCCCATCACACCCCAATAGAGCGGCCTTCTTTGGGCAAAGACTTCTCAGCCTAGCAACTTCCTGTGACTTACTCTTTTCCAAAAATGCAACTGGCTTCAGGTATTGAATCCTTCACATCTCCCTTGGGGCACCCTAGCCAAGCCTCACCTTCAGTATTTGAATAAGGTTGCAAAGACCACAACTGGCTGAACCCAAAGGATGCAGGAGATGGGGAGGTACGAAGAATTCTGTTCCGTCTAGCAGCCCCAACACACACATCCTCCCTCCCAGGAAGCAACTGCCTTTGCTTTCCTGGGATTGTGTGATGCAGAAACAGGCCTTTGTGGAAATGTCCAGAATGACAGGGAAGAGTGAGAGAGAATGCGGAGATAGATGGTCGTAGGAATTCATTTCCAAAGAGCCTTTTGATCATTCTCTCAGCTCTTAGCCCCCCTTGCCCTCACCCTTCTCCCCACCTCACCCCAGCCTCTTTCTCTCGCTCTCTCCTCCCCTGCTCTCAGACCAAAGCCACAATCTGTATGCACAATCCTCTCTCCATCCCCATCCGTGGGTGTAAAAGGATGAATTACCTCCTTGATCTTGACGTGATGGCCCCTGTCCAAGCACCCTCACCTGCTGGGTACGTAATTGAAGTGCAGTTCCTGGGTCTGCAGCTGTCACGGAGGAATTGACAAAGAGACAAGAACACAGCCCCGCACCCAGGCTCTCCTCGGCCACCTTGAGCACACAAGAATGCAATTTTCCACACTCTGCACAGGGGAAGGCCACAGGAGTCCCGAGACATGGCGTGCTCTTGAACTAGGAAGAGATGAGCACTGACACCCCAAGACCTGCTTTCGTGGCCCCTCGCCCTCCGCCCCCTTTTGTTCCAGAAGATTCAGAAAGGCTGACACACCGAGGCCAGGCCTGTCTTTCCAGGCTGCGACAAAGATTTGGCAGCAATAGCACTGCCATGGCTTGTACCTCAGTTTACCACTATGTTGTAGTTATGCTGGCACCACAGATAAATAAAGAAGCAAATAAATAGAAATAAAGAAAGGACTCCTCAAAGCCTTGAGGCTGGGCCTTCCCTCCTATCCCCTGTCTCTGCCTCCTTTCTCCTGAAGGCTGAGGCCTGAGGCTCTCTTCCCACCCTCTGCCCAGATCCTGGGACAGAACGCGTACAGGTGGCTTAGTCCCCCACTATAAAGTTTTCACCTTGGTCCCTACTCCTAAATTCAAATACCGCTACTAAGCAGGGGATCCCCTGGCCTCCTTTGGTCCTGGAGTCCGCCTGGAGCCCCCTAGTCAGCTGGCTCTGCTGTCATCCATAGGAGCTGTACCCGAGGAACCCCCGGCCACTGAAAGAGGTTGCATCTCAGTCTCCCCTACCTCTGTCCCTCTGTTGAGGATAGATCTCACACCAGGCACAGCCTGTCCCTCCCTGCTGCCCATGTCATGAGCAGGTCACACCCATCAGGACGAGTCTAGGTCTGGGGCAATTGGAGACCGAGTAAGACAATCTGGATAAAACTCATACAAAAGACGACACTGGGCATATGTGCCCATGGTTACTGAGTATCACTCCTCTCTCCTTTACCCTTGTCACCCAATAATGAGACAGGGAACAGACAAAAGGATGATGCTAGGGATGCATTCTGAGCTAAGAGGGAACAAGAGATGCTCTGGTGTGTGTAACTGCAGTGTCTCAGCCGCAGGGACAAACGCTCATTGACATTCAGTGCAGACAGCAATGCCTCGGAGCCCGCATGCCTGACGCTCATTGACATTCAGTGCAGACAGCAATGCCTCGGAGCCCGCATGCCTGACAAGCAGGACATCCCATCTTGTTCTGGTGGGCATCCCTCCGTGTGCTCTATGGTGTTGGTGTTGGTGTTGGTGTTGGTGTTGGTGTTGGTGTTCCCTCCGTGTGCTCTATGGTGTTGGTGTTGGTGTTGCCGGGCAGCAACCTGCTGCATCCCGGGCCTTGTCAAAGCTCACACTCTGGGGTGGTGATGTCAGAACTGAGTGCAGCACAGGGCCCAGTGTTGGGCACCCTGGTGCTGATATCCAATCCTGAGTGTCCAGGGTGGGCTCCCCTTCTGAAGGGGCAGGGAGGGTTCCTCTGCTACTTAGGCCTTTGTGCTCATTTTCTATAGCAAAGTAGCCTGTGCCTCAGTTTCCATCCCCAGCCCAAGGTGAAGGTCAAACCTCATGCTCTTGAGTCTTTGCTTCTCTTCTTCTATTTCCTTAAAATAACTCCAAGCCTCCCCGACCTCCTCGCCATCGTGACAACATATACACTAACACCATTTACTTGTATGAGGAAAAGCAGGAACTCAGACAAAGGAAATGTTTGCCCTTCAGCCTCTCCCTCAAACACTACTGCCCCCCTATTACCATCCTAACCACCAAATGCCCTCCAGGTTCTCCAGCGTGAGGGGTGCTGCTCTACATAACCAAAGGGGCCACTTAGGTTATGTCATGCAGAACAAAGGACTAATCTTCCCAAAAATAATATTAAAGTTTTCATCTCCAGCTGGAGAAAAATAAAAAACTACACGCACTTTTCAAATAACAAATTTCCTGACTTCTTCACATCAGATTGCAAAAGTCTCAGGGCCAGGGCACCAAGTTTCATGTGACATGTGTGAATTTCCAGTCCGATAAGCAGAGTTTTGGGTGGAAAGGGACTGCAGAGGAGACCTGAGCTCCAGCCCCAGCCCTGACTCTAATGAGCTTTAGGGAAGACTTTGCTCAGTTTCTTTGTCTGTGATTTGAGAGAATTTGACTACACCTCAAATGCTTGCCAAGCTCTCATGGTCTATATCGCACTGTCATTCGTGATGGGCAGTTAGGACTGACCAGAGTTGGTCCTGACACCAGCGTACACAGGAGGTCTCTCACATTCCATCCCAGAGCAAAAACTGCTCTTGGAGAGTACCATGAACAGGTGTCAGTGGGGCGACATAGATTCATGGAGCATCTGCTGTGTGCCAGACCATGTGCTGGGAGCTGGGGAACAGTGATGACCAAAGAAAACATGGTCATCATGGAACTGACAATGGACCAAAGAAGCTATAGTGCTCAGAGATCCTTCAATCAGCAGGACAGACTTACATCAAATAAATATGTATCACTGTATTATGGACTGAATTGTGCCCCCCCCCAAATTCATATTAGAGCTCTAACCCTCAATGTGACTGTGTTCAGAAATGGGGCCTTTAAAGGGGTAATTAAGGTTAAATGAGGTCATAAGTATGGGGCCCTAATTTGTGTCCTTACAAGAAGAGGAGGAGAAAGTGTTCTCTCTCCATTCATACAGAGGAAAAGCCATGTAAAGACACAGCAAGAAGGTGACTATCTGCAAGCCAGAAAAAGAGACCTCACCAGAAACTGAATTTTTCAGCACCCAGCTTCCAGAAACATGGGAAAATTAATTTCTGTTGTTTAGGCCACCCAGTCATGATATATTTTTATGGCAGCCTGAATATATATATATATGGCATCATATTTAATCAAATCTGCCAGCAGGGTTGATTTATCTGGTAAGGATCTTCTTGCTGTGTCCTCACAAGGCCTTCCCTCTGTGCATACACCACTGGTGTCTCTTCCTCCTCTCAATATAAGGACACCACTTATATTGGATTAGGACCTCACCCTTATGACCTCATTTAACCTTAGTTTCCTCTTTATAGGCTCCATCTTCAAATACAGCCACATTGGTGGTTAGGGCTTCAACATATAAATTTTGGAAGGATACAATTAAGTCTATAACAGTCTGTGAAGCATTTTATTGTTACACTACAAGAACATATTGAATTAATATTACCTCTCCAATGATAAAAATTTGCTTTGCTAATATCAAATTGACAACCTGCTGTTCTGTTTCCTTGCCTTGCTGCATAAACTTCTTGTTTTAATGCCAAATCAGAGTGTGATCTTTTTGAAGATATTTTCAATATAAATTGAACCCAAAACATGTAATGTCAATGATGTGCCTGCCTCAGCTGAGGTGATGACAGTATGAACAACCATGATCACATCTGTGCTTGCTCAGACAACGCTAACAGCATCGAGACTGCTGCACAAGCTACAGCACTGCAAGACAGTATTAATAGTAAGGCATATCCAATTTCAGAAATGTTACATGTGGACAAAAGAGTGTATGTGTTAGATGAAATGCAGTAAGACAAATTTAATTAGGACATCCATAAAAGTTCCTGTGCAGCGTGAGTTTTTAATAATTCACTTCCATATGATGTATAAACAATTTGCAAAATGCAACAGGAAAGGAATTTACTCAAGATTTCAATGAAATTTTTAATGATTCATTTGTTCTCATTTCTTTCTTTAATTTTCTAGGTAGTAAACACTATGCTATCTGCAATGGTTATATCCAAATGTATCTAAAATGATGTTGGATATGTCAAAAGCCAACCTTCCTGTAATTAAATATGGTAAATTATGATTAAACCCCCTCTCTGTTTCATCTTGCCAATTGTTTATATCATACATAGAAGTGAATTTATTAAAATGCCAAACTGTGTAGACTTTAGGGCCAGCCTGTGTAGTATCAAGTGATTGATGACAGTGTGTTTTGAGGCTAAGCAGAGCTGCCTGGAGAAAGTATTTCTCAAACTGACCTGAAAGGTGAGTTTGGGTGTCATCAGGGGAGAAGTGGGTTTTCCAAGGAGAAGGAGCAGCATTGAGAGGCCTAGAGGCTGAAGAAAGCAATGAGGAGGGCTGACAGACTTGGATCTGAAGTGGCGAGGGAAGGAGAGCAGGGCAGGACTCGAGCGTGGAGATCCAGGCAGAGGCCCGGTGGGTCCTGCCTTTTGGGTCATGTCTACACACACAACAGAGTGTAAGGAGGTCATTTATTGCTACATTTTTAATAATAGCAAGAGGTTAAAAACAATCTTCATATTTTATCAGTCAGGCACTGGTTAAATAAATCATGGTACACCCAAACAGAATTTCTCAGGAGTTGCAGAAAAAGAATGTGGAACTCTTTATTGATATATAGTGATCTTCAGGTGGATTAAGTACTAGATGCAAAGCAGTGAGTATAACGTGATGTAATTTGTGTTTTAAAAAAGAATAGTTGATTTGCACCTGTTTGTAGGTGCTAGAGCCAGAGGTGGGCAAACTTTTTGACTCGAGGGCCACAATGGGTTCTTAAACTGGACCGGAGGGCCGGAACAAAAGCATGGATGGAGTGTTTGTGTGAACTAATATAAATTCAAAGTAAACATCATTACATAAAAGGGCATGGTCTTTTTTTTTTTTAGTTTTATTCATTTCAAACGGGCCAGATCCGGCCCGCGGGCCGTAGTTTGCCCACGGCTGTGCTAGACTGTTTCTGGGAGGATCTAGATTCTAGAAGGAACTAGAAAAGTTGGGTACATCCAGAAAGGACACTGGGTGGCTGAGGATAGGGATGGAGGGAGAATTATAATGGTCTGCCCTTTGTAATCTTTTATATTTGAATCTTGAAAATGCAGTGCCTATTAAGGGGGCACTGGAGGAGGAGTAAGATCAAGAAGAAGAAAGATGCTTTAAGGGTAAGGGCTGCTCGTTTGGGACTGTGGTCTTTTTGGGTAAGGTTTGTATGCAGACAGATAATGCTGGAGGTCCCCCAGGTCCCTCCAGGCCCCTTCAGGATTCTGTCTGGTTTCATTCTCCAGTCTTTTCACATGAGGATTCTCCTTGAGAAAGAGTGCAAGCCCCGAGGGTGGGAACCCGAATGTGTTAGTTTGAAATCCCCACAGTGCCTCCTAACACCATGGTAGTCACAGCAAAGGGTGTCTCAATTCTAGCTGCCATATTTGCTAGCTCATCTGAGCCCCATAAAACGGCCTATGACGATGGCCCCAAACCCAAATGCAGTACAAACAAGCCTAGAAACTTCTCTTCCAGTTATGGCAACCTGGTCTCAGGGTCAGAACAACATGCCCTTACTAATATTTTTCTCTGTGGTTAAAATGACTCACAGGCACCAAGAGGAAGGTCTACCAACTGAGGGTTCACAATCCATTAGTGAGCTGTGAGAGCAATTAAGTGGGAAACAATGAGCCTTTATAAACAAATAAAAATTGTTTTTAAAAAGAATAAAAATTGTTTTTTAAAAAATCAAAACACATTACACATGAGTGAAGGTAAGTATTATTTTGTAAAAAAAAATAATAATTTCAAATGTGTATAATATATGTCTTACTGTGGGTTACAGCCAAAATGTTCAAACCAGTGGTCTAGAGGAATAAGTGAGTACAAGGACTTGAGCCAAGCAAAGGGTGGTTCAAACCCACCTCTACGACTTGGTGCAAGTCACACAACCTCCCCTACTGGATAAAATGTAGATGGCAGCAATGCATCATGGGATTATTGCAAGGTGCTTAGCTCAATGGTCAACATTCAAAATTGCTATAACTCAAGAATGTTACTAACATCACCAAGAAATACTCCCTGCAGCTTGTTGAGCCTCCCTGGCCCACTGTCTGCCTACAAACTTGGCCATGTTCTGGGCTGAGATGAGAGTATGTGGTGGCCTGTGTTCTGTGTTCCTGGCCACCTCGGAGCACTCCTGACTACCAGCTCCTCCTCAACTTCCCCCAGCAGCCACCCAGGCCCCAACTGGCTACACAGCTTCCTCCCGCTGAACCACCAGGGTGGCTGGATGACCGAAAGGCATGTCTCAGTTCAATGGAGAACATTTATTTGCTCTAATAGGACATTTGTTATCCTGGTCCCCTTTCAGCGTCCAGGCCAGGGAAGTAGATACATAATTCCTCCATGGTAGACTTAAAGAGGAAGATGATGAAGCGTAAGATGGCAGTTGATTTGTGGTTTGAAAGAATGTATGATATGCATGTCCCCATCCACAATTAAAGGTGATGAATCAATGTCTGAGAATGAAAGGAAGTGCTTTATACTGGGGCTTTCTGTGATAAGGCTTCCTTTCTTCTGCCTTTGAACAATGGGGAGGGTGTTTGTTCTGAGTCACGTCTTCTGGTAAAAATCCCAAAGCTCACCTCCCTCCCTGTCACCCTCCCCTAACCAGCCGCCTACCCTGTGTGTCCACCAGGTCACAGGCAAGGAAAGGTGGATGTAGCAGCCAGGAACTGGAGGATGCAGAGATCACTAGATGTTTCCTGTTGAGTAGGGCCTGCACCTGGTACCTATGGGCCAGGAAAAACTGGAATGTCCTCTCACTTATGTGTGGCTCAGCTTGCAGAGTTAAACATGGGCCACAAAGGTGAGCTGCCTGTTGCTAAGGATGTTCCTAAGTGTCCACACCATAACTGGTTACCAGGTCTTACACTACTTGCTTCCTTGGTCCTCATTTCTTGGTCCTGTCTCTGCAAAATTACTAGGGGAGCAGAGGGGAGCATTAAAAAAGAGATTTCCCTGTGTCCTGGTCTCCTGAGAAGGACATACTCTGGATGGAGGAAGAGCTTGGTCAGGTTGGCCTGATGGTGATCCCTTTCCATGGCTCAGCCCTAAGAGTTCATAGCTCTTCCAGGGGGCTGACAGAGGGAGATCACTGTGTTCTATGGAGCTTGTCACCCTAATGGCCTGATGACAGGAGGTGACAGAGATAGATCAGAATAATACTGTAGATTACTTACTGGATTGCCATTATCATTAACAGCCTTAATTGGTCTATAATATACTGTACCTCTGCAGCAAGTGCCAGAAATGAAAGTCAGGCCAGCAGTTGGAAGACCAGCAGTCGAAGACCAGGAGCAAGTCCACAGTCCTCAGGTCTACACAGAATGCCTTCTGACCTTGGAAGGCAAGGCACTGACTCAAGTACAAAATTCCCACTCTCGTTGCTAACTGAGCCTGTGTTTCTGGAGCCTCCCACTCTTTCCAGTCCCTGCTCTCCCCCACCTCTCTGACCAATAACTGCTGGCTCTCCTCCTTCTGCTTTCCTTGATGGCAATACCCTCCTATGTGTCATCACTTTACAGTTTTCCCAGGCATGTTTGCACTTACTTCTTTCTTTCAGAGACTCTGTGGGGCTGGTAGGGACAGATATTCTTATCCTCACCTTATAGATAGAGGAAATTGAGACATCGAGTTATTGGATGTAAGGAAACTGGGGACCCAGGATAGGACTAGGACCTAATTTCCAATCCTAATTTCTAATTCCACAATCAAACACACACACATTTACACACATTTGCACATACACATAGCCACACAGTCACATATACACTCACACACACCATGACTGTCCTTCTGATCAGACTTGCTATCCGTTTCCAATAGTATTAAGTCATTCCACATTCTTGAGATGAGTGACTCACAGACCTTTTCCCCTTATCTAATGCTCACCAGTTTTTCAGTGACATAAAATACAGAATTTGGCCACTTCCCATGGGGCCTCCGCCAAGGTCACAGGGGAATGCCTAAGCTGTTTCTCCAGCTTCCTTCTGCCTTCACACTCCCAGCAGTCACACTGCTCAGCACTCCAGATGATTCTTAAAGAGGGGCCTCCTCTGTCCAATCCTTCCCCTATCTCTCCAGGGAATTAAAGCAGAATCACTAGAGCTTTCAGCCTCAGGATTGAGGGTTCCTCCTCCTCAATCCTGCTCATGAAGAGGGAACATGATTGGTCTACTAGTGGGCAAGAGCCTGCGCATGAAAATGCTCACCCATGGTATCTACTTCCCCAAACCCCACAACCTCAGTCTAATCACCAGCAAACGTCAGACCCAAACTGAGGGAGACTCTACTTTTTCTAAGCTCCGTGCAACAGGAGTTAGCCTCACAAAACTCTTCTAAAATGCCAAGATCATGAAAAACAAGGAAAGAATAAAAAAATGTCACATAGTGGAGGAGACAACCAAATGTGACCTGGAATCCTAAAATTACCCCACAATAAAATGTTTATTTAATAAAAGGCAGGCCCGGCCTATATGACCACAAAGCAGCGTGTTACATTCTACCCTGCCTTGTGCACCTGACGATTACATATGACAAGGGCATCATGCCTACGGCACATGCATCTGAGCCTCGCCTGGTGGTGAATTGCTCATGGAGGGGCGGAGGGGATGTGCTGTAGTAATGTCTCACTGGTACTATTTTTTTGGGTGCAGACATGCCAAGGCCTGAATTTGAAACAAATCAGTGCAGAATTACAGCCTTCTAACTCAATGACATGTTAATAAATAACATGTACAGTGTATATACTAGTGAAATATGTGTGTATATGCACACAGATGGCAGAAAAAGCTTTATTCTAAGGTCTGTGCAATATGAGTTAGCCTAGCAAAACAAATTATGTTGGCTTTTAATACGTTAGTACTTAGCATATAACCCAGTGGAGTTGTGTTTTTCTATTACAGCCATAAAAATAATTTTTGAATAAAGTTTAAGTTGCTTCTATGGAGAGAGACCTGGGGTCCCACAGACCAGCTTGAGAAAGTCTGGGGCAATCCTTGCATTGTCCAGGTGTGCCTCCTCAGCCATGGTCACTCAGCAGGTGGCAAGGAGAATCCAGCTCTCCTGGCATCCTGTCCTGGGCTCTCTGTACCACAGACAACTCAAGGACAGGCCCAGTGATGGAGGCCTGCATCCCTGGACAGCCTAGAACATGAGTCGGGAAGAGTCCAATGTGCATTTCTGAAGAGGGAATGTTGGTAGACAGCTTCCTAAAGTCATCACAGTCAATGGGAGGATGGGGGCTGGTGGACAGGGCAGGTTATGAGAATCCTGGTGAGTGAAATCCCACCTGTGAGAACACAGAAGACACCCCAACCCTCCCAGGACAGGGAGCAGAGGTGCTGACAATTGAGCCCAGCTGCTCCATCAACAGGTCCCTGTTGAAGGACCAAGTTATTGGCTGTGGTATTGTTTCCATAAGAAGAAAGGGGAAAACATCGATGGCTGGATTTCAGGGAAAATCAGAGGCCTTGGGAGAATGACCCTGATGTTGTAAGAGGGTAATCAGAGACAAGCAAACTGGGGGGAAACCACACTCCAAATTCTATAGAAAATTGAATAATTCCTTGATAAATATTCCAATCGATCCAAGAGAACCCTCTATAAGAGATAGGCATGATATAATAAACACAGGCATTTAAAATCCACTTCCAGCCCTGGCTGGATGATTGGTTGAGTGTCATCCTGTGCACCAAAAGGTTGCAGGTTTAATTCCCAGTCAGGGCACATGCCCGGGTTGTGGGCTCAATCTCCAGTAGGGGGTGTGCAGGAGGCAGCTGATGGATGTCTTGCTCTCACGTTGATGTTTCTCTCTCTCCCTCTCCTTTCCTCTCTCTCTAAAACTCAATAAAACTTTTAAAAAAAATCCACAGCCAACTCTGCTTAAATTATTCTTCTCCTGTGGTCCCAAATCCCTCCTGGCAAACAAGTCAGCAATGCCTCTGAGCTTCCTGCTGTTGAGTATTCAGCCAAACAAAGACACAGACCAACAGACAGGGACTGATGGAGGCAGCACGTGGACACTAAAGATCCCTGTGCCTGGGGAGCGGTGCTGGTGCTGCGCTGCTTTTTAGCTGAGTGGTCTGAGTTTTCTTCACAGTCTCCAAATACCTATTTCCTCTCTCTCTCTCTCTCTCTCTCTCTCTTTTTTTTTTAAGGTAACTTAGACTGAAAGAAACTTGAATTTAATAGATTTTTCTTTTCTTTTGTTTTAATGGATTTTTAGAGAGAGAGAAAGGGAGAGGGAGAAAGAGAGAAACATCGATGTGAGAGCTGTGCATCCATTGGCTGCTTCCTGCCGGATATTGAGTGCAACCCCGGCATGTGCCCTGACTGGGAATCAAACCAGCAACTTTTGGTACACAGGATAATGCCCAACCAGCTGAGCCACACTGGCCAGGGCTGTTTCATCTTTTGAAGAAGGTCTTCACTTCTCAATTCTAAATCATAACACATCACCTCCTTGTTTAAACCCTCCAGTGGCTACCCATTCAATTAGCATAAAATTGAATAAAATCTTATTAAAATAAAATCCAAATTCCTGTCGATGGCCTGCAAGTCCCCCTAGGATCGGGCCACTCTCCATCTTTTTAACCTTATCTTATATGGCTTCCTCCCTCTATTCATTCTCCAACCTCATCAGTATTCTCCATGTCCCCAAAATAGCACCTCTCACCAGGAGGTCCAGGATGACAACTCGACCCCCACCTCACCCCACCGCATATTCCCATGGCCACTCCTTCCTGCCATTCCTTCCTCCTCAGAGAAACCTTCCCTGAGCACCGTACAGCTTTCATCCCTAGTTAGCATTCTCCATATCTAATATTATCTTATGTATGTGCTTATTCGCTTATTGCCTGTCTCTCCTGATTAGATTGTCAGCAACTTGTCTGTCTGATACAGGGCCCTGTCAGTGCCTAGAACAGTGCCTGTCATATACTAGGTGCTCAATTAAGTAAAAAGCTTCCCTCACCCAATATGTCTCTGACCCCGGATTTTTCTACATCAGATACGTTCCCTGAATGTATCTTAGAGTTTGTCTGCGAAGAAGCACTTTTCAGAGAGGATCTTAGGCGGAGTTATTCAGCCTCATTTTCTCCTCCTAATGTGTGACAGCACAACACAATGGTCTGCAAGCCATCCTGAGACCGTGCTGCTTCCCTCCCGGGACTTGCACACCCAGTGCATCTGGTTTACAAGCCAGACATGATATCTTTCCTGTCCTTGGTAAGCTCTGACATTCACGTCAGATGGTTCTTCTGTCTCAGGAATTCAGGGCTTAGAAGGTATTGAAAGTATAGCCCAAGGCTAAAAGACAGATTTCCTATGTTTAATAGGGGACCTCAGCCTCACAGACATATGTTTTTGACTTAGTCTACGCAGTGCAGCATTTATAAGCAAGCTTCACCCACAAACTGTCCAAGTTCAAGTCACTGGTATTGATGATCTGGGGCATTGGCACCACCATCTTTCCTCGGACTATTAAGAATGAGAGAAAGGCACGCCTTAAGAATAAGAATAAAGTACAGAGACTTGCCTCTCAAGATTTATAATGCTGACCCATATCCTTGATAAAGAAAGGGCATTTCAGGTCGCTGGGGAAAGGATGAATGTACAATAAATGGTGCCAAGACAAGGACTATCCAAGGCAAGGAGGGAAGGAGGGAAATATATGAATTCCTACTCTCATTTCCCTTAAAAATCAATTCCGGGTAGATTGAAGAGCAATGCCAACTCTGTTGTTGGAACCCTACATTAATACAATCATTTTGGAAAGCATTATAGAAACATCTCGAAAGTTAAAACTGCACCCACCACCAGCAAGAGATTGTCCCCTGGATATACACCCTAGAGAAATTCTTGCACGTGTGTACCAGTTAAGAGTACAAGATGTCCACAATCACAACATTATGATCAAAAGCTTGAGACAACCCAAACGACCACTGCCAAGAGAGTGACACAAGCAAGGCTACACTGTGCCTGCCCGGGGGATTCTTCGCTGAGCAAGACAAGCATGGTCCTTGCCCTTGTTCTAGATGCGAGCCTGGCAGCTAATCTGAGATGGCTCCATTGCCTCCCCCACCAAGCTGATGCCTCTGAGAAGAGGCAGTGAGCAAGGGATGGGGGCCTATCTCAGGAGGGGCTTTAACACAATCTCCTCTGGGGTCTACAATCTGCCTCCCAAGCACATATTAGTTTGTAATGAGGCTTTCATTGGCCACCAGGCTGTCCTTCAAAGTAATTAAAGCCCGAGGGCCTTTGTGTACAGCTGGCTGATGTCATCTGTTTGGAAGGCAGCAGTTTGGAATTGGATGCTGGGATGGCTGAAATGTGAATGTAAATGGCCTGGAGCTGTGTTTTTTACAAGCAGTGGTGTGTGTCCCAGGCCCTCGCCTTCTCAATTACCTGGTGAGTCTAAGCTGCTCTCCCTGAACCCCTGGTTCCCATCGATGCATCAGCCTCCGGTCACTGCTTGCCTGCCACTCCCTGTAGGAGTCTGATGACAGCTAGATGGTCATCAGAGGGAGGCGACGGCCGACGGCCTCACTCTGCCCAAGCTGCTGCTGTCAACCTGCCTGGACACACGGTCAGAACTGTCCGTCCATTGTGTGAGGAGAGGGGGTCCAGCTGGCCAAAAACTGCAACCCCTTCTTCTGCTAGGGGTCTCACTTTTCTTCCTCACTGAGTCCCAAAATGTCCAGGGACAGACTAGAGAAGCTTACTCATGTTTTCATCATTCTAGTCTCTGGGTAAATTCCCACTCACCTAGAGCAAAAAGGAACTGCTCTAAGCGCCACCTTCAGGTGCAGAAATTAAGTTATGAGTCAGACTGACTCGGAGAAGCTAAAGTCAGGGCCTGTGGGGAAGGATGCGGGGATCATTAGTATGGCTGGAAGCCCAAACTTTGCTCTGGGGAGAGGGCTTGAAAGGGGTGGCGAGTGACCCCAGGAGGGGTAAACCAGGTGTGAAGGGCCCAGAGTGCTGTCCCACAGAACTTCCAGTGACAATGGAAATGTCCCATATTTTTACTGCCCAACATGGTAGCCATGAGCCCCATGGTCTCTTGAGCACTTGAAATGTAGCAAGTGTGACCAAAATTTTGAATTTCAAATTTTACTTGGATTGCAATTAACTTAAATTTGTAGAGCCACATATAGCCAGTGTATTAATATATTAGACAGGAAAGCTCTAGAAAAAAACACTTAACCAAACTAAGCAAAAAGAAAATAAAAGATGAGGGCTGTGGGAGGGATTCACCCACGAGCACTGGGGTCTGCCCACAGGTCTGAGCCAAGTTCAGGGACATTGAGTGAGTGGAGCTTCGTGGGCTGTGAGAACGGCTGTTTCTGAAGCCAGGAAAACATCCATATCCACCTCCAAAAAATAATCTTCTGGGACCAAAGAGAGAGAAATTTAAAGACAGATGTAAAGAAACCATCACTGGGTTGTTTATAATAACCAAAGCATTGGAAATAACATCAGTTTGGATGAATAAAGATTGGTGTAAACATACAATGGAATCTTGTACAAACATAAAAAATCAGGATTTTTTAAAATGTTTAATAATGTAAGTGAAAAGGCAGAACATAAAAAAACTATATATGCTTCATGCTCAAAATTTTAGGAAGGAAATGTATATACTTGCATAGAAAAAGCTTAAGACAAAATACAGTAAAATATCACTGTTACTTTTACTTCCTTTTTATAATGTTTGTATTTTTCCAAATTTTCTATAGTGGCTATTATTTTATGCCAAAAAAAAAAGTCTTTCTCAAAGCATGCTGTAAAGTGCTTATAATAATATGTAAAATGCACTTATGGATAAGCAAAAAAAAAAAAAAAAGGCAACATATGCAATCTAGTACATGAAGCTCTACCAAAGCTATAGAAACCGTGTGCAGAGAAGAGATCGGACTGGTTGTAACTCTCTGGTGAAATTGTGCATTTTTCCATTTTTTTCTAAAATGGGGGGGGGGGTCTAATCATTCTAGGTGGAACTCAAACTCCGAACATTAAAATAAGCATTTCAGGCCCTTCCAGCCAACCCTGGGTAGACTTGAGTGACATCCCCTCCCACATCCTCTGGGGGACTCTCTGGGCAGGGTCTAGTCCAACGACCTCAGTGGCCTCACAGTGGATGGCCACCCACTCACCCTTAGAGGGTGACCCTTTCTCCTCTGACCCCTCCCCCTCCATCACCATCATTGAAGGAGATCAATAACTATGAAAAGCGATTGCTTTTCTTCTCCCCTCCCTGTCGTCTGTCTCTGTCTGACAGAATGATTCTGTCTGACATGCTTAACGGGAATCACACCAGAAAGGAAGTGGCTGGGATGCTTCACCCTCTCCCTCCCCCGCTCCCCTCCCTCTGCACTTTCAGTGATTTTAAGATTGGCCGCAGTGCTGTTTATCACCTTGGCCTTGGCCGATGCTATGGCCTCTCTGGCTTAGCTCCTGTGCATGTCCCTTGCCGGGCTCCCCGTGTCTGTGACTTGCAATTCTATTAAGGCATGAATTTGAATTGTTTGTGGTATATGGTTGCTATGGCCAAGCAAAATTGAAATTAAACAAAAAATTGAATACAACCAAGAAATACTCATTTGGAAGGGAAACTGAGGCAGCAAGCAATGAAAGTACTGGTCTGATAGGCCCTTGAAGAGTCTGATTTCAGACTCGCAGAGGAGCACTCAGTGTGGTTGAAACAGAAGCTGATCTGAATTTATAAACTGTCAGAGTTTCTTTTTTTATATACTCAGATTTTTTTATTAACTTCCTTAATGAACAGTAACATGCTGACATAGCAGGAAAGTAAGGAAAATCCTTAGAGGCCAAAATGACAAGAAAGCAGCAATGCAGAGCAGGAGATGGAGTTTGAAGTTCGCTGTTGCCTTTTGTCCAAGGGATCCCGGTGGCTCAGAGCGGAGGTCTGCAAACTGCCTCGTGAGCTTCCAGGGGACACTACGCTTTCCGTGGATGTGAGCGCCAGCGGCCGCTCTAAGCAAATCAATTTCCACCTTAACTTCCACCTGTATGTTTTCCTAAAATTCATCTGCTTGAGAATGTTCTTGAGGTCAAAGTTCCCAGCAGCTTTGCCATTTCTAGTTTTCCTTTCTGCCCTTTCCTGATATAATTCTCCCATGTTTCAAAAAAAAATGTTTAAAAGTCAAAATTTTAACCCACCTAAATTTCACAGCATTACATTTTTTCAAGTATGTACACAAAACTTCCTTCCTTCCTCCTCCCTTCTCCCTTCCCTCTTGCCTTCCTCTCCTCTTTCCTTCATTATTTATCATGGACCTGTTCATGTGCTAGGCACTGGGAGAATAAAAATAAATAATACACAAACTACCTTTCTCTTCTTATTCAAAATACTCTTAGAAGCTAAGCCTCAGCATGGAGAGCAGCAAACAGTTTTTATTCTGCTGCATCCCTTGACCCCTCTCCTCCTCCCCTCATGGACCTCCAGTAATTAAATGAGCTCAATGCCTTGGCGTTTCTATTGATAAAAAGGGAACAGTAGTAAAATAGAAAGTCCTTATTTTTTTTCCCCTCACAACCTTGAAGAGAACCATCTTCATTTGTCTATAGTGGGATGGGTTGCATCCCTCTAGGAACTCATAGAAAACAAAGTGGTATTATTGAAACATGCCAGTGAAAGAATATTTAAACATTCAGAGGATGCCATTCTATTTTGTATATGAATGCTTTGGTAAATCTACCCTAGAGGTTGTGTTACAATGGGATCTCATTTTAAAGTAAGAGGAACCCATTATTCTCATTTAACATAATAGAGTATTCAGGTATATATGTGATTTTTGTTTTCTCGAAGTCATAATTTGAAAAAAAATAAAAGAGCTTTCCATAAGGATTCCAAAAAAAATGTTGCTAATTTTTCCTAGAAATTCCCCTGTCTAATAATTACTGTATTACTCAAAGCATGAGTTATACCAAGGATATTTTTGAGTTGCAGCATGCTGTACAAGAAAGAGTATTAGGATGGAAGTCCTGAGACCTGGGTTCTAATGTCAGAATTGCTATTTACAACTCCTGCGTCTCTTCTAAGGAAGGTTCTTTTGGTTGCCGGCAACAGAAATAAACTCTAAATGATCTTTATTTTCAGGAAGAATCCATTGGAAGGACATTGGGGAAACTCGTGAAATTGAAGAAAGAGCTGAACAATAAGATGCATGAAGAGAAGGCATAAACGTGACTCCA
This sequence comes from Myotis lucifugus, assembly GCF_000147115.1. Lineage (NCBI taxonomy): Eukaryota > Metazoa > Chordata > Mammalia > Chiroptera > Vespertilionidae > Myotis > Myotis lucifugus. The sequence continues at coordinate 4,461,965 of NW_005871094.1, read as the reverse complement.
GGCTCTCAGCATCCGGAGAATGTGAAATTCCTCCCAATCTTGCTGCCCTTCACAGAATTACCTCACCAACCCACCAGTCTCTGCTTTCAATACCAAATGCTTAAGGAAGAGACTGATTAACTCAGCTTTAGACCAGGATTGAGAGCTAGCTGTCTCTGAGGTCTATCTCAGGAGGGACCCACCAGAATAGGATGATAGCCCAGACGTGGTCCTGGGGGCCTCCTCCTTGTACTCCAGCCATTCCAGAAAACAGGGGCATCAATAGGGCTGGGACCATGCCCAGAGGCCTCTGCCAGGGTCTTTGGGAAAGTGACCCAACCTATGAGCCTCAGGTTCTTCTAGAAAGTAGAAGTTGGACTCTATTATTCTTAAGATCCCTTCTTCTTCTTCATTCTATAGTTGATAGTGGTGGTTCCTAGCACTTCTAGAAAATAATAATGGGAATCTTTAAACTCTTTTCAACACTTCCAAAAATGTAACAGAAATTGTTTGTTGAAGATAAGTCTGCCTAGGCACACTAAAAATAAATGAGTAAATAAATTAATTAATTAAAAACAAACAAACATATTGCAATTTATGCCCTAGAATTATTTCAACACAGTGGTCATATACAGATGGACAGCAATGGTCATATACATATGCAGAGCTCTGATTGGCAGTTAATTTTGATTAACGTAAGATAGGGAAATAATCACTCTTTAATCAATGTAACTTGATTTTTTTAAATGTCTTGTGGCCCTGGCCAGGTAGCTCAGTTGGTTACCGCTGCTCCAAAGGTTTCCTTAAACCAGCGGTCGACAACCTTTCGGACCTCACGGACCACCAGTGGTCCGCGGACCACCGATTGGCAACCGCTGGTTTAGACTCCATAGCCCTGATACACCAAGGTTGTAGGTTCAATCTCTGGTCAGGGCACATATAAGAAGGAGCAACCCATAAATGTATCAGAAGCGTTAGCAGCCTTAATTTAAGTGATAAGAGGAAACAATTTATTTGTGGAAGTTGGAATAAATTTTCTCACCCACATCTACAGACACTTCCAAGAGAACTCTGGAAAATGAGGAACTTGTGGCTTTCCTGCTCGGCCTCCAGTACAAAAGCCCGTACACATTTACCCCTCTGTGTCAGTTTCCAAAGTGAGCGAAACGAACTTCACCGGGACATTTGAAAGAAGAACTGTTTCATCTCAGGAAAGCTGTCAAAAGTGCAGTTTCCCCCCTCTTTTAAGGAACTCAGAAGGAGAACTTGAAACCTATGAGGTTTGTATCTACTTTCTCTCCGTGTGGACATTAACAATTAAAACACATTAAAATAATAGGCAACCATAATATATGCTTATGTCTTAAACATTCTGGGTTAATTTTAGCTTAGAAAATTAACCCTTCATTTGAGAAACAAAACCAACAGAAAAGAAGTTGATCTCTGCATAGCGCCAAGTGGGATGTCAGGTGACCTGGCTTCTAGTTAGTGCTACTCCTCCTGTAACCAGTTTCGGGCCCATGGATCCATCGCCTCTCCCTCTAAACTTTAGTTTCCTCCTCTGTAGACTGAGAAGCACAATATGAGGCTAATTCTTTCTAGCTCTCATTTTCTGTGTTACTAAAACAGCACATATTGTTCAAGTTCCTTCTATGTGGCAGGCATTCTCTGGGTGATTAATATGTATTATGTCCTTTAATTCCCAATAGCAGCATACCATTTTCCAGTTTTATAAGAGAGGAAACTGATACTGAGAAGTCAAAGTTGGGAGGAAGAGTCAGAGGTCTGTGTCCAGAAAGGCACTTTCAGCTTTACCCACTCAGATAATGAAAGTTTCCCACTTCCCCTTCCTTCAATTTCTTCAACAAAATCTCAGCAGACGCTCTCATGTGCAATGCTTTTCATCTTTCCCTTTGACATCACCTCTAATCACCTAAGTTACTTGTCTCTAAATTTCCTGCAATTTGTCTTCATCTTTCTGGAACTGAAGAGAGGATAGCAATCCGTCTTCCAGGTGCAGTTTCCTTGGGCCCCTAACAAGGAGGTAAACTTCTTTCAGGAAATTCTCTAAGGCAGAGCCTCAGGTCTTTCGGGTGGTGCTGTGCTGGAAGGTTAAAAACCACAGAACTCAAAGATAGTGGGGGCCCCAGTTGGGGAATAGCTGACTAACAAATAAAGGGGTTTGGGAAATTGAAATTAGGCCAAAAGGTTAAGGAAACTGGAATTTTCTCACCTAAATAATAAAACTGATAAATATTGGAAGACCATTCTCCATGGACCCTCACATTTTTGCACATCTTGCAAGCAGGGTGCAGACTACCCTTTGTTCCAGACCACTTGTCTTTTTTCTTTTTTTTTCAGACCACTTTTCAAGAATGTTTGTGCTGCAAATAGCCTTGGAAGATAGAGATAGGGTTTCACTCCAGAGCAAAGTGCAGGCATGTTTACTGCCTATTATAAAAGACTAGAGGCCCAATGCATGAAACTCATGCAAGGGGCTTGGCCCTCGCAGCCCCGGCTTCGTCTGGAAGGTCGTCCGGACAGTTGGCCGGAAGGATATCCAGAAGGTTGTTCTGCTGTTTGGTCTAATTAGCATATTAGCTCTTTATTATGTAGGATTTGGGCACCCTAAGTTCAGGGTTCCTCTCCTATTATGGAACTCACTGTGTATACAGGTGTCATCTGGCCTTATTCATTCCCATTCTGTAGGAATTGGGGCTCAGGGAACCAAGACACAAGACACAAATGTGTTGACTATGTGGCTACTATTTTGTTATGAGTAATAAAGTCTTTCATCTCTGATCCAGAAATCTCATGTCTTCTGCCAACTTAAAATAATAACAGGCTAACTTAATAGGCTACAAGTAGAGTAAAACCTCAAACCCTCCACAATTCCTGACATTAATAGACTTGAGAACAAGTTTCCATGAAAAGAATTGACCTCTATCTTCAAAGAGAGGTCAACAAACTTTATTTTCCCCTTTGTGAGAACCCAAGAGAATTCTCTTAAATTGTAGAAAAGAATATATGGACCCAGATTTTTAGGTAAGTCATACAAATATTTGCTAATATTTGTATGGCTTACCTAGGGCAATTTTGGACTCCCCCAGAAGATCTTAAAGAATACCCTAGATACCTATCCATGTGATTATATATGTCAGACCTGAACACCCCTGAATGCAAAGGCACAGGCAGGCACCATCATGGCCTTTGTCATGCTAGTAATGGCTTACAAAGCAACTCTGTCCATGTACACACCCTGAGCCTGGTTCTTTTTCCATATGAAATATCCACAATATGTGGAGCTTTCTCTGGGGAATTCGCGTTGGTCAACCCTAGAGCAAAATTTCCACGATTCCCATGACTCGGGTAGAACCCAGACCTAGTTTTCAGAACCCAGTCCTGAAACAAGCCTTTTTAAGAAATGGGTCCTTCCAATTGTAGCTTTAAGCTTGCCTAGGGGAGCTGCTGGTGAACTCAGAAGCATGCCAGGATAGGAAGATGGCTTTATCCTCTTCACTCTATTCTCCTCTCTTCTGCCCTCCCTACAATGTCCTCCTTGGAGATGACTTGAGGAATGACTAGACAAGGAATTGGGAAGTCCTAATATCTCATTTTTCCCAAGAGTCAACACATAATGAAGACGATAATGATAGCATGGAGGCCTGAGCATTATGGAAGAATATGCTCACTTCCTTACTAAACACAGAACTTCCAATTACCAAAACTTACACACATCCTTTGTGATGAAAAAGAACTCAAAGTATTTCACATAAAATTTCCTACACATGTCCACACCATTAGCACTACTTTACCTGTGTATGGGACTTTTCCTCTTTTAAAGCACCGTTATCTCATTTGAATCAAACAAATCCCTATTGTCATGCCAAATATTATTAAACCCATCTTACAGGTGAAGCAATTGGAGCTTATAGAGTTACAAGTGTTGCTTGACGTCCCAAGGTGCTTATGTGCAGAGCTGAAACTGCCTGACTCCAGATCCAGGATCCTTTCTGCTATGCCATGCAGAAAGGGGATGCAGCCACAGTAGGGAAGGGGGTGGGGTGTTGTTCCCATTTTACAGAAAGACAAGAATCAAGTGACTTGTCCAAGGTCACACATTGTCTGAATTGGAGTAGAACCAGATCTAGATACAAGGTCTGCAGAATCTGTGGCCCAGCTCTTTGCCAGTGATTACTCGAGCTTGCCGGATGGGTGGCAACTCTTTTTAAACCAAAAACCATCTTTGCGAGGCTGAGCATGACAGCTGGTCAGAGTGTACCCCAAGTTTGGATGCCAGAGAATTTGACCTTGAAATCAAGCATCCTGGATACAAACCCAGCATTCTTTCTATCATTGGCCACACCTGCTCTGGAAAGCCCTCCTTTCATGACGCTTATATGGGGAACTAGTTTCTGAAAACCCATACTTCCACTAGTCCCCTCTGCTCTCTCCTTAAGAAAAAAGAAAATTAGGTATGATGAAAGTTTGCCTATCCCTCGACTCTAGACAGAAAACTTGAGAGAACAGTAACCCCTCTTTAAAGTATCCTGCTCAGCCCTCAGAACTGCATGGACCATTAGAAGTAGAGGCTGACTACCCACATTTGTAAGGTCTTGCAGAGACATTGGAGAGAATCAAGAGGAAATCATTCATATTCAAAAGAAATAATGGGCAATGAAGTCCAGCTGAGGAGAGTTGAGTAAAGGAAATCCTCCTGGCTCTTAAGTTAGATGATTCTGTGATATTGGAATTGGGATAATTTGGCCTGAAGAATGAAAGACCAAGGAAAGCAAAATAAGACGTTCATAACTGACTTCAAGGTTAAAAAGCTGTAGACAGAGACAACCAGGGGAATACAAATCAAAAAGAAATAGTCCTCTGTTATATGAGAAAGATTCAGATCAGACATCCTTGAAAGCTTTCAGACAATAGGAACAGTAAGACAAGAGGTCAAGAGAGAACACAGGGTAGGAAATCAGTTGCCTTGACCTGGGGCTTCCTTTCAGCCCAAGGTGGAGCTTGGTCCTATGAGAACAGTGGTGATGGTAAGAGGAGGAAATTATTAATATTTTGGGGTCATCATGCAGTTGACTCTGCAGTCCTGTTCAAATGACCACTCTAGGACCATGTCTCCCCCTGACCAAGCTCCTCCAGCTCCTCCCTGGGAGAGATAAGATGATGGTCATTAGAGTGTCTCCTCCTTTATTCCAACTTCCCCTTCTTTGCTGGAGAGGAGCACTGGTTTAGATCTCCTTCCATCATGGACTCATTAAGTCATATATTTAATGAGGGTGAGCAGTCTGGACCAATAGGATCTTGGGTATCAGCAGAAGATTCTGGCACCTGGATTGGCCTGTTCCTGCATGAAGGGGGAGATTGTGTGCTGGGGAGCTGGAGGGCAAGATAAAGGGTGGGGAACAGAGAAAACTGGCACCAGAGTCTCCTATTCTTTTCCTTTTTTCTCTCCCTCTCCCCCTGCTCAGTGTCCACTCTAATGAAAATAAGCCTGCACAGCTTCTTCTGCAGCCCAAGAATTCGTTCAGAGCAATTTGGAGCCAATTGAATGAACAGGAATAAACGGGCAGATATTGCAGCTTATGGCTGGCTGCTCCAAGGCCCCAGGTAGTGATTAGAAGCCCACGGTTCTTTTTATGCCCACAGCAAGCAGACGGGTAAAATTTGGTCCAGTTAAGAACTCTAAACAGGAGGTACGGTGGTGAAGAATAGGACGGGCAATTATACTCAGGGTTACTACCTGGGCGGTGGCCATGCCACCAGGACCTGAGAAATAATTAAGTGATTGAGTAAAAGATTGAAACAGTGGGAGGCAGTGATTGCTTTGTTAGGCCCATGGATGTACAGGGATGAAGTGTCCTCGTGGGAGGGAAAACCGATTGCTACCCGTGGTAGACCTTGTCTGCTCTTGGACTCTGTCCCAACAGTGATTCACTCTCCCTGAGCACCCTGAGCAGCAGGGAAAACAAGAGTCACACACACATGCTTCCCTGAAATGGCAGTCTCTCTCTGTCCTCCTTCCTCTGCCACATTGCTGGCAAGCAGACGGTGACACTGAGTGGTATGTGTGTCCTCCCCCATAGAAAGAATGGGTTTCCTTGGTCTCTCCATGATCATTCACCAGCTCTTGCTCATGGTCAAGGACACAGATTCCCAAAATGACTGTTCAGTGTTGTGTGAACATCTGTGGCTTTGGAATAGAGGCTTCCTCTAGGCCCTTAGGGGAATGGAGTTCACGACCTTGAACTCAGAACCAGAGAAACTGTTGAGCTGAAGGGTTGACCTTCACTGAGCATCTGCACCTCAGTGAAGCATTTAGGAAAAGACCAGCTGGATCACTACAGAGAAGGATGCCGTCTTAGGAGCACACCCTGCCTCCCTGGGCATTTTGCTCCCCACCACTATTCTGAAAATGAAAACAAAGGTAGTGTTTTCTCTAAAATCCCCACCGCACGCATACTTTTTCCTGCTTTGTAGCAGCAGCACTGAAGGTAAATGAATATGATATGGCCCCTGCTCTCAAGAAATGGACGCCTTACAGTAGAGATAGATATGTGAACATCGTGCTGGAGGAAAGTATGGGACAGTACGTGAAAGAAGAAGGGCACCTAGTGCAGCCACGGGACCAGTAGGGGCATCTTTATGTCACGTGAGCTGAGCCTTAAAGGACAAGGGCCAGGAATTAGCCAAGAAGAGAGCAGGACCACATTGGCTGTTCCAGGCAGAGAACACAGCATAAGCAAAAGCGTGGAGGTGGAAACTTGTGTGGCTCACTTGGAGAATGACCCTGGATCCAGCATTATGAAAGCATGGGTACAGTGCAGATAAATGTACAAGATGAAGTCAGCAGTTCCCATGCGCCATGTTGGAAAACACAGACCTCATCCGACCCAAAATGATACCACCGAAGGTTCTCAACTCTGCTTGAGGGGTCAGGGTGTAGCCAGTTTTAAATTTTAGGAGAATGGATTTGAGGGAGGAAGCTGTGACAGAGTCCAGTTCCCATGAGATAAGGTGGAGGTCTGATCCGGGGCACTGACTGTAGGGTGGAGAGGAGGGGAAGGATCTGGGAAATCCTCAGGGGAGGTTGTGCTTGATTGGCTGCAAGTCACGACCAAGTCACAAAAGCATGGCTACCTGATTTCTGGCCTGGATGATACTGGGTGGGTGTGACTGGAAGGAAGAAAAGACTTAGAGAAAAGGGAGTGGGTTCCATTTGACTATGTAGAGCAGGGGTCCTCAAACTTTTTAAACAGGGGGCCAGTTCACTGTCCCTCAGACCGTTGGAGGGCCGGACTATAGTTTAAAAAAAAAAAACTATGAACAAATTCCTATGCACACTGCACATATCTGATTTTGAAGTAAAAAAACAAAACGGGAACAAATACAATATTTGTATTTGCATGTGGCCCGCGGGCCGTAGTTTGAGGACCCCTGATGTAGAGCTCGGCGACAGCTTGATGGGTCTCCTGGTGAAGGAATTTCCAGCTCTGGCCCTGCAGCTGGACCACTCGGGGAAGGCACTTGCCTCTCTGGGCTTCAGTCTCCCTCACTGTAAACTGGAGTACTCACTTCCCTCAACTCACCTTCTGGAAATAGACTGTGAAGGCCAAATGTGAAAATGTATTTCAGGGACTTTGGAAATAAAGCTGCTACATAAATATAAGGGATTTAAACAGTCTCTGCGTGGGGCGATCTAAGATTTCCTAGAGCTGCAAAATGATTGCAAACGATGGACTCACTGGGTGGTAGGTCTGCTCTTTGTAACTTTTAAAACATTGACATGTGCGATTTGCTTGCTTTTCACTCTTTACCCCTTTGATTCCATGGAGAAGCACGGAGGTGTGTGTACAAACGGCCCTCAGAGGCCTTATGGTCCGGTGCCCTCACTTCACAGATGGGACAAGATGGCCAGAGAGGAGGACATTCACTGGAAGAGCACAGGTAGTTAGTAGCAAAGGTCTGATCAGCACACAGGTGATCTAACCTCCCCTGGTGTCCTCTGGAGCCACTGGCAGGGTCAATATTCTCTGCAACCCTACAGCCAAGGCCTCCCACCTCAGCCCACTGGGTTGTATGTTCTTGTAGAGGAAGAAAGAGCCACTGGTTAATGGTTGCAAAGCCCTCTGAAGCTCTAAAGAGTTAGACAATCTACACAAGGCTCATATATTGAGTCTCTCCCTGTTCATTTCAAGCCCAGAACATTGTCTAGATTTAAATAATGCACAGCCGAGTATGGATGGATTAGTAGCTGACATCAGCAGGGCAGAGACATGGAACTGTGAATAAATTAGAGCACAGGGGCCAGAGTGGGGTCAAGGGAACAGGAAGCTCAGAAGACAAGATAAAGAGCCTTCAGATTTGAGGGGCAGGCAGTGTGGGGACAGGAAGATGAGGCTGACCTGGGACTGGGCAGAGCCCACAGCACTCCACAGTGGGAACCAGAACAGGATGGCCAGAGGGTACCCAGGGACTGGTGTACCCTAGACCCTTAGTCCTCCTGGCTTGGACCCCAGAGTGAGGGTGTGGATCCTGCAGTCCCCTAGGTAAACCCCCATGCACACAGGGGTTCCCGAAGACTGAGCAATGAAACCCAGCTCCTGGGAGATGATTCCCCCAAAGGTGACTGCAGGGTGACATCAGTGCGGGAGGCAATATGTACCATAGGGGCCTCCTGCAGGCCCACATGCACACTCATATTTTAAAGGACCTGAGAAGTCCTGCTGTAGACAAACCTGATTAACTTGGTTTATACCATTTCCCAAAGCCACCTGACCTGAGAACCCCATCCTCACAAAGCTCCTCTCGGGAGACACAGCTGGGGACCACGCCCTGGCACACCCCCTCTGTCTTCAGATGGCTTCCCCTCCGAAATGACCCCATGTTTGCCTCTGAGTTCAGGAGCTCCAGGAGCCTTAATTAGGACTTAATTTGTTTCTACCTGTTTTGTCAAAAACATAGGTCACCCCAATAGACCAAAGTGAAAAGTCTAGTCTTTTCATGAGGATTCTGACCAAAATTCAATTTAATTCAGTGCAGCAAGTACCTTCTGAAGACTAACTCAACACTATAGTGGACACAAGACAATTACACAAGCAGTCCCTGACTTGACCACAACCAGGGGTAGCAAAGCTCCAAACCAGAACTGGTAGCTCCCATGCCAAGGTGATATTCAAGTAGATGCTAAAATTGGGGGTCAAAGCAGTTCGTTCTGGGGATGCTCAGAGGAGGTCAGGAAGCCTTCTTACAGAGGGCCAGAAGCAAGGTTTGAAGAGGCAAAGGAGAAAGGATGACAATTTGGGTGGGGATGGGGAAGCTGGATGGCTCAGTATGGGTTCCATGTGGGTGGTCAGGGGAGGTGGGGAGATGAGCCCACAAGAGCGCTGCTGTGCACAGGCCTGTGACGGTTTCTACAAGATCTTGGACCTGCTGATGACTGAGGTGGTGAAGGCCCCTTGCCTCGGGGACTAATCCATTCCTTTGGATTATGCCCCAAAGCAAGACCCAACTACAAATGGACGAGGAACAGACCTCCCTCCTGCTCCTGGTAGGTTCTGATTCTAAGGCAGGTCTGGAAGGGAAATTGCTCAATTGGAAGCAATCATGACACATTTGTAGGAGAAGATAGAGTGACCCCATATCCAGAACACCCCTGCACACCAAATGGCTCTCAAAATCCGCCCCAGAAGGGTTTTATTAACAAGTAACACCACCTTCAAGGCCCAGTTTCTTCCCCACAGAACATTCTCCCAGTGAGGGCCTGGGCGTTGTCACAGAGGGGACCAGCTGCTGCCACATGAAGGCATTTCAAATGCAACTTGACCACAAGCCCTGCTGACCCCTCCCCACCTGTTCAGCCAGGCGATCTCATGGATTTTTCCACCTTCCCCAGAGGGTGGGGGACGGGGCGCAGTTCCCGGACCCCGGGCTGTCACTCATCTCCCATGTGTCACCACTGAACAAGGACTCTCTCATTAGCTGGCTCCTCCCTCTCCATAGGCCTTTATTTACAGTAACTATGGAGTCAGCTTTCTGACAAGAAGGAAGAGAGCAATTAGAGGCTTTTGTCTCTGCTGGGCAGCCTGGCTGACATCATCCTCCACTCGCTCCCATGCTGGGCTCATGGTTAACCCCCTTCTTTCCCCGCTGCCTGCTGGTCAGCAAGTTGAGCCAGGGACACACAGAGGAGCAGGGTAATGAGTTGCAGCCCCCATGTCCACAGAGGTCAGGGCCTGGGGATATTGTGAGAGGGGGGAAGTGTGCCTGATAACCCAATCTACAAAGAGAACTGGACATCGCTGAGGTCACTGGGCAGCTCGCTACCCCTCCTCTGCCAGGCCTGGCTCCAGGGTCATGACCTCCCTGGGATTCTAGCACAGTGGAGCAACTACGGGACTGGGGCCAGTAGCCATGCCGCTCTCTGCTGCCCCATTCCCATGCTGAACACACCCAGCCCAGTCCCAGTCCCAGACCCAGCTTAATTCTGAGAAAACAGAAGGCAAATGGAAAACCCAATGGACATGGGCTGTTCCCATGGCACCAAAATCACCACCAGATCTTAGAAGATGTCATGAATTCTCCAAGCCTCTATGGGGTATCTACTGTGTTCGAGGCACTGAGCACCCAGCAGGGTATAAGATAGAACCTACCCCTGTCCTCATGGAGCCTCCAGTATATCAAGGCAGACTGACACTGACCCAGCCCGTGGGAGGAGTTCTCAGTGCTCCCATGAAGAGGGCAGGAGGCCAGGAGAGGCTCTACTAGGGGCACCTAACCCAGTGTGGAGCATCAGAGACAGCTTCCTACAGAAAGTGATGTTCTGGCTGAAGTCAGGAAGATGGGCAGAAGTTAGTATGGCAGATGAGGCCAGAGACCAAGACAAAGGCTCACCACCCACCCTGCTTCCCCCGTCCTTCCTGCCTCACAGGGACCCATGGACAGGTTCCTTGTGGGGCATCCCAGGCTGTCATCCTGCTCCTGCTAAGACACTCCCAGCGAAGGAAGTACACTGGGGTCCACTTAGGTCCAGCTGCAGTTGGCAGACCTTCTTCCCTATGTTACTGTGAAATCTGGGTCACGGTGGAGAATGGAAAGAATGTAGGACTTTGAGTCAGACAAATGGGATTTAGATCCTATCTTAGCCGCTTGCAAGCATATGAGATCATTCAAAAATGTTACATTAACCTCTCTAAGCTTTTGTTTCCTCATCAAATAGTGTCTCTCTCATAAAGCCGTTGAGAGGATTAAATTAAAGAGTGAGTGTACAGGTCCTAACTCAGAACTCAACAAACATCAGACATTTTTCTTAGCCATTGGCGCTCTCTCTCTCTCTCTCTCTCTCTCTCTCTTTCTCTGAAAAGTATAGCATTTATTCAACACTCAATTGTGTAGAACAACCCTGCATATTTTTGAAGCTTCTCTAAATCCCAGCATTCCTAGTTCACTGGACTATTCCCCATATCACATGGTTTCTAAGCCCTTTACCATCCAGTTGCATATAGGAAGTGAAGGAAGAAGCTGTCAAAGCCATTTAGCACAGAGCTCAGGATAATTATGTCTCTAAATGTCAGCTGCATGAGGGCAGGGCTTGTCTGTCTTGTTCACTGCTCTATGCCCAGCACCAGCACAAATGACCAGCATACACTACACACTCAGCATACACTTGCAGAGAGAATGACTAAAGTCTGGGCATGATGCATCCATTAATGCAGCCTCAATGTTCTTCAATTTTAAAGAGTGTGCCATGTTCTTGACTCATCAGACTGACAACGAAAACTCCAGGACTTCAACATGAGCCACTGTTGCCTCGAGCCTCCCTCATCCTGTCCTCAGTCCGTTAGTTTTTTAACTTAAGGCAAAACTTTGATTTGTTCCTCCTATCTCTTATTTTATTGGTTTCAGTCCATTGTTCTGGCCTGCCCAGACCTTTTTTGAATATTCACTCTGTCATCCAACATATTAGCTCCCTCATCTATCCTTGTTCCATCTATCAATTTGTTAAGCATGCCTGCTATGTCACCATGTATCTGAAGATAAAATGTCAAAAAGGACAGGCACACTGTATGGTTCTTTAGGGAAATGGACAAGCCTCCTGTGACCCAGCACTGGGGATTTCCTGGCTGACATCGGTTTATTAATCAACACATCTTGGACGTCATTCTTCAACCACCGAGGAAGCCACCATTCAGCCCATATCTTTATTTTGTCCACAATGACACTGTGAGAGGCACTGTCAAATCCCTGGACCAAATAAAACCTTGCTATATAATAACTATACTGTATGGGGAGTCTACCATGTGCCAAGCCTGCTGCATGCTATCTCACTTACCCCTCACAACAACAACAGAAGGCAGCTGTTGTGTGGGGAAGGATAGTGGCTAAGCAAGCTGGCCTGCCTGACTCTTCCCAGGCTGGCCAGGCCATCTGGGATAGTGTATATTAGAGTAGATTATCTGATACAATGAAAATCTCAGTAGCTTAACATTATAAAGTTGTTGTTTTTTGCTCAAGTCACAAATTCATGATGCTCTTTTACGGGCTGGTTTGGGGACCCAAGCTTCTGACATCTAGTGGTTTCTTCTTGGAGACTTTTGCTGAGTCTTCTCCATTCAGCCAATCAAAGCACAAAGAGAGGGTGGAGAAGTCCAAGGCAGGTGCAGTGCTGACATATCACTGTGCCCACATTCTATTGGATAAAACTAGTCACACGACCAATGCAATGTGCAGGAGGCTGGGAAATGTAGAGAAGGGTGTTCTATGACATGATAATATTCCCTGCCTCATAATTTCTGTATTAGTCAGGGTTCTCCAGAGACACAGAACCAATAGGAGAGAAATAGATATACAGATACAGATATAGATACATAGATAATAAATATGTAGATATACATAGAGGGAGATACTTTAAGAAATTGCTAACATGATTGTGGTGGCTGGCAAGTCTGAAATCTGCAGGGTAGGCTGCAGGCTGGAAATTCTGGCAGGAGCTGATATCGCAGATTTGAGTTTAAGAGCAGTTTGAAGGCAGAATCCCTTCCTCTTTGGGCATCTCTGTCTTTTCTTTTAAGTCTTTCAACTGATTTGATAAGGCCCACCCATATTATGAAGGGTAATCGGCTTTACTCACCATCTACAAATTTAAATGCACTCTCACCTAAGCAATACCATCAGAGTGACATCTAGACTGGGGTTTGACAAAAACAACTGAGCACCATAGCCTAGCCAAGTTGATACATAAAATTAACCACCATAATGTCATTGTGAGGATTAAATGAGCTATGAAAAAGTAAACATAACTTCAATTTGACCAGTTCCTGACACATCTATATATACACTGAGTGGCCAGGTTATTATGACCCCCTGATGTTTGTAGGAAAATTAGCTATAATTTTACACTGAAGTTGCTAGAGGGCCAGACCATTATAAACGTCTGAATAGCACAACATACCTAAGTATCATTGCTGATCAAGGTCATCCTATCATGTTGATGGCATATCCCAATGGAAATGGATGGCTTCTTCCAACAAGACAATGAGCCATGCCATGATGCTGGTATTGTACAGGAGTGGTTTCGAGAACATGAGGGAGACTTTACCTTGCTTAGGTGGCCCCCACAATCACCAGATCTCAATCCAATTGAGCATTTGTGGGACGAAGTTAAAAGAGCCATCAGGCAGCTGGTTCCACCACCATCAAACCTCACAGAACTGGACAGTGCTATTCATCAGGCATGGTGTCAGATTCCTCGTATCACCTTTCAACATCTCGTGGAGTCAATGCCAAGTAGAATCGCCACAGTATTGAAGGCAAAAGGTGGCCCAACGAAGTACTGATGGGGTGGTCATAATAATCTGGCCGGTCATAATAATCTGGCCACTCAGTGTATATAAAGCCAGCTACCATAACGCCATAACAACTGGAACAACCAGAGACTAGAACACCACGGCCCCTCGCCCAGGCTGGCCCGCCCCCTAGGGAGCAGTTAGGGGCACCCCTAGGCAATGCGATAGGGTGTGAGTTTGATGGGGGAAAGTCAAATAGGGGGGAGGTCTTAAAGGTCTGTGGGGTAGGAGAGGTCTGCCAGGAGTAGGTTTGGAGTGTGTTGGGGAAGGAAGAGGAAGATCCGATTGGAAAACGGCTCAGCACAGTACCTTTCTCATTGCAAACCAGGACAGCGCCAGCAGTGGACTGAATGGGCGGTTGTTTCATGAGTTCGCTTGGGACCGACATGTTCATGGCAGCGGCAGTACTCCCGAAACTTCACTGATTCCAAAGAGTAAACAGCTATCAACGTCAAAACAGAAAAATCCTCTCCAACTAGAAGCCCTGGACGTCGCAACGCCACTGAAGGAAATGCCACTTAAGGAGAAACTAGAAAAACCGGAAGTATGCGACCAGAGGACTGTGGGATTGTGGAGGATGCCTGGGCGCCTGCCGCTAGTTACAGTGATGGCGAACCTATGACACGTGAACTCATTTTTTTGGTTGATTTTTCTTTGTTAAATGGCATTTAAATATATAAAATAAATATCAAAAATATAAGTCTTTGTTTTACCATGGTTGCAAATATCAAAAAAATTCTATATGTGACACGGCACCAGAGTTAAGTCAGGGTTTTTCAAAATGCTGACACGCCGAACGTGAGCCTGTGATTGCGCATGTGCACAGTCAGTCCTATAGTCCTCAGTCGCGCAGTATTTGGACGTGACTTCTGGCGGGAAATTATTTCGATTGAGGTTTGCTGTTCCCTTGCGGTAAGGAAGATCAGAATTAAAGGTTTTGTTTGTTAACTTGCTTTGAAGCGGAGGAAAATGGGATAGTGATGAATAAGAACCTTTGGAGATAGTGAAGGGCAGTTTGTCCAGTGGTTCTCAACCTTCTGGCCCTTTAAATACAGTTCCTCATGTTGTGGCCCAACCATAAAATTATTTTCGTTGCTACTTCATAACTGTAATGTTGCTACTGTTATGAATCATAATGTAAATATCTGATATGCAGGATGGTCTTAGGCGACCCCTGTGAAAGGGTCGTTCGACCGCCAAAGGGGTCACGACCCACAGGTTGAGAACTGCTGGTCCAGACTGTTGAGAGTTCAGAATTAGAGTTTAATTGGGATAGAAATCCTGCTATAGCACCTGATGCCTGAAATCTGAGCACTCTACTTTTAGGTTTTCCAGTTCAAGTTTTTGGAGGCTGCCTATTAAAACATTCCTGGTTGGGGAGCACTTCCGGCGCCAGATGGTCACCATGAAGTTCAACCCCTTCGTGACCTCGGACCGCAGCAAAAACCGCAAATGCCACTTCAATGCCCCCTTGCACATGTGCCACAAGATCATGTTTTCCCTGCTCTCCAAGGAGCTGCAGCAGAAGTACAATACCTGCTTCATGCCCATCCACAAGGACAATGAGGTCCAGGTGGTTCGAAGACACTACAAAGGTCAACAAGTCAGCAAGGTAGTGCAGATGTACAGAAAGAAACATGACATCTACATCCAGCGGGTGCAGCATGAGAAGACTAACGGCACAACTGTCCACATGGGCATTCACCCCAGCAAGGTGGTTACCACCAGGCTAAAACTGGACAAAGATCAGAAAAAAATTCTTGAACGCAAAGCCAAATCTCAACAAGTTGGAAAAGAGAAAGGCAAATATAAGGAAGAACTTATTGAGAAAATACAGGAATAAATGTAACCTGTTGTGTAACCACGGTTTAGCTGTAGGTTTTTAGCCTGGTGTGTATTCCTTTAAAATTGTTCAAGATGTCTCTGGAATATTTTGTTTACTTCCTGGTTTGTTATTGATATGTGGCTCTGTATGTCTATTGTTGCTGTTTGAATTAGTTTTTTTTAAAATATATTTTATTGATTTTTTACAGAGAGGAAGGGAGAGAGACAGAGAGTTAGAAACATCGATGAGAGAGAAACATCGATCAGCTGCCTCCTGCACATCTCCTACTGGGGATGTGCCCGCAACCCAGGTACATGCCCTTGACCAGAATCGAATCCGGGACCTTTCAGTCCGCAGGCCGACGCTCTATCCACTGAGCCAAACCGGTTTCGGCTTGAATTAGTTTTATGAATAAAAGATGGAAATGTTTCTTAATTCAAAAAAAATAAAATAAAACATTCCTGGTTGGAAAGTGTTTGTATAGAAGCCCATAAGTATTAAGTATTTGCTGTGTTTACCATGCTTAGCTCTCTGTAAGGAATATGGAATAATGTTAAATGCCTCATGTTCTCAAGAAGCTTGAATTTTAAAATAAAAAATAAAGAAGAAGTATAAATATTAAAAATAAAAAAAAAGAAGAAGCTTGAGTTTTAGGGGTGAAATCAGGCAGGCAGGCGAGTGGTTAGGGGTGATCAAGCAGGCAGGCAGAGTGGTTAGGAGCCAGCGGTCCTGGATTTTGAGAGGGTGCAGGCCAGGCTGAGCGCCCCCCCCCCCCACCCATGCACAAATTTCATGCACCAGGCCTCTAGTAATAAATAATCAGTAAACACCTGTGATTGTCACTATCCAAATTTACAGGTGAGAACATTAGGACTCAAACAAGTAAACTGCACAAGACCACTGCTGCCAGAATCCAGAGCCCACTCATCCCCATGGCTCCTTGGGACAGTTAGTTATGAGCAGCTGCAGCCTCCAGGCAGAAGTGGGGACAGAGGGTGAATCTGGGGTACAAGCTAGTTAGAGGCAGGACGCATATAGGCAGAGTGCCCAACACATGAGCACGTCATGTGCTCAGAAATACCTGCAAACTCTAAGTGCAGATGTAACACCAAAGTTAGAGCTGGGTCCCCCTTGGAGGAGATGCCTGGAGCAATGATTTTCTGTACTGTGGACACATTACCTCCATGCTCACCAGCATGCATCTAGGTCAGTGCCATCTAACCCAGAAGATTCTCAGGGCCAAGGCTATGCCTACTCACAAAGATCCACTCTGCCATGTGTGGGAGGCTGTCCTTGGAGCCACTGGTCAAGAGTCAGCTGGTCAGAGGAAAGCTGAGCCTGAAGCCCCAGATTCAGTTCCCAGGCTGGTCACAATACAAGCCTGCAGAAAGGCTCACCAATGGCCTCTAAAAGCATGTGGGCGATCACACCATGCAGGACCCAGTGAGGGAGTGTGACTGGTGCTACATAAACCTTCTCTACAAGGGAGCAAACAAACCCCGTCTTGGGCCAGCAAGCCAGAAGCCCAGAAAGCAGAGAACTGCGATGGGAGTTTGAGGCTGACGCTGTCCCCTGCTTCCTGCTGTTCCATGCCCTGCGGAGCTCTTATCCGAGCTGAGCCGTTCTCACCATCTCTGTATGACTGAACAGAGCCCTGGACTACAGATGGAAAGTGCTGGATCCTGGTCATGATGCCATCAGTCACCCTGGGGAAATCCCTGGCCCATCTTGAGCCCCAGTTTTTCCCTCTGCAAAATGGATCAAATTTTCATTTGTCCAACCAGCTGCATACTACCCACTCTCACTATGTCTTTGAGAGCACATTGAAAACAATAAAATGCTATACAAATGTTCAGCACTATCATCAGCATTACTACTTGTAGGAAAGAGATTCCAGCCAGCCCTGCTCCAAAAGGCCTCTCTCCCTACCCATCCCAGCTGGAACAGACCTTGGCAGTGATGCTCTCAGACACAGGTTCCACAGCATTGACTTCTCTTGCTGAATGAAAGGAATTTGAGGAACAAGTATTCAATTTACATATGCTGTGGTATGCAAATGATGCCCCCCCCCCGCCCCCCGCCCCACCCGCCAAAAATCTCTACTTGCTCACCACAGGAACCTATGAATGTGGTACCTTACATTGCAAAAGGGACTTTGCAGGTGTGATTCAAGTTAAAGGCCTTGAGGTGGAGAGAATACTCTAGATTACCCAAGTGGACCTGAGCTAACCAGTCAAGTCTATAAAAGTGGAGAGCTCTCTCTGGCTGTGGTCAGAGCAGCATGTGGCTCTAGTCAGTGGTTCTCAACCTTGGCTGCACATTAGAATCACCTGGGAATCTTTTTAAAATCCTGATTTCTGGGCCTCCTTCTCCGGAAATTGTTTCTTTGTTCTGGGGCGGGGCCACAACATTAGTAACAAAGAAACAGAATTTCCGGAGGATGAGGCCCAGAAATCAGGATTTTAAAAAGATTCCCAGGTGATTCTAATGTGCAGCCAAGGTTGAGAACCACTGCTCTAGATAGAATAAGGGTCAGAGAGATGAGCTGATGTTGGCTTTGAAATGGAGGAAGGGGGCCACGAATCAAGCAAGCAGCCGGCCAAGGCAAGAAGATTCCCAGGGCCCCCAGAAAGGAATGCAGCCCCGCTGGAACACCTGCAGCTTAGCCCCGTGAGACCCATGCCAGGCGTGTGACTTAAGAAGCATAAGATAATGCATTTGTGCCACTTAAGTCACTGTGTGTGCAGCAATTTGTTCCAGCAGCAATCAGGAACTAGTTAGTACACAGGCGCAGAAGAAGAGGGAAGAAGCAGCTCATGTGCCTGGAGGAAAGGTAGAGGAGGGCATAGAAAACAACAGGCCCAAATGCCTAGCAGACTCGCTATCCCCCTCCTTTCTAAAGTATTATTTTTTAAATATATTTTTATTGATTTCAGAGAGGAAAGGAGAGATAAAACATCAATAATGGGAGAGAATAATTGACCCACTGTCTCCTGCACACACCCCCACTGGGGATCGAGCCACAACCCAGGCATGTGCCCTGACTGGCAATGGAACTGTGACCTCCTGGTTCATAGGTTGACATTCAACCAGTGAGCCATGCCTACTGGGGGCCCCCTCCTTTCTGTAAGTAATCACCATTAAGGGAGGGGGGAGGGGGGCGGGCAGGGAGTGATGGGAACGTCGCTTCCAGATCAGAAGTAGAATTTGTATCCACATCTGGGCTGGACCTACCTCCGTGATCTCAATGTGTCTCTGGGTTTTCTTGTGTAAAATAACAAGGAGACTATGAATGCCTTTCCTACAACCATCCCTGTTCTAGGAATGGAGGACACTCCCTCTTTGCCTCCTCCTTCCTTCCTCCCTCCCTCCAGCCAGCGTCCACCCAGAGACTGCGCCCAGCGCCTCCTTCCCACCCAGCCTGAGCCAGCAGCCATGCTTCTCAGCTCTTAGTCATCTTGCAGCGATGAACGATGAACGCCATCATTAAGAGCCTTTCATTATCAGCGGCTTGCACGCAGCTGATGTTGATTTGATAGAATCCAATTTAGCATCCCACTCTGGGCTCTGCTCCATAAGCATTTGGGTTGAGCATGTACAGGCAGTTTGATGCTGTCTTGATGGCCTTTTAAGCGGCTGAGAGAATTGCTGGCGTGGCAATTCGGTGGCAGGCAGGCCCCTGATGGGTGCGGCTGGAGGGATGGTGAAAGGAGCAGGAGACAGGGCACTCTTCAGCCCGTGACTGGACAAGGCAGCTAAGTGCTTGGGAATCATACATGCAAAGTGAAGAGAGAAGAAACAAATCCACCAGGGTGTCTGAGGGGCTCCGCCCGGTGAGATTTCGCCCAGGGCCGCCTTCTGATGGGCACAGCACTGCTCTCAAAGTCAGTCAAAATACTTGTCACCAGGCTGTACACCTGAAACTAACACAAAAGCAGATGAAATGTAAACTGTCATTTAAAAATGTATTTTTAAACACTTGTCACCTTGCACTGGTGAAGGCACATCACCATTCACAAAATGCTTCCTACGTTATCCCAGTCTTATGCTGAGCCCCCAACGAATTGTCAGGCTAACTCGTGAGGGTGTTATTATCCCTGTTTGCAAATGTAAAACCAAGGCTCAGCTGCAGGTGCCTGAGGTGGGAGCAGAGGTGCCGGACTCAAGATGCAGCGGTAATGATTGAAAAAGTATAGGAGTGGGTGTCTGCTTCCTTCAGTCCATTTCCTGGTCCCCCAATGACTCTGCACCTCACCTCTGCCTTTGAACACAAAGGGGAGTGTTTGCCCATATCCTCCCTTAGGGGAGACCAGGGAAGAATGGGGATCACATGTTGCCAGGTCCTTGCAGAATGGATGGAGTTCCTGCAGGGCAGCGTGTGTTGGCAAATGCTTAACGCTGGCTCTCCAAATAAAAGAGTCCTGTTCTGTAGCCTTTTCCCAGTTACCTGTTGTCCATACTCCCACCACACCTATTTAAGCTGCCAATGAGATGTCACCAATACAGACATGGGGTAGGGGTGTCCTTGATGGGCTCTGCCAGTGTGAGTAGGCTCAACCTCATCAGTGCTAACAGGTCAGAAGCTATTCTGACCTTGTGCCCATTTTACAACTGAACAAATTGAGGCCCAGAATAGGTTTGCCCCAACAATGGGCCCCGGAATGTCAAAGATGCTCTGCCACCCTCATGGGGAAAGACATGCTGACTCCAGCCATGGCCAGAGTCAGGACAAGGCAGACAGGCAGCCCCAGCCTCTTCAGCCCACAGCCCACAGCCCACATGCCACATTAATGTGCACCTTAATGTGCACCTTCTCCTGGGAAGAGTGAGCAGAGGGGTGTCTGATGAGGCCAGGGCCAGCAGCTCCTGGGGGTGGGGGGTGGAGAGAGGGGGAGGGAAGGAGGAGGGGAGCTCTTTCCAGTGCAATCCAATGTCAGTCCAGGAGGCTGAATGGCCTGGGAAGTGTTCCCCTTTCCCCTCCCACCTGCCTCTTTTCTCCCTCCTCCATCAGAGGCCTCCGCAGATCACTGCCTGGAAAGCTCCCTGCTGGTGCTCAGTGTGTGTACAGCAGAGCCTGCCTCCCTTCTCCTCTGATGGTGAGCTGGGCTTTTCAGCCTGAGGCCACAGTGGCCTGAGGGGATGCAGCAGAAGCCCCATGGCCCTAATCACATGCGTGGCCCACCTCTGATTTCAGCCACAGCCGCACTGGAGAGTTTGGGGTGAGCTCAGACTTACACCACAACAACGGCATCCTCCCGCAGGAGCCTCTGTCTGCCCCAGGCCCTTCTCTGTCACTATGGGTTTGGCTTGCAAGCAAGGAGCAGCCGGCAGCACAGGGGAGTTTTGTCCCTGCGTCAGCTCTCAGCCAATGGGAACAGGAGCTGGCGGGAAGTGCCCCAGCCTCCCAGACAACTGTGGGTTTTCTCTAAGCTGGCCGGTCTTCCTTCTCTCTAAGACTCCTCCTGCCTCCTGGGAGCATCTCCCTGCACCCAGCTCCTTGTCTCCAGCACTGCTTTCAGATATAAACACAAACCCTCGGAGGTGGGACCATTATTATCCTCACTGCACAGGTGAGGAAACTGAGGCTGCATCTGCCTGGCTTGGGCTAGAGTCAGCCCTCAGCATGCCCCTGAGGATGTGGCTCTTGGGGATGCAGCACCGCCCCACGAAGATGGCCGGCCGGGTCGGAGCTGTCCTGCTGAGAGCTGGAGTATCATTTGGCTGAAGGAGAGGCACCTGGGCCATGTGCAGCGGTCCCCTGTACATCCTTGAACCACTCTCTTTGAAAAGAAAACCTCTCAACATTTGACCTCATTTTTGTTTTGCTTGGGTTAAAATATAATATTACATTTTATATATATTATTATACACACATATACGTATATACTATATATGTAAATATATGTGTGTGTTTAAATATACATTAACAAACATATAGATGTATATATGTATGTGTGTGGATACATATTCAAAAGATTGGAGAGAAATTCACCAAAATGTTCACATAGTTATTCTTGGAGAGTGGCAGATGATTTTTCCCATTTTGTGTGTGCTTTTCTGTCTTGTCTAATTTTTCCCACAGTGAAATATTATTGTGGAAAGAGGCAAAAGCATTACTTTTTCAAAAAGAGAAATCAAGCCTCTTTGGAGGAAATCATTGTTAACTTAAAACACTGCCGGCTAGAAGGCAGGGCCCGAGGAGGCATGCGAACCCCACTGGGGCAGCGCTCAGAGGAGGGCAGAGAAGACAGAGGGGGGAGTGGAGGGAAGGAAGCTTTAACAGTGAGATGAGGCGTCCTTCCGTGGGACACATGGTGCACTGGGGTGGGAAGGGAGCTTGGAGATGAGTGGGGACCCGCTAACTGCCCACACCTGTTGTGTGACAAGATGATATGAGGACACAAAGACCTCAGATTTGAATGAGATGCCAGTAAGAGGCTCTGGAGGAAGGGGCAACACCTCAGCAAACACATTACACATCTTTCATCCCTGGCCCATTTGGGGGAGAGGGATTGCCATTCACCTTGGAGTATTGAGAAAGTGTTTGTCCCAAGTCGACCAATTCTCCTTTGTTCGTTAATTCCACAAGTCTGAACTGAGCACCCCGGTTCCATTCTGTAAGCTCCATGAGATCAGGGACCATGACAGCCTGACTGATCCCTGCCCCCACCAGCTGCTAGCACAGGGACCGGCAGGCATCCAACAGATGGACCGAATGACTGAGCAAATCCAACCACCATCCCTCCTTGGAGGGACAGAAAGAAAGTCAGTAGATCTGATGTTTCAGCAACCCACCTCATGACCTTTGGGAGGTCAGTTATTTACCTTGTGATTCAATTTCCCAAAATCAGAAGAGCTTACCCTAAAGGAAAATCCACAGATGAAGTAACACATCATCTATTAGAAACGTTGGGTTCCTTAGGATAAAGAACTGGCATAAATGGAGGGCATACATCATCCTGCCTTCAAATCCTATGCAGCCACAGGAAGTCCAAAGGAGTCAGCCCCGGGGCTCTCCTGAGACTGCTGGGACTACAGCCGGAGAACCGGGGGCGGGGACGATGCTCGTGCTGGGTGTGGATCTTTCTGCTTCTCTTCAATGACCTCTCCTCTGGGATCTTGCCGTCTTAATGGAGGCTACATTAGCTAATCTAGTGATTCAATTAGTTCTAAATGCTCCCGGCCTGAGGAGGATGGATGGCAAGGTGGGGATTTGCTGACTTCTCTTTGCCGGAAAGGGTTTCCCAAGACAATGGAGCTGCAATTTGAATTCCCAAGTCTCCCACTTTCCTCTCCATTCAAGAGCCCAGGGTCATCTACCGAGGTGAGATCATGCACGTGAAAGCACTTTGTAAACTATTTTTATCCTCAATTCCTCGTGGGTGTGGGGTGTGTGTGTGTGGTGGGCGGGGAGGGTCCACTATGCCCTCCCCAGCTACCCTCTGTCCCAGAGGTAAGGGGGCTGCCCTAGGACAGAGGGACCAGAAGTTGTCAAGGGCAGGCAGGCAGGCAGGCCCCAGGCTCAACCCTGAGGAATTCCAAGCTGGTGGTTTTCCTGACTTTGCAGAATGGGAATGATATTTAGATCCCCTGCAGCAAAGACCCATTCCTTCCCTGGTGGCAGTGCCACTCAATTCTGGGCAGCTGTTCAGATGGAAAACCCCACCCCTCTCTCATGAGAACAGTCACAGACTGCCCTACCACCTTCCACCTCCCCCAGTGGCCTCATCTCCCCAGAGACCTGACTTTGAGGGCAAAGACCATTTCTTAGGTGTCAGTTCCTAGGAAGACAAGCTTAGTCCCTGGCAAGAAGGGACAGAAATGAGGGATGTGGGAGAAGGGAGGACAGCACACAAGAGGACAAAAGGACACAGAGGCGAGTGTCTACCATTTGGAGGAGCCCTTTTATCTCCAGAGGATGATATGTTTTTTCTAAATTCCAGGAATTGATACTCACTCACTTCCCAGAAGCTGCTGGAATTGGGAGAAATCACTTTACCTCAATTCCTCCTTTGTGAAATGGGAGTGTTAGATGGGAACAGTGATTTCAACTTTGGCTGAATCACCAGGAAAACTTTAAAAAGCTTCATGCCTTGTCTCCATACACAATGATTCTAGTCTAATTGATCTGGGTGTGCAGTCTGATCAATTATTTTCATGTCTCTAGGCAGTAGTGTGCTGGTTTACCAGTTCTCAAAGTAAAAAAAGCTCTGATTTGCAGCATTTGCCAATTTCCATGGTGTAAATATTCTCACTGTGATCTATTTCAGGCCTCCAACTGTGTTACACAGCTCCCAGGGATTCTAAGTTGCAGCTAAAGTGGGAAATCCCTGCAGTTGTCTCATGCGACACCTTAGGAAGAGGCATTGCCTGGGACCAGGGAGCTCCAAGTCCCCAGAGCAGACACTGAGAGATCCCCACCTACCCCACCTTCCTCCACCCGTCCCAGAGACCATCCTCTCACCTCATTCTCACCACCTAAAGCACCTGCAGTGGTTTGTGGAGCTAAAGGGCAAAGAAGGAAGGGAAGTCCCAGTGGCTTCCAAATGCCGTCAGGGCCCCTTCCAGGAAGAAAGCTCTCTGTTGCTCACTTCCCTTCTTTTCCATGAGGAAAATGTTGTCAAGACTGAAAGCAGCCAGACAGACATCTAAGACAGTGGTTCTCAACCTTCCTAATGCCGCAACCCTTTAATACAGTTCCTCATGTTGTGGTGACCCCCAGCCATAAAATTATTTTCATTGTTACTTCATAACTGTAATTTTGCTACTGTTATGAATTGTAATGTAAATATCTGATATGCAGGATGTATTTTCATTGTTACGAATTGAACATAATTAAAGCATAGTGATTAATCACAAAAACAATATGTAATTATATATGTGTTTTCCAATGGTCTTAGGCGAGCCCTGTGAAAGGGTCGTGACCCACAGGTTGAGAACCACTGATCTAAGAGGTCAATTTTTAGCACACTATCTACTATCACTGACAGTAAGACCAAGCACTGTTTCCTCAGAAGGCACTCAGAACCCTTGCCGGAGGCAGGGTGGGAGGAGGAGGGGGAGGGAAAGGGGCCCCAGGAAGGTGGCAGCGGTGGGTCTTGGGTGTTTTAGTTAGGGCCGCGTCTAAGCCACCCTTCTTCCTTTCCTCTGAGGAAGACGCATCTTGTAGTCAATAAAATTCAACAGCCTTTGTTAAACATTCAGTAATTCAGCTCGAGGCCAATCATTTTGAGAATTTGGTTTTTTAAGTGGAAAACACTGCCCTTTGAGGCACTTAACTAATAGCATGGTCAAGACTCATGGAAGAAGCAAGCTTGGGAACTCTAAGTCATGTGTAACCAGCGAGCGTAAACTAGCATGACAGCTGGTACCGTTTCTATTTTGAGTGTTGGTAGAATTCAGAGTACATTTTCTAAATGTATTTCCAAAAGGGTGTATGAGAGGCTGAGATCCAGAAAAGGACAAAGGCCAGCACAGGCTCACATGGAAGTCCTCATGGTGGGGAGACTTGACACGATACAGCCCGATGGGTAATGGCAAGCCCAGGTCTGTTGGACCTCTGGGGAGTAAGAGAGCTCAGTTATCTCAGGCAAACAAATGGCACATGGTCTTGGTTTACCCATCATGGAGACTCCTCAAGCCATGATCAATGGGGAGCCTACATCCACTTAGAACAGCGGTTCTTAACCTGTGGGTCGCGACCCCTTTGGCGGTCGAACGACCCTTTCACAGGGGTCGCCTAAGGCCATCCTGCATATCAGATATTTTTCATAACAGTAGCAACATTGCAGTTATGAAGTAGCAACGAAAATCATTTTAGGGTTGGGTCACAACATGAGGAACTGTATTTAAAGGGCCAGAAGGTTGAGAACCACTGACTTAGACGAAGGAGTCTTCTTCTAATTGGTTCAAAGTACCCAATTGGCCAGCAAGAACCCCAGGATGAATCCATCCTGCCAACACCATAGGTCCAAGCGTTGCCTCACCAAAGCGCAATGACATCTTAGGCCCGAGTTCCAGTCCCTGCTCTGTATGAACAAGCTGAGGGAGCTCGGGCAAGATGCTCTACTGCTGAGACTTAAGGATGCTCGAAAGGGGGTGTGGGGCGGGAGAAGCACACACTTGGGTCATAAATCAAAGAATCAATAAGCACTCAGCCCTTGGGTCTTGGTCATTGCTGCATCGGTCTTCTCTTAGGTTTAAGTCGATATTTTACATCCCCTCAGCCCACACAGACCTGGTGGTGGTTAGGTGCCTGGGGGAGTCACCAGGACATACAGAGACTCTCTGTGTAGGTAGTTAGGAGTTGACTATTTTCCCATGGATTAAAATAGAGTGAATATTTGACATCAGCCCACTCCCCTGAGCCATAGAACCGACTAATAATATTAAAGCTACAAGGGAGCTTAGATATAATCATCTCATCTCATTTCACAGATGACAAAACCAAGACTAAAGAAGTAAAATGGTCACACCTCTTCCTAGAGGTGAACCTTCACCTTAGTGAGACAGGGCATGACACAGGCAGTCACCACCATTCACAAGTCCAGGCACTGTGCCTGAAATGATATGACAGGGGAAGAAAAGGCTGAAATACAGAAGAAATATAGAAATAGATAGTAATGCTGATCCAAGTCAGTGGCAGGTTGGGGGTGAGGAGAGGAAAACAGATTTTAGAATTAGGAGAGGGCCAGATCAGTCAAGGGTGAATTGTGGATGAAAGACACATGGGCCACAGAACCATGAAACAAGTGAGGTGTGACACCAGCCTTCCTGGGGCTGCACTTTGCAGGGCAGCCTGAAACCTGCCTGTCGCAGGCGGGGGAGGGGAGGGGAGGCTGGCCGTGAGCTGGCGGCAGTGTGGCCAGCACACAGCAGAGGGGCTTCTGGAAGGGCTGGGGCTCCTGGAGATTCGGGGTTAAACTCAGATGGTGCCTGAGCCAGAGTCCCCCCCAGCAGCCAGGATGGGACAGTGCCTGCCCTTTTTCATCCTCTGCTGAACCTCTTTCAGCCACGCTCCCTTCTTTCTGTGGACATAGTTCTTGCCTCCTCAAGTCCTGGATTCCAGTGCCAGATCAAGAACCTAGTACAAAATCTGCCTCTTCCCCAAGCGTGTTCTATTCCCACACAGGGATGTATACTCAATATTCAGGCTTGAGGTCCAAATGGCCTTGGAAGGAGGCAAAAAGAAGCAGGGGCAAAAGCCTCAGAGGCCATAACCAGCGTCACCTCTGACACCCCACGGGCATGGACCCAGAGTGCTAGCGGGCTGCTGCTGCCCTCCTGGCAGCCTAAGTTGCCCCTGCCCTGTGGCTTCTGCTGGGTTGCCCTGCTCACCCCCCTCTAGAGGGCCCACATCAATGTCAGAGTCACCAACAGCCCTGAGGTGAGGGAAAGAGCATCTATAAAGAAAGCTCTAAGTGTCCTCCCTCTACTCTGCAGTTTAATCCCTGGGCGACCTTGACCAAGGACTTAACCTCCTCCAGCCTCACTTTCTCCATCAGTTCAACGAGGATTACAACATAGACCTCTTAGATTTATTCTGAGGGTTTCTGTATTCTTAATACATAGAGATTAGTGTTATGTCCCTTCCTTCCTCCTTCCAAAGGAATGCCCTGGTGGAGGATGCCCTGGTGTTTCTCTAAAATGTGGGATCTCACCCTGGCTGGTGTTGCTCAGTAGGTTGGGCATTGTCTGGTGCACCAAAAGGTTGCTGGTTTGATTCTTAGTCAGGGCACATGCCGGGGTTGCGGGCTTGAACCCCAGAGGGGGGGATGTGCAGGAGGCAGCCAATGGATTTCTCTCTCTCTCTCTCTCTCTCTCTCTCTCTCTCTCTCTCTCTCTCCCCTCCCTCTCTCTACAAAAATAAGTCAATAAAAAATTCTTTAAAAAATAAAATAGGGAACCTCCATGCTGGCCACGCTGATTCAGAGGGGCTTCTTACTTAGAAAAGTTTTCTTCCATTTACCCCATCACTCCTGCCCACCGCCCCCCCGCACCCCCATCACCACCACCAAATATGGGATAATTAGGGATCCGTACAGCAAGATGCTGGCTCAGCAGAGGCCCATATATAAAAATTATCCTTGATGGTGTCAATGGAGTTTGCAGTATCCGAACCAAAGTGAAATATGAAGATTGGGCGGTAGAGGATGACTGGGTGACACCAGGAGCTGTGATTGAATGCAGCCCATGAGCTACGTGCGATACTTACTGAAGCATGAAGATGAGGTCAGTTGCTGACGGGTTATTCCTCCTCGGGCCTTCCAGATATGGTCTCCAGTGTCACATTATGCCGCCCTTTTCTCGGTCCACTCCCTCACCCTCAGGGACTAAAGCGAGTTGGATGCTTCCCAAGGAAAAAGGATCTCCTTATAGCTCTTGGTCCTGGTCTGATGGATTCACCCGACTGAGGGCTCATTGAAAGGGTAGAGGACAGGGTTTAGGATGGGAGCAGGGAGACCTGGGCCCCCCTGCCTGTTCCCTGTGTGGCTCTGGGGACGCAGGCAGGCCACCCGCCATTCCTGGGCCTGTTTCCTCATCTACAAAATAGAAATATGGCCCCTCGCTCCACTGAAGTCCTAGGAATTATCAGGTAAACGGTTCTCTCAAGTCAGCTAGTGGAGCAAAAGTTTATTGAGACACCTGGAATAAAATAGTTAGTCTCGCAATGATTAATTTGGCAACTCTGAAAAGAGAGACCATAAAGGCAGGGGCGAGGGCCTAGGAGGGTTTTGGAGAGGGAGCCTCTTTTTCCCCAGGGACTGTTGTTAACATAAATGGGACTGCTCGCCCTGCCCAGCGACAGAGCAGAGGTGAAGACCATTCATTTTGGAGGTTTTGTTTGCTCAAAACCAAGAAGCCCTTGGCTTAATGAAGAACTCTTAATAGGTGTTGTTTTTCCTAAATTATCATATTAACCACAGATAATTAACAAGCGTATCCTTAATGCTGCAGGATACTGACAAGCCCACTGAACGCATCTCGCTGCCTATAAATCATCCAGCCATCCTCAAGGCAGCTGCTTAATTACTCCTGCATTTGGGAGGAACAATATTGAGGCTTTCTCTAAATTTGGTTGCCAATGAAAATAAAGTCAGCAACATTTCAGCTCTTGATCATCATCGTTTCATCTTCAGAGGCTGCAGCCGGTTCTATTTATATCGGTGAAAACTGGAAACAACCCAAGTGGCCAGCCAGAGGGGACTAGCGTGGCCACACAAAAGGATGGGTATCCATTTACTGGGCTGTCACACCGCTACCTCAATGGCAAAACTGCAACTATGTCAATACATGGAAAACACGCATCTGAATTACGTTTAGTGGGAAAGCAGCATAAAGTGCTATGTACCCACTGATTACAACTATATACAAAGGTATGTAATTATTGATAAGCAATAAACGAGAATTTAGAGGAGTATGAGTATGGTTAATGCTTGTTTTCTATTCTAAGGTGGATTAACTTCGTTTCTTAAAGCAAAATAAAACACTGCTAGCTATAGTTGGCCCAGGCTGTTCCGACGGACTCCAGCCAGTACTTCTCAGCTTCCTGTAATCTAGGAAAAAAGCAGCTCAGCCTCATTCATCCTACCCCCCCCCCCCAGTTTGGGCCCCCATCTCTGAAATATGCCGGGTCTGTGCAGCATCCAGCATCCCTGATGTCTGGATGGTGTTCTGAGGGTGGAAATCAGACGAATGTGTGTGTTTCATGCATGTTATTCGCGGAATCATAGGACTCCAGGCAGGAAGAAACCTGATTCTCAGAAGCTACATCTACTCTCTCTTTTGCCAGAAATCTTACTATGAGCTCAGCTGCGAGTGTGAAATGCCTGGCTCTTAAGCCCAGCAGAGAGCTCAGCCCCAGGTCTGCTGTGGTGGCACAGAAATAGGGAGTGAGCAGGAAGAAGGGTGCCCTCACCCCACATCCCACAAGCAGGTCCTGTGCCCTCACCCACACACCAGAAAGCACAAGCTGGGTCTGGGCCGTGGAGGAGGGCGAGGAAGACTGTTCCACGCCTGAATCTGGCGGAGCAATTCCTTCTCAGGGTTCACAGGAACGGAGTCTGCCCTTTGAAACTACCATTCACTGGGACTTGCTTTTTTTTTTTTTTTTTTTAAGTTTTTCTTTTCCCCCTCCCAAGGGAAGGGCTGAGAAGAGCTGATGAAAGAAGGCAACTGGGGCGAAATGAGCACCTGGGGTGGGGGTGGTGGTGGTGGTGGTGAGGGGGGCGGTCCTGGAACCCACACTTCGGTTTAAATCTGGCTGCTGATGCAGAGGGCCAGCTAGTCACCAGCTGACTCTCTCTCTCCAATGCCAGCGTGACCACCTGGCTCTCTGGGCCAGGGCACCGCAATGGGCAAGGGGAAGAGTAAGAGATGTAGAACCGGAGACCTCAGCTGGCCCAGGAGTCCCAAGCTGTGGTCTCCTCCCTGCGGCCCTTCATTTAAAAGGAGGAAGCATGATCTCACTCGTATGTGGAATCTAATGAACAAACTTAACTGATGAACAAAATAGATCCAACGACACGGAAGCATGAAACAGACTGAGGAATCGCTGAGGGAAGGGCTGGAAGGGGAGGAGATTAACCAAAGAACTTATATGCAGATATGCATAACCCACGGACACAGACAATAGTGCGGTAGGCCTGGGGGTAGGCAGGTGCAGGGTGGAGGGGGTCGATGGGGGGGAAAACTGCTGTAATACTTTTAAAAATAAAGATAATTTTTTTTAATAAAGGAAGAAGCCGCTCACCAACCCGGCCAGGCTGGAAATGGCGTTATCAGCCCGGACTGATGCTTGGTGTATCTCAGAAACATGTGGCCCCCTGCGGGCAGATGGAGATCCCCCCTCCCCCACCCCTGTGCTCCGGAGAGGTCCCCATCTCGCTCCCACTCACACCTGCTTGCAGTCCATTATCTCATTGGCCGGAACTATTGCTGGCCGCCTCCCACTGCTAGTGCAGAAATGTTATTTCTGGTTCTCATTAACATATTTAAGCAGAGCTGCGGATGAGTCCTGAAGCGACCTGAATCGCTATGTCATATTCACCGTGTCCCTCACGGTGCCTGCAGGAAGGATTTAGACCCGAGCACCGTGATGAGCTCCTTCAACAAGCAGTGGCCATGGTGCAGTTACAGGGAGGAAGGCTCAGCCGTGATCGGCACAGGGCCCAGTGACAAGAGTGATGCTGCGGGGAGGAGATGGCGGGCAAGCAGGTCAGCAGCATGAGTAGGAGCTGAGTGTGACCTGAGGCCCTGCGCATAAAGGCACACTCACCGCGCCTGTGTGATATGGAACATGTTACAGGTGAAGAAACAGAGGCCAGAGAAGTCAAATAACGTTTCCCAGGTCACACAGCTGGTAGGTAGAGAAGCCGGGGGTGCAGCCAGGCGGCCTCCAGGCCCCGCTCTCACAGGCGATGCATTCTGTCATGCTGACGACCGTTACAGGAAGGAGTAAAGGGAATGCAGGCTTCACAGAATGAAACAGTGAAAATTCCCCTCCACATGGAAGCTCGGAAATGACTCTACATAGTACCTTCTGCTCTGGTTCTGCGTCCAGGACACAA
>NW_005871094.1:4427431-4430160 GCF_000147115.1 Myotis lucifugus | reverse complement strand
TGCAAAGAAAGCTGATGTGGACAATATGAAGGATGACGCATGTCTGTGGTCACCAACAAGAAAAAACTCCACAAATAAAAAAAATAAGTTGTGTGCAAGAGAGAGTGAAAGAGCAGAGAAAATAAAAATAAACCATGTTCAGCACAATGGGATCCCATTTGTGTAAAATTTCTAATTACACGTGTATATATGCGCAGAGGGAGGCAGGCCTGGAAAGTTGGTTGCAGGGTGAGGGGTAGGAGATTTCAGAGTGATTTTCCTTTCTTTTTATAATTCTCTATCATTTGAATGCTCTGTAATGAGCATATATTACCTCTCTAAACAGAAAATATATAAAAAGCCATAAATTTAAACTAAACTTCCCTTTCTTGACAAAGCCTTCTCAGATTAACCCAGGGAGAATAACTTGCAAAGACTGCTGGGAAGTTGTGGGAGGGGAGTGTAAGAGAAACCATCTCATTGAGGCTGTTTCTCTTACGCTCCCCTCCCACCAGCCATGGCACTTTACACTCTTGGAAACCCAAGGGGCTCAAGGCCAGTTCAGGAGAGAACTGCCGCTCTCTGGGCCTCTCTCTCTGGACCAGCCTCCACTTCTCCAGGTGCCTCCTGGGCTGGCCTTAGTCAGAGTAATCAGATCAGATTGCAGACTTTCTTCAGACTGCTCACTTATCTAAGGAGAAATATAACATATGTGTGTTTTCTAGAATTTTGTACGTTTTAATTAAGAGAATAGTATATATTTTATTTAGCTTGTTCTCCCTCTTAGCAGCCTCAGGAATTCTCCTAGGCCCTGCTCCCCCGACCAGCTTGGCCGAGGAAATCTTAATGTGTCCCTGCCGTGACATTCCTCTTCACCAAGGCTGAGCTTGACCAAGCTCTGAGCTCCTGTCTCTCTTCTTCGGTCTGTGTCTCTGAACTGGATGCCTTGGAAGGTACATCTTTTTTTTTTTAACATTTTTTTTTAATATATTTTATTGATTTTTTACAGAGAGGAAGGGAGAGAGATAGATAGTTAGAAACATCGATGGGAGAGAAACATCGATCAGCTGCCTCCTGCACATCTCCCACGGGGGATGTGCCCGCAACCCAGGTACATGCCCTTGACCGGAATCGAACCTGGGACCTCCCAGTCCGCAGGCTGACGCTCCATCCACTGAGCCAAACCGGTTTCGGCTGGAAGGTACATCTTTGTATCCCTTTATCTATTGGTCACTTCAGATTTTCTCACTCTGAAACCCTCCCCTGGCACGTGGTTCCTCTTCGTTCCACTCAACTTCCAAAAGGACATAACAACCAGAAATGTCTTCAATGACAAGTAATAGACAACCTGACTTAAAGTGGTTTAAACAAACAGAGTTTTATTTTTCTCAAACAATAGAAAGTCTGAAGAGAGGTAGCTTGAGGACATTGACTCAGCAACTTAACAATGTCAGAGCAAGTGGTCTCTCTAACTCTATTGATCACGCTTTCATTGGCCCAAAGTGGCTGCCCCAGCTCCCAACATCACATCTAGAGTCAAGGCAAGAAGATGGAAAATTGGCGATGTTCAATCATGCCTTCCCTTTTATTAGGAAATCGAAAGCTTTCCCAGAACACGCAGAGAAAACTTTCATTTATGTCTTATTGGCCAGATTAGACGATATGGCCATTCCTAGATGCAAAGGAGACTGAGAAAACAAATATTTAGCCTTTCCAGACTCTAAAGTAGCATGTTAGTTGGCTCCTCCATCACAGGTGCCAAACCCTTTGCCTTGAGAAGCTGTACAAACAGAGTAGCAAACCATGCTTGTGCACTTATTCTGCACGAGGCTCTTTGCTAAGTACTTTCCTACATCCACTGTCTCAGGTAATCCTCCTCACAGCCCAGGATGCAGGTGTGAGTAGTATCTCCATTTATAGATGAGAAACCTGTGGCTTACAAAGGCTAGACAGCTAGTCCAAGGTCACCAGTCTGTAAGCGTTAGAGTTGGGATGTAAATCCCTCTTAGTCCTCTTAGCCAGGGGTCAGCAAACTCTGCTAAGGGCCGGATAATAAATATTTTGGGGTCTGTGGGCCATACAGTCCATGTCGCCACTACTCAACTCTGCTATTAGATTGCCAAAGCAGCCACAGCCAGTAGGTCGACAAGCCAATTGTGTCCCAATGAAACTTTATTTATGGACACTAAAATTTGAATTTGGTATCATTTTCACCTGCCACCAAGTATTATTCTTCTTTTGATTTTTTTCTGACTATTTAAACATGAAAAAAACTATGCTTAGCTCAAGGGGCTGTACAAAAACAGGCCTCGAGTCAGAGTTGGCCCCTGGGACCTTAGCTTGCCAAGTCCCGCATGTAAACATGTCAACATGTTGGATTCCAAGCGTATAGAAGTTTTAATGCACGTGTTCACCCGGCCCCCTGCTTGCCTCACACTACTGCTTTGGCTTGAACGTTTCTATTCTGCTGTCTTCAGCTCCTGCAACCCCGTGCCTGGATTCATGAGGACTGCAAACAGAGGTCGCCCCACCACACATCACTGGAGCCTCAGAAATGCCTGGGTTATGAGGGCTGCCGCCCAGGTGACTGTTATCACGAGAGAATTGGTATTGCCGGAAAGCCAGGCCAGTCAGACTTAGGGCAAGCTCAGAGCAATCATCAGGGGCGTGTTTGTCTAGTTTTAGAACTGGGGGTGACTTACACTCCACAAGCTCTCAGCAAAGGAGAAAAGTAGGAATGAAAGCCTAGG
>NW_005871094.1:4394087-4427150 GCF_000147115.1 Myotis lucifugus | reverse complement strand
CCAGAAATCAGGATTTTACAAAGATTCCCAGGTGATTCTAATGTGCAGTCAAGGTTGAGAACCACTGCTCTATGTCCTCCTTCCTCTCAGATACCATCACCCTCTGTGCACAGTCCGCCTAAATCATCCTCACAAAAGGCACCGGAATTCTCTCGGGTCTTTCCAATTAACCCTCCAAAAGAGGCGCGTTGGTTCACAAACGCTGCTGCTGCTTTAAAAGACTTAGCCAACACTTCCCTTCCCTCTACCAATGACAGCGATGGGCTGGAGATCTCCACAAGGTTCCCCGGGCCAGGAACACGAGCTGGGAACGGTTTCCTAGCAGTGGGTGCCTCCTCCTTTCCCACCCCAAAGAGCCTGGCGTGCAATTCCCTAGGGGCTGTTAATGAAGAATCCTTTCAGACACCAGTTAAAGGGCAGCAAGGCCCACTACAGTGAGGTGATGTGCACGGGGACCACTGCAATGGGTTTGTAGTGGGAGAGAGAGTGGCCTCAAGTCCCGATACCACGAGGAAAAGTGGAAACGTGTAGCCAGGGAGCCAGGTGGGGTCAGTGGATGGAAAATTACTGAGAGGAAGCCTCAGGGATAAGGGGGGGGTTCTATCTAAACCGACCTAACAGGACTCTTGCTGAAGGCAGGACTCTTGCTGAAGGCAGGTTGCAGCGGGACCAGACATTGCCTGGCATGGGTGGTGGAAGATGAGGAACCAGATGAGAATGTAGGATGATCAGATGGGGGGTAGAAGGGCAATCTAGTTAAACGGATTTAATAGGATTCTTGCTAAAATTGGACAAGTCGGAGACCAACACAGTGCCCAAAGTCAGGGCCTAGTTGAGAGGAGATTTCAGAGCAGCCTGACCAAAGTTTGTTCAAGGAGAGAACCTTGGTCCGGTGATTCCCCAAACAGTGTGTGGGTTAATTTAATGCTGTCTGGTGGTCAGTGAACATTGTATGCTCCCCCTGGTATTCTAGTGCCTTGTGTGGCCTCCTCTGTGCAAATGCTGGTGATCTGGCCTGTGATGCAGGGTCACTGTGAGGGATCAGTGAGATTGTGTCTGAGACGACACCTGACGGAGCACAGAGCAGGTGCACACCTATGGGACAGGCCTCCCTCCCCTAAATCTGTGACGTGCAATGGAGAGAATTCTGAGACTCTGTGTCTGATACCCCTTCCCCGGCTCCCTGTCCCCAGCCACAAGGGGGACTGGATGAGAGTGCGGACCAACCAGCGTCACCAGACTCTCAAGGACATAAGCGGCTCAGTGAGGGTGAGGGCCCCCGGACAGGCACGTCAGCTTTGCCCAGGGAAGGCGGCGGCTTTGGCCAAGGCTCTGGGGGTGCCGGTTAACTGGTCCTCAGCTCATCATCACCTCCAACCTGCTTCACCCGAAAGGGCAGGTGTGCGCGGGCAGAGAGGACAGACTCCATGGCCCGGGCTCCCTTGTGGAAGGTGCTGCTCTCGGGCTGTTCTGGTTCCTGGCTTGTTGGCAGCACAGCTATGAATGGGAGGCAAATGGCAACAGGAGGGTTGAAGAGGGCAAACCAAGGAATCTATCACTTCCTCTGGCAGACAGAACTTTGAGGTTGAGGAAGGACATTAACCACCAAGCGCCTGTCTGAGGTTTCAACCCGTCCAGCAACCTCTCCCCACATTCTCAGGGGCTGAGCAGTCGCAAAGCCGGGACAGAAGCACCCTTGTCCTTGAGGGGCCCGGCCCAGCTCTGTGGCTCTGAAGAGCAGCTCTAGGAGGGAATTCCTAAAAAGGGCTGCATCCTCCCAGCCTCAGAGAAAAAAAAAAAAAAGAAAGAAAGAAAAGAGCAGGAACAGACTCAGCTTGATGCCTAGACGCTTTGGTTTCATTGCTCATTCATCCCAGCAAGCAGCGGGCGGGTGGGGCTGTCTGCACAGCCAAGGTGCCTGGTTTCCCATTTCCCTGTGGTCTGTGGGACTTGCTCATTCTTCAGGGCAATCAGATTCCTTCTCCCCAAGGACACAGACGCACAGCAAGCCAGGGCACAGGCCAAGAGGGCGGAACTCTTGTCTCCATTCTCCCCAAAGACCTCGGGCTGTGGATACTGGTCTTTGAAGGGAGTTTCCAGCCTCCACATTTAACTCCTCAGCACCCAGCTCTGGCCTCCCAGGGGCTTTCCAACACAGCTTTCTGCCAAGTGATGGGGGTGAGGTGCTAAAGCCTCTTTAAAAGCAGCCAGGTGTGTGCTTGTGTGACTGGGTGTGTGGGGGTGTGCACACGTGTGTGATGAGATGGGTAGGAACAAGCTAGACTAGGTATTTATCTCTTTCTTGAGGGTTAAAATGACTAGGTGTTTACCACTCCCTGAAAGCGACCTCTCCACAAACATTAGCAGAAGTCTAAAAAAAGCGTATGGGGTTGCTATGGGTTGTGTTTTGTCCCCCAAATTCATATGTTATAGTTGTCACCACCCAGGGCCTCAATATGACCTTATTTGGAATAGGGCTGTTGCAGAGGTAATTAGTTAAAATGATGTCATCCAACATGACTGGTGTCCTCATCAAAAAGAAGGCCGTGTGACACGACAGAGACATGCACGGAGGGAAGAGATGCAGAGACAGAGAACACCACCACCTACAATCAAGGCATGCCTGGGGCCCCCAGCAGCTGGGAGAGAGGCCTGGAAGCCACCCTTCCATGGTGCCTTCAGAGGACCATGGCCCTGCCGACGCCTGGGTTTGAACCTCTGGCCTCCAGAGCCAAGACAGTATGTCCCTGGTGTTCTAAGTGATGCCGTGTATGGTACTTGGTTATGGCAGCCCTAAGAAGCTCATGCAGAGGTCAGTAAATAAAAAACAACTGCAGGCAATATGAAAAGGTAGCATGCCCTCATTTAGGCAGCCCTGGGACAGGGGATGATGTTTCTTAGCCTCGGGCTCGAGTGTTAAAGTCATTTTCATGATATAAACCCAGGAGACCCTTGGCATTCAAGGGCTTAGCATTCATGGTTTTGACTATTCATGACGGCTCCCATAATTTATGACACATGATGTGCAGCCATTAGTCATCTTGCCAGGGCGCAAACTTGAATCATGCCCTCTGAGCCTGGTGCACGAACAGGGCACGTGGCTGGTGGCTTTGGTCTCCATTTGTCATCCACAGGCAGGAGCCCAGGGGAGGTGAGAAAGCCTGTGCTTCTTTGTGGAAACCTGGAGCTGAAAAGCCAGTCAGCCATTCACGTGGGGGAGGAAAGAGAAGAGGCCTAACCACGTGATGGTCTCGGCCAGAGAGCAGTTTCACAGATGAGCTGAGTCCCATTTTTAGAGAATCCCCATGGGTCTGAAAGAGGCCCTAGATTTTTCAAGTAAACTTTACTACCTGAGAGGGTAGGAATTATACAACTTAGTGTCCTTCGCAAATTTGGTAATTCACTAAGCTGTGAGGCCAAATTCTTTAAGAATGTCAGTGGTCTGTTATATAACAAGATTTGACTCTATTTTCCAAACCTCCTGTTTTCTTTGGGCCCCAGGTTTTCTGCAGACTACAATTGCTGCTATATCCTTACTCCACCAGCAGAGGAAAGGTCACTGATGTGGTGTAATTTGGAGAAATTCTGAGAAGAGCCTTGACCTAACTCATCCATTCTTCAGAGCCTTTTCCCAGCCATAGCATACACCTGAGGCAGAGATTCTGCCATGACAGACTATTCCTTTGGATAAAGGCATTGCCTCAACTTAGAAAACACCCAAAGTTGGGACAGGGCAACATTAAATGACTGACAGTCATGTACTCCTCAGTGTCAGTGGGCTTAGCAGAGCCTTTACAAGGAGCCTGATCACGGTTGTGAAGAGGGAAAGTGGGAGGAACGCATGGGCCTGGCATCCTGGCAGGAGGATGCTGGAGTCTTCCAGCCCTCGCTAAGGTCGGCCATGGCGGAACCTCATGCACAAGGATCCAGTGGATGAGGGCTCCAGTGCGGACTGAAAGTGTCTGATCCTCTGTCTATGAAACTGATGTGGTACAGA
Source organism: Myotis lucifugus (assembly GCF_000147115.1). Classification (NCBI taxonomy): domain Eukaryota; kingdom Metazoa; phylum Chordata; class Mammalia; order Chiroptera; family Vespertilionidae; genus Myotis; species Myotis lucifugus. Next base: position 4,423,153 of record NW_005871094.1, on the reverse strand, counting down.
GAACACCAAAAGGGGTCCCTCCAATGCAGTGGTTCTCAACCTTCCTAATGCCGCGACTCTTCAATACAGTTACTCATGTTGTGGTGAACCCCAACCATAAAATTATTTTCATTGCTACTTCATAACTGTAATTTTGCTACTGTTATGAATCGTAATGTAAATATCTGATATGCAGGATGTATTTTCATTGTTACAAATTGAACATAATTAAAGCAGAGTGATTAAACACAAAAACAATATGTAATTATATATTTGATATGTGTTTTCCGACGGTCTTAGGCGACCCCTGTGAAAGGGTCGTTCGACCCCCAAAGGGGTCGCGACCCACAGGTTGAGAACCACTGCTCCAATGGCATCCAATCTTTAAAGCTGTGAGTTTGTTATTCTTTTATTTTTTTTTCAAATAAACTCTCACCACCACATGAATTAGCTGTGAGGTAATCATCCATTGTGGAGAAAAATACTTAACATTAGATACTAGTATCTCTAAGTGTTGACTTCCAAGATAATGCTTGTGTATAATGGGTCTCTGGGCTCTTACTTTGATGTCCCTCAGTTCCCTCCTGGCTTTCCTTCCTTTAGAGCTCCATTCTTCCCTACCATGTCTCCAGAGCTTTTTAGGGTAACTCTGAAAACAACAAAGCAATGTCAGTAAGGGCCATTGCCCTGTTAGGTTAACAGGTAACCACATCACTCTTTCCCATGATAGCTACCAACACCAGCTTTGAAACATGCTTCAGTCTGTAAAAATAAGATGGATTAAGCTCAACACAAACAGACAGCAAGGGTGCACAGGGAGAGCAATGTCACTGAGCCTGTTGCTATAGCACAACCACTGAGCCAGGACAGCCTCGAATTTCCGGTGGTTTTGTCTGTATTATTAAAGAGGTTTTCCTTCATCACACATTTGTGGTTGACTGCAGAACCTACCCCGTTTTCCAGAATCACCACCAAAACTCTTTAGACTCATCCTATGACATGGAACTCTTCATATTATAGCAGCTGCCATTGGCCAAGTACCTAACTGTGGAACAGGTAGTAGGCTAAGGAGGTAGGTACCATTATTATCTAACTTTACAGCAGAGAAAACAAGCTGGAAGAGGATAGGGACTGGTGGTAAGAGATAGAGCTGTGATAGAATGCAGTCCTAATTTTGGTACCAAATGCAACATCTATGGCTACCACTAAGGAGACCATTTCAAAGGAACAGAGCTGGAGTTTGAGGGGGACAGAGAGGCAAACATAATTGTGTGGTGAAGATGTGTGGAGGAGGTGTAAGACCTTGAAAGCTGAGTTCAGGTGTCTTGTGGACCAAAATTGGGTGTTAACATGGATTTTCTGGAACAAGAGAGAGATGACAATTCTGTTACTGAGGAAGATATGTTGAATAGTAGCCTGTGCACAGAGCTGGAGAAGTTCTCTTTACCTTCCGGGGCTCAGAGAAGACACCTTCCCATGCTCTTTGGGGCTACGTTACTTAGTTCTTGAGTAAAGGGGGCTCTCCCCACAGACTGCAATCAACATGTTTTAAAGAGTGACAACCCTGCACACCACCACCCCATCCCGTAGCCCCTTTCCCTGGCATGGCATATAGAGATGTCCCAAATTCCACATGATTCTCCCTACTTTAAGGAAGACGTATTGAGTCTGGCAAGCGTCCTTTAGTCTCACTCCTTAAGTGCTGAAGGCCTTGGCTACTACATCCTTCCCACGCCTTTCCCTAACAGCAGCTCATTTCCACTGCAGCCCCCGAGGAGGTCCCGGGAGAGAGGCTTGATAGTGTACGTGAGTGCTGCAACTCCATCAACTAATATTAATGGGACTGCCCATCCTCTGTCAGAAATCTTCACACACACTCACAACTAACTCTCTCTCTCTCTCTCTCTCTCTCTCTCACACACACACACACACACACACACACACACATCTGTATACCCCATCCCAGAGGGACCATCCATTTTCCCTATAATGCCTCTCCCACTGTGAGTGGTGATGGGCAATAAAGATGATGTAATAATAATTTTATCGGATCAATATATCATTTAGAAAATAAAACCTCTCCTCATGGTAGGGTGATGACCAAAAGGGGAAATGCCTGTGTCTGGTCAGTAATTTATGTCTGTCGTGTAGAATGGAGACCTCCAGCTCAATGCCCTTGAGTCTCTGTGTTGTACAGTAGCCCTGTCTTCAGCAATGCCTGTAAAGCATCCCTCTGAAGAGCTCTCCCCTGAGCGGGAAGCAGCCCTCCCCCAGGGCTGAGAGCTGGGTCGCTCGGTCGGAGCACAGCAGCTTGGCCGGGGCTCTGTTCTCTGTGCAGTGGATGGTGAGGTCAGCCCCGCTAGGCCAGCGTTTACCAGGACACTTTGCCCTCCACAGCAAGTGAGTATTGGGAATCCCACTTTGCAGATGGGGAAGCAGGGGGCCCAGAGGGTAAATCCTTTCCTCCAGCCCCTAAGGGCAGAAGTCTTCACCCTCAACTGTAATAAACACGCCTATGCTTCCCTTCAACTTCATGGGTGGGATCTGAACAGGAGAACGTGAGCAGGGAAATGTGTCACTTCATGGTGACAGCTGCATCCAAGTCAGGAGGATGGAGCAGCTGGCCTCCCTGTCCCTTTCCAAAGCCCTTTCGGATCCTGCTGTCCCAGCCTGACCGGTGGCCTGCCCAGCCTCCAGCCGTCTTCTCCGTGACCTGAAATCATGTCCCATCAGTGACAGGTACTTTGAAGCTGGCCACCGGGGACCCTTAAACACCTGTGCCCTATGCCCCAGGCTGAGTGTGTTCTTTGCTTTGGTTCAAACCAGCTCCCTGCATAATAAAGCTAGACCGCTGCAGGGCGAGCAGGGGAGGAGTAAAGGGCATTTTGCAGTGAAACATTTGATCAATCAGTGGCAACTGGAAAAAAAAACAGAAAGAAAAAATGAGAGAAGGGAGAAAATCATTATTTAATGTGTGTTGAGTACTACATTAGGCCATTAAAATACAGAGGCAAAAACCCCAAAGGAAATTAATCTTGTTGAAGTGGTATTGACCATAAAATAGAGGCTGTCTTTCTTTTATACTATATGTGGTATCGCCACTCTGTCCCTAAATGGGCTGGAGTAGTTCTCGCCATGGTGGGGAGGGGCTGTAACTAAAACTTCTGCCCTCTACGGCAGGTGTTCCCTTGGGCACAGGGGCATCCATTCATCTGTCCATTCATTCACTCAAGTTTTGGGATGAGGGACCACATGTTATATGTCTTCAACACCAAATCTTTTAACTGAGAGAGAAACTTATCGTTGAATTATTTGGGGGCACCTTTTATCTTAGTACATAGCACAAATTGACTTTTTAACGGCAATAATTTTTTGAGCACGTACTATGTGCTCGGCACTCTCAGAGTACGAGGGCTTCTAGGGTAAATAAAACGGAGTCCTTGCACCCCAAGGATCTGACTAATGTCCGGACTCAGAACACAGGCTTGAATTCATCACCTTGGCCCCACTGACCCCAACTGACTCAACTCTTCCCGAACGAAAATGGTTGGGATTGTTTGGTGGGTTTGCTTTGGGTTTTGTTGTGAAAGGGTGCTCGGGCTCAAAAGGCCAGCGGGCCACTCAGATAAAAATGGCAAACCCGGACTCTGTCTTTGCGTGTCACATACCCTTCCCGCAACACTAAATCCAAGCACATTCTCAACTTGCACCTCGGATTACTCCAAGTCTCCGGCCATCGGCAGGACTTCCTCAAGGCTAGTGGGAGATGTACACAAACGGGAAGCTTGGCTGCTTTCAAAGCCCCCCCTCCCCCAGGTCCCTAGCAAAGAACTCCCTCCACGGGAGGACAAAGGGTTCAAGGTGGGAGCCCAGGCAGATGTTTGAGATGAATAGCTAAGGTCTATGAAACACGGACCTTACATCTCCAATCATCCAAAATGTGTTTTAGCTCCAAGTATTTGTTTGCTTTGCTATCCTCAGTAGCCACCACCATGCCTGTCACACAGTAGAAACTCAATTAATGGTTGTTTTTACAACTTAACTTTTTCTCCAAGTGATGTGCACATGCTACCAAATCAAAGTTTGCAGGAGGGCTCTTTTGTGTAAAGAGGGGACGGAGACAGACACAGCTAGTGCCAGGTGGTGGAAATATGACAGGGACGACTGAGGGACAGTTTACAATCCAAGCAGAACCCGGCCCCCTGGGCTCCCAGCATCCCCCAGGGGGTGGCTGAAGCCTGGCCTGGCTGGAACAGTGTGTGTGTGGTGGGGAGGGATGAGCCCCCGGGTCATTGTCATTAATTGCTCTTCAAGCTTCGGATGACCCGACCCTCCAATTATCCTCATCTCCCTTCCTAGAAGCGATTTCTAAAACCAATCCATTCTCAGTGATTCGGGCGCTTATTACCTTTTTTAATGCTATCAAACTTTAATAAGAGCATTTATAGCATCAATTAAATAACGGCAGTTAAGCTAAAAAGAGTTAAATCAAAAATCACTTTAACGGGGAAAACACAGGCAAATGCCTTGCTGTGGTCTGCTGCTGTGAAATTTGAATCGAACCTGCATGAGACCCCAGATCCCCGAGCCCCCACAGCTTAACCCTTCACTCTCCTGGGGGATAGGGTAACCCCGGGAATCCCGATACTTTCGGGCCAGGCAGGGCTGCATGGGGAGGAACAGGGGCGAAAGGGCCCCTAGGCAAAGGCTGAAACTTAAACTCCACATTAGCGAACATTGGTCATCAGAGTTTTCTTTTCTTCACTCTTGGGGCTTTCTCTCTGGCCACAGAGCTACTGTCCAACCTCCTTGGGCATTTTTCTCATAGAAGAGAACCTGATTTTGCTAGAAGGAAGTGGTTCTTCCCAAGTCTTGTCTTCGGCCACCTTCCGTGCAGATTGCTCTTTTGTGTAGTTCGTGTTTCTATGCACCTCAGAGCATTTCTTCTCCGTTCCTAAGCAGCCCAGCTCCTTTTCAAGTGATTTCCTCTGAATTTGCATCGCACGTTCTTGATTTAGCGGAAGCTTCTGAATCTCACTTTCAGGATGGAATTTTCAGACTGCAAAGCTGCTTGCTCCGTTTGGAGATGTTCTTTGTCCTAGGAGCTCCTCCTTCATTTGATTTTCTTCACATAATTTTTGGATAATGTTTGTTTTTCTCCAAGTCTTTAATGTATTTTCTAAATATATGTTTATTGGTTTCAGACAGGAAGGGAGAGGGAGAGAGAGAGACATCAATGATGAGAATCATTGATCAGCTGCCTCCTTCACTCCCCTCCCACTGGGGATCGAACCTACAATCCGGGCATGTGCCCTGACCAGGAATTGAACCGTGACCTCCTGGTTAATAGGTTGACGCTCAATCACTGAGCAACATCAGCTGGGCTCTCCAAGTCTTTTAAAGGGCACATTTAAATGAACAGATCATGATTTTCTTCAATTCCACCTCTGAGATCTCTATCTTCTGCTCACTCTTTTTCTCTCATTCCAAGTTGCCGCCATCCTGTGTTCTCTGCAGAAAGCGGAGGAACCTGTGATCTTCACCAGGGACTCCGCCAGAGATGTGACGGGCTCTCTTTCTCATCCCTGATCGCCTTCATTCGTGCCTTGGCCATTTCAAGCATTTTTTTCTGATCCTTGAGTTCCCTCACTCTTCGCTTCCCTTCCTTGGTTTCTTGGCACACAGTTCTAGCCTTTCTGTAAGATTCGAGTTTTCATTCAAATCATCCTGATTTTCTTCTGCAGGTGTTCTCCATTGTCCTGAGATGCATTCAAAGTGCTCTTTTGTTTTGGTCTCTGGGGATTGGCGGTTTCTTCGAGTGACCCTGTCCATTTGCATTTTGATTCTCCTACCCATCCCTGAAGTTTTAAAAAAAAGAGTTTAGAGGGCTTGTCCTTTTCCAACAAAGTGAAGGCCCGTTCTGATTTTTTATTGATTTTTAGAGAGAGAAAGGAAGGGAGAGAGAGAGAGGAAAAAAAAAACCCACATCAATTGGCTGCTTCCTACATGCCCCCTACTGGGGATCAAGCCCACATCCTGGCAGGGGCCTGACTGGGAATAAAACCAGCAGCCTCTTGGTTTATGGGATGACGTCCAACTGAGCCACACCGGCCAGGGCTGTTCTGATTTGTATTAAGTGCTGCCAAACACAGCTTCTGTAATTGCAAAGACTGACCACACCGCAGGCGACAGAGGGCTGCACAGGCTTGTGCCTTTAGCTCAATCTTCATACGACTCTCCAGCTCACCTTGCAGCAAACCCTTTGGCTAGCTCTTTTTCCCTCCTTAAAGTGTGCCCGCTTTTTACAATAAAAACCACCACTGCGGTGCATACCAGGATCTCCCAGGGAAACCCACAGAGACCGGGGCCCGTGTCAAACACACAGGTGTCACCAGCAGAATACCGCCCAGCGGTTCTAGGACTGGCTGGGAAGACATTTCTGTGGCGCTGAGCAGGCCCCATGGCTCCAAAGAGCACCACAGCTCTACCTCTGATGCCAGTACCTGTAGGCCACACTGGCTGCATGGAACCCTGTGGAATGTTCCATCTCTATATGAACACCTGCCTGGCAACCAGCACAGACCATCAGTTGAGCTGGAAAAAGCAGGGCCAGCCAGCTCTATAAAGTAAGGCTGTCTACCTTTGCTCTGCTGGGTACATAAACAGAAAATGATATTGCTTATCAGTGGATTTGGGAGGCAGGAAGGGCTGATTGGCCAGAGGCCAGCCTAGAGCACGGTCTTTCTAGGCCCCACCTGACCCAACAGCAAACCCAGAGAATCCAAGCCGTGCCCTCCTCTAAGTAGCACTTATCACTCCACTTCTTGGGTTACCAACTCGCTCAAACTGCCCTCTTTTAAGACTTAACCCAATGTTTGTGGTTTCATTTTTTATAGATATAGTTGGTCACTTTCATAACATGAAATAACATACAAAGCATGCCTCCATGTATGTTTCCATCAATTTCAGTCAGTATTTTTATTCTCCTATCCTTCCTTCTTCAACCTACTCTCAGATAAATGTTCACATTAAATTGCAAACGTTACCACTTACATTCTGCAACCACAGCCCCTGCTTCTAAGCTTCACAGGTTGACTCTAAATGTTTTTGTTAAACAGTGTTTACACTCACATTACCACATACATATTGTTCCCCGCCCTAACAAGTAGGCTACTGTACTAATTCCTTCCCTACAAGTCAGAGGTTACAATCCCTAGGCCACTCAAAGAAGAATGGTCTCGGCATAGAGTTCAACCAACTCCTTTCCTTATATTACAGCAATTGCTTAAAACTTCATGATACATTTTTCTTATTATTGGGATAATGACTTTCGGGTGCAGCTTCTTGTTTTTGTAGGAGTTTCCAAATACATTATTTTTGTCCTAGAATAATGCGCATTGTTTAGGGCAGTGGTTCTCAACCTTCTGGCCCTTTAAATACAGTTCCTCATGTGGTGACCGAAGCATAAAATTATTTCCGTTGCTACTTCATAACTGTAATGTTGCTACTGTTATGAATCGTCATGTAAATATCTGATATGCAGGATGGTCTTAGGCGACCCCTGTGAAAGGGTCGTTCGACCGCCAAAGGGGTCGCGACCCACAGGTTGAGAACCGCTGGTTTTCATCCTTGCAAGGATATGACCTACAAGATGTTGCCTTTTTCCTCAGACCTTCTCCCCGGCACAGCGCTCTGTTCTGCTCCAGTCTGGACTGAGTGTACCCGCTGGTTATCCTTGCTGCCTGGTTACTTGTCTGGGATCCTCCTATCTTTGCTCCTTGATTGGGCAGCTCTCCTGTCTCCATTCTCTTCCTCTGTTTACGTACTCATGCTGCTGGGATACATCCTCGGGTAACTTCCCAGGAAAGGGTACATGGAAACTAAATGTCCTTATTTTGCCCTGCTATATAATTGACAATTGGGCTGGGTAAAAAAAAAATTAAGTTAGGTCTTATTCTCTCAGAAACTTGAAGGCATTATTGCATTGTCTTCTAGTATGGAGGCTATAGGTGAAAAATCAGCTGCTGGTTTGAATTTAGCTCCTTAGAGTTGCTCATTCAATCTCTCTGGGAGATTTTAGGATCTCCCTGTTATCCTTGGTCTAGAATTTTGCAGAACAGTATCTAGGTGTTGGGTGGTTTTCAATTATTTTGTTGGACACTCTGAGCCCTTTAAAATTAAGGTCTTTATTCAGCCCTGAAATTTTTTATCCTACTGTTTCTTTGCTAATTTCCATTTTATGTATTCTCCCTTTCTGTGATTCTTTTTTCTTTTATGTTTGACCTCAAGATGAGTTCTCATGTCTCTTACTTTTTCTCTAATATTTCTCTTCTCTTTATATTTCTGTTCTACATTCTAAGCAATTCAGTTGACTTTATAGTTCAAGCTTGTTTTGAATATTTTTATTTTGGAAATCAAAATTTTTCAAATCCCTTTGAACTGTCACTTATTCTTCTGTTCCTTGGTTATTACTTATTTTATGGGTGTAACATACTCTTGAATCTGCATGTATAAATTATAAAATCCTTTTCAGAATTACTTCAATGTCCACTATTTATTAGTCTATTTATTATGGTCTGTCTCTTTTGGGTTTTGGCTCTACTCTAATTCTTGTGATCTTTCCATCGTAAAGGGACTGGGCAGCTGATGTGGGATTTTGTCTGCATTATGCTGATACTCAAGGAATCTATTTTTCACCAGGTCTCTACCCTAGAACACGGTCAGAAGCTCACCGTGGGGTGTGAAAGGTTGCGGGGTGCATGCTGGCTGGCAGTCTGGCATTAGGGTGAGTGGGTAAGGAGCCAATTTGACAGTCCAGCTATGGGTTTCCAGAATGCCAGGATGTGGGTTCTATTTTGGAACACCAAAATCTGTACTAGATGCCTTAGCCTTCTCCGGAGACTGGTTTAAATTTAGAGGCATACCTTTTTCACTTTGTCTTGGAGCAGACACCAGGTTACCTGCAACAAAGTATGGCAGGTGTGTCCCACCAACTCAGCCATCTCCCTTCTGTGAGCCCCATTCTTGTTCCCGCCTCGCACTGTACCTGCTAACTCTGAGCTCAGAGCCTTTTTTCTTTGTTTGTTTCTAACAGGCATTGTGTCCCATGTTCATTGCAACCCTCTTATATTCCAGGCTATGCTTTTTTTGGACTGCTGCATGCATCCCAAATCCCATTCATTCGTCTTCCAGAAACAAGTAAAGCTCTCTTGCCTTTGGGCAATCTTCCTCCCCAGAGTCTTTGCCATGACAGATATCACTTACAGTTTTATTCCAGTGAAACCTAAGTGACAAAGATGAAAGCATGTGTTCAATCCGCCATCTTGCACCAGAAGATCCCATTAGAAATTTGCTCGAATTCTACTTTGGATTAGAACTATAACTGCTGTTGTCCTATGTGCCAAACATTGTGTGTTTGACTCTAATAGGCAGCCGCTATAAGAAGTGTTTGACTAAAGATTACATTTGAGTTCATTTTGTTATTAAAAAGTTGCAAAAGGAAATTCAAGGTGGACTTGGGAAGAATGTTTCAAAAAGTTCAAGGGCGGGAAGGCCAGGGTTGGCAGCTTCTGGCATCTGCCCCGACCGCAGCTGCGGCAGCGCACGAGGTTTGGAGGCCACTCCAGCTCCTGCAGTGGCTGTCAGTCAAGAGCAAGAGGCCACGCACAGGGCTCTGATCCTGGGCACCTCAGCAGCAACCTTTCCCTGCGTCAGCTCAGCTGCCAACCTTCGTGCACACCTGCTTCCCGGGGCAGGGCCCGGCGAGGCTGGCCAGCTCAGAAGGAAGGTCGGAAGCAAGGTCGGATCTCTGGACTGCTTGATGGGCTGGTGCATGACTGATCTCTGAGTAGTGGGAGGCACGGAGCTTTTCTAGAGCTTTCTTTAGGACTCGAGTTTCCAAAAGCAGAAACCAATTGAGGTAGCTTAAGCAAGAAAAGATGCGTTTATCACGAGGGTTTGAAAGTAACCAAGGAAACCCAGGAGTCTTAGAAAGGGCACGGAACCGAGGGTTCAGAGGCCATTGCGATTTGCCCTCCTCCTCATCTCCCACCTCCAGGCCTCTCCGCTTCCTCTTTCTCTCTGTCTACAGACTGCTTTCTCTTCTCGTCAGTCTACATGGCAGAACGTGGCCACCTCGCAGACAGGGAGTTCACATACCCGGGCCCCGCCGTTCCCAGAGACGGCCTTTCCCTCAGACCACACTTCCTCTGTAAAGGCCAGAGAGAAGCTCTGCAGCTCTGCGGGCCATGGAGTCCGTGGTGAAACTACTCAGCTCAACCATAGTCACATGGAAGCTGCCCAGACTCTAGGTAATGAATGAACCCACGGGCTGTGTTCCAATAAGATGGTATGTACAAAAGCAGTGGACAGGATTTGGCTAGTTTGCTGATCTCTGCCTTTGATACAACCCCACATTTCTGCAAGGATCGGAATGGCTCAGCGTGGGTCAGTAGCAGCTTGTTAGTCAGTGACCAGCCAGGCAGAGAAATAGAGCAGAGGCGTGGCTGCTGGGAAGAGGGGCTCACAGTTCCCAGAGAAGGGAGTGTGAGGGGACACCCCAATAAGGGTCCCCTGCATCGCCTCTCCTTACAGCAGCCATTAACTGGGAAGACTAGTCCTTGCATCTTCTGACTTCAAGGAGCTGAGCAGCCAAACGGTCCTTGCAGCCTCTTGAGATCCTCAGAAAACAAGTCCTGCCTAGAATGAGGCATTTCAAAATTTTCTCATCATAAAAAAGGAAATGAAAAAAGGATGTGAGGCAATTAGCCCGACAAACAACCTAAAGCGCTACAACTCGAAAAGCTTACTCAAATCTTTTATTGTTTCTCAAATGGACATTTAGGGAAATTATTTTGCATTTAAACCCAAGGCTCTGAAGTGGAACAAGAGTAATTTTGAGCTGAGTTGGCCTAGAGATTCCACTGCCTCCGTCTCCCACCCCCCGGGCTGGAGCGTGTGCAGTGGCGTGGTTGAGGGTTGACTTATGTGCCCGGCGTGGCTATAACTCAGCCTGTGTCCTCACCTCCCGCGGCGGCCCTGTGGCTTACAGGCATGTCATAAACACTCTGTGGTTGGTGGCTGCTGGTGGGAATGTCAAGTGGGGCAGCCGCTGTGGAAAGCAGGATGGCTGTTCCTCAAAAAATTAAAGGTGGAATGACCATAGGATCCAGCAATTGCACGTGTGGGTGTACACCCAGCCCTGAAAGCAGGTCTCAGAGAGACATGTGTGCACCCATGCTCACAGCAGCGTTACTCACAGTAGCCAAAAGGTGGAAGCAACCCCAGTGCCCACCAGCCAATAAACAGATAAACACTATGTGGTGTACACTTAACAGGAAATATTGTTTCGCCTTAAAAAGACAGGAAGTCCCAATGTATGCCACAACAGGGGTGAATCTTGAAGACGCGATGCTAAGCAATAAACATAACATATTTACAGCATGTCTTGCAATTTATATCAACATAACATATTGATAGTGTGTCTTGTCGTGAGCAGGCAGTACTGTGTGATTCCACTTACAAGTTACCTAGAGCCGTCGGATCACAGAGGCCGAGGGCCGAGTGGTGGTTCCCAGGGACAGGAGGGGTGGGAGCTGTCATCTCACGAGTGTGAAGTCCCAGGTCTGCGAGGGGAAGAGTTCTGGGGATTGGCTGCGCAACAGCCGGAATGTTCCTAACATGACCGCGCTGTACACTTGCCAATGGTGACGATGGTAAACTTGATGTCGTGTCTATTTTACTATAATTAAAAAAAAAAGACTCTGGTGGGACAGGCCTGGGCCTCCACAAACCCCACCAGGTCAAAGCTGCGCACAGACGAGAGCCACTGTCCCCAGAGGCCTCCCTGGGAATGAGCTCAGCCTCCGTGTTCTGTGTGTCTATTAAAATAAGAGTTTGGGGTGTTGTTTTTTTCTGTCGACAGAACCCAGAGAGCAGGTGTTTACAAGCACCCTGCTGCTCGCTCCGCTGTGCACCGTTCTGGGGCTTCTCCCCTGGCGGGAACCTGGAAGCCACAGGGATTGTGGGGTGACTGGAGTGCCCAGCGAGATGGGGGAGGGGGGACTGCCACACCATGGCTGTCCTCAGGACAGTGGTTTCACAGGTGACCAGACACCATGTGACCCCCTGCAGGAGCAGAGCACCCTCCCCCACCTCCACCATCCTCTCCCTGGACCTCCTCTGAGGGAGGAAGGTGAGGGAGACGTCCTCGGGGGCTCTTCTGTCCCTGTGAGTTACAGGCTCCTGTGCTGGGGCTCCCCAACCCTTTCTCTTTGTCCTGGTGGCTGGAGATAGGTTTGTCCTTTCAGCTTTGACTCCCAGGGGTAAAATTCTTAAAAAGTAACCATCTTTAACTCTGGCCAAATCCCTGGCCTACCAACGTCCAGGGGCTGATGGCCAGGACTGCCGTCCCTGCTGCCACATGGCTGATACCCACCGAGACGGGTCAGAAACCATAACCGTGGGAGGAAAGGATGGTGTTGCTAGCCCTTCCCCAGAGCCTCCATGGAAGCTGGGACGAACAGAGTCTCTCTGCCAGAGGCCAGCTTCTGCGGTTAAGGGTTTGAGAAATGCAGCGCGATTACAATTTCCTACAAGGGTTTTCCTTCTGGCAGCCTGGTCACAGCATTTAACCTCTCTGACCTCCAGTCTCCCCTCCTGGCAAATGGAGAAGATACTACCAACCATGTACATGGAAAGACTTTGCAAATTGCAAGCCATGCTATAAATACGTTTATTCACCTCCTACACCAGTTTAAACATTTCTAGAATAAATAAGGTTGATACAAAGTTATGACCTTGATTTCAATGGAAGAAACAGCCCAAGGTAGACAGTGCAAGGGATGAAGGAAGAACTGAGTCACCCCAGATGGGCAGACAGCAGGGGAAGTGGGCTGAGTGACAGTGAAGAACAGCTACCCATGTTCACTGCAGCATTATTCACAACAGCCACGATAGGGAAACAACCCAAGTGTCCATCCATGTATGAAGAGAGAAATTGTGGTATACACACACACATACATATATTCAGGGTGGGGCAAAAGTAGGTTTATAGTGGTTCATATGGAAAATAATGTAATCTATATATATAAAAGCCTAAGTGACTGTTTGACCATTCAACTGTTCGACCGGTAGCTATGACAAGCACTGACCACCAGGGGGGAGATGCTCAATGCACAGGCATGGAAACATGGAACAGACTGATGAATCTCACAGGGAAGGGGGCAAGGGGGAGGGTGGGAAGAGAGTAATCAAAGACTTTATATGCATACTAGAGGCCCAGTGCACAGATTCATACACCGGTGAGGTCCCTCTGCCTGGCCTGTGAGGATTAGACTGAAACTGGCTCTCTGACATCCCCCAAGGGGTCCAGAATTGCCAGAGGGCACAGGCCAGGCTGAGGGACCCCACTGATGCACAAATTCATGCACCAGGCCTCTAGTAATTAATAAATAATAATACAAGAATAAACTCTGCTTTGTGTACTCACAACTGAAAATCTACCTTTTTCTCACCATTATATATAGAGATAGATAGATAGATAGATAGATAGATAGATAGATAGATATTATTCACCATAAAAGGAGACCCTACTATTTGGCATGACCTGGATGGACCTGGAAGACATTATACTAAGTGAAATAAGTCAAACACAGAAAGCAGAACCCTGTATGACCTCACTTCTGTGTGGATTCTGAACAAGTCAAGTACACAGAAGCAGAGAGAACAGTGATTGCCAAGGGCAGAGATGGGGGAGATGGGAGATGTTGGTCGAAGGGTACAAAGTTGTAGGTATGTGGGATGAATGAGTCAAGAGATCTAATGCACAGCATCGGGACTAAGTAATACTGTATCGAATGCTGAACATTTGCTCAGAGAGTAGATTTCAGGTGCTCTCAACACACACAAGTAACAATGTGAGGTGAGTGATATATGTGCTAATTAGCTTGACTGTAGTCATCATGTCGCTATGAATATATATACCAAAACATCATGCTTTACACCTTAATTATATATAATTTTTATTAAAAATAAAGACATGTACATCAAACACACAGGAGAAATGAAGTGTTAGCTGGTTACGGGTCTCCAGTCCCCTGGGCTCTTAGTCACCAAGTTGAAACCAACTCTTGTGCATTGTCACCAGCACAAGGCCTGGAGCCACCCCCACCCCAGGGCCCCTGTTGCAATGGCCACCCCAAAGGTTGGGCCCCTCTGTGGGTGGCCAGGGGGGATCGAAGCAACAGGGGCTCAGCTGACCCCATCCAGCCCTGGTGCATGGCCAGGGCCCGGATTCCTCCCCATTTACCACTTCAGGCCACGCCGGGCTCCATGCTCAGGAGGAGACACTGAATCGGGCTGTCAGTTCCCAGAGACGGTTTCCTTCCCCAGCGCCTTGGGGACTCAGGCAATTGCCAAACGCTATGGCCCCCGGTTCCGCGTAAGTGTGATAGATGGGCTGAGTTTTCCTGGCAGTTTAAACACTTTGCATTGATTTGTGTATTAGTTTGTATATTGTTTTGAGAGACCAATTTCAAGACAGGCTTTGTCTGTCGTCCATCAAAGCTCACTGGTGCTTTATCTTCATTCTGAGTTGGCTGTTCATCAGATTCTAGCAGGCTGCTGCCCAAAGATCCCGCAGCCTGCGACCTCCATCCATCACAGCTCGGGACCATTCGGCCTCAGGTGTGTTAAGACTCGGAGGGAGACGCTGGCTGCTGGGCCCGACTCTCCACACGGACTCTCTGCTCCATGGAGAGCTCTCCCCATTTCGAGATATTGGAAATTCTTTTGATATAGAAACTCTCACTAGCATTTCACAGATGTGGAAACGGGGTGGATGCGAAAGAGGGCATAGAGGGGATAGATGGTGATGGAAACATAAAGTTAAATGTAATTTAGGTTAAAAAAAATCATGGAATAGAGACAGATAGGAACCATAGCTGCAGCCCAACCGCGCTTTCAAATGGACAGAGTGGAGACAGCCGTTGAGAATGGAGCACTTTTTCTCTGACTTGCCAAGCATCTATGCTGACACCTGTGATTGGGTACAGCTTTGGTGGAGGGCCATGGGGATTGAGGTGAGGCCAGTCACCCTCCCTGCAGCATTTGTTCCCTTAAGGGGACCGGCTCCTGTCCTTCATCCATCCCTGGAACGGGCCAGTTCCTTGTCCTCCAGGGGTAGACGTGTGACACCTTGTGTGGGCAGCTGGGGTCCCCTCCCAGGGACAGCTCACTCTCCCAGCCCTGCCTTACTGCACTCCGACAGGAAGAGACAAAACTCCAAGAGACACCCCAGCCCATGATTCTCAGCCCCGCATCCTGAACTGAGGGGCCCCAGGACATAAATGGATCTGAACCAACTGCGGCTGACAGTGAAATCAGTGCACAACATTACAACATCACAGCCTTTCTCTCTCTCCTCTCCTCTCCTCTCCTCTCCTCTCCTCTCCTCTCCTCTCCTCTCCTCTCCTCTCCTCTCCTCTCCTCTCCTTTTCTCTCCCCTCGTACTGTTTCAAGGGCAGGAGCCTTACTGGTTATTTTCTTTCCTTGGATATGCACAGGGTCCTCGCCCCCCACGTCAACAGTGTGGTGGAGACAGGAGCTAGGTGAGGCCAGGGTCCCCTCACCTGGAATTTAGATTCTCCAAAGAGCACCAGACAAAGTGACCACAAAACATAGTAGCAGGCTCTGACCGCTGGGTGCTGGCAGGGTCACTCAGCTCACCCAGGAAAGCTGGTCCCTCAGGACCGCCAGGGACCTGAGATGTCCCAACAACGGGAGTATGAGGGTCACTTGGAGGATCACTGTGGACCTGGGGGCGGCAGTGAACGAGGAAAATGGAATTCACTCTAATAAAATGTGTAAGAAAAAAATCAGTGACTTCATTCTATTTCTGACCCTTCACGTCCCCATTGGCAGGACCCACATCCCCCCACCCCCTTTCCTAGGGAGGACCAAGTTCCAGACCTGGCCGTTCTCCTCCCTCCCATTTATTTGTTCAAAACAGGGATGGCTCTCCAATATATGAGAAGATGCTCAGCCTCATTCAGAATAAAACAAATACAAATGAAAACGGCTCTGAGATTCCATTGATCCCCATCAAGGTGGCAAAAGGCCCAAACTCAATGACACACTGTGTTGACAATGCTGTGGCCACGGGCACGCTCGCTCACCCATGGTAGGGTTGGGAGTGAAAATGGCTGTATTAGGGTATTTTGGCTCCTTTTATAATGTAACAAAAAATATATTTGGTCTTTGTCCCTGGTTCCCGGCACAGAGCTCCTAAAGCCCTTATCATTTCCTGCGGGATAGGAGAGTCCCTTATGCATGAGGAGGCCCTGTCAATCATACCCGAGTTTATGCTGATGAGTGACTCTGGGTGGGGATGCCAGGAGAGCTTTAGGTTGGGCGTGGCTTTTGAAAGTAGCTGGAGTGGTGATTTGGTGGATTTCATCATGTTCGCCCTGCTTCTAGGTCAAACATTCATTACACTCAAAACACCGGGGCAAGGTGGGTGGCAGAGGTGCCTCTATTAAAAAAACACTCTGATATCAGGCTTGTTAGCATCTTCCTCTAACTGACTACTACCCTGCCCCGACAGATGTGGCAGCCACGCCAGCCGGGCGCAAAAACTCCAGAACGGAACTGTCCTTCAGCCGTAGTGTGGGATGAACGCAAGTTGTGTCTAAACAAGCTGAGAGGGCTCAGAGGGAGATCAGCTAAGGACGACGATAAACACCTTGGGAAAGCAGATTGAGGAAGGCCATGGATGATGGATGGGCGTGTGGTAAGTCAACGAGATCTGGGGTTTACGAGGAGAGCCCTGTTAGAGAGCTTTGGGTCACAAATTAGAGGCATGTTTGGCTCCTTAGACTCTGCCGGGCAGACTGCTGCTGAGGGAGCAAGGCTATCAAAGCCGCCAGAGGGAGAATGGGTAAGTGAGATGAATGGAGATCAAATCCCATTATAACCAATTCCATTACAAAGAAAATTTCACCTTAACAGAAATATATCCAAGCCCCAGGCCTTGGCCCATAATAACCGTATATTGTTCAAATAGCCCATTGTGAGCATGCTGTTCTTTAGTCCTTCTAGGTAATAGTTTCTAGTTATAACAACACGCTAGCACATCCCCACTTAGCACATGATGAATCATTTGCTATACACGACCATACCTGCATTCCTTTCCAGCCCTCTGACTGTGGGAGGTGACTTTAAGATGCCCTATCAGAAGGTGATATTCTGAAAAATTGCAAGGAATTGGTCTTGCTAAGAATCTTTATCTCATCTCGCAATTTCCCATAATATCAGCCCCCTGGGTCTAATATCATTAGACGATTGGTTAAAATGTTAGGTGATCACCTCTAAATATGCAGAATAAACACACTTGACAAAACTTTATGGTTTTAAAAAAAAAATCATAAGAAAATAAGACTAGAAACTTTCTTCATCTAATAAACAACACCCGTTATGAACAGACCGTAAACATCCTACTTTAACGTGGACATGTTTAAATTGTTCCCTTAAAAATCTGGACCCAGATTAAATAGCCATTATGGCAAAAAAATTGGCAAAAGCGGAAAGGTCTAGAGTATACCGGCTGTAGACAAGGATTTGGAATAACGGGAACTCTCCTGCGGTGGGTGTGCACTATAACCCGGTAAGAGCATGTGGCAATAACAAGTAAAGATAGCTCTATACACATCTCTGTCCCAGCAACTCCATGTGCTCCAGGAGATGTGCAGACAAATGCACGGTAGCTATGCTTTTAATATAAAAAAGATTGGAAACAACACACCTGTCCATCAAAAAAAAAAAAGAGAGAATACATAAGTAGTGATATATTTTTACAATGGAAAAGTACATAGTAGTTAAAGTGAATCAACTAGAATTACATGTCTCAACATGGATCCATAGCAAAAAAAAAAAAAGGAAAGAAAAGAAAAAACAAGTTTCAGGAGGACACATGCAGGGTGATACCTTTACTTAAAGTTTAGAACTTGCCAGGACCAGGGCTTAGCACCTGGGGCCCGAGGGCAGGAAATGCAGCCTGAGCAGGTAGAAACCCCACAAGTATTTGTCTCTGAAACTGAGTGATTTGGGGGGCCCTCCAGCCCTGAACTGGGGCTGAAGCAGGAAAACACCCTGCGTCTTGGATGATATTAGGGCCTTAGCTCAGGCTGCCATAGCCACCACCACTGACTGGGCGGCTTAAATAGCAAACATGCCTCACATTCTGGAGTCTGGCTGGGTGCCAGTGTGGTGGGGGACCCCTCTGCCTGGTTTACAGATGGTCATCTTCTCACATTGCTTCCTCACATGGAAGAGTAAAGGCCAGCTCTCTTCCTCATCTTATAAGGACATTAATCCCGTCATGGGGGCTTTACTCTCCTGGCCTAATCACCTCCCAAAGACCCTGCCTCAAATACCGTCACATTAGGCTTCAACATAAGAATGTGGGAAGAAGCATTTGGTCCACAGCAATCAGCAAGACTCTTGACCCCTTGGGAATGACCAGAAACCTGCAGCTAGTCCAGAACAATGGCAGTATGGCGAGAAACACGACACCCTCTTTTCCACTGTTCTGTCCTCTTTCCAGAATTCCACCTTCCGGTTTCTGATCCACTTTCACCACCTGTTACATATGTATCTGTTACACATCCAGAAAGCTCCCCCAGAATAGTCCCCTTCTCCCCACCACTTCTCCAGATCAGTAGAAACATTAGGAGACCAAGAAAGAATTGTGAGGTCTTTGTTGTCTGGGACACGTTATCTCATAACACTCTGTAGACCCTGGGAACATTAAGGAAATTAAACTGATCCATTTCAACCTGCTTCTTCTTTGGGGTTCAGTGGGGTAACATGGCTTTCCCAAGATCACACAACTAGTTAGTGAAAGAGCAAGACCCCACTTCAGGCTCTGGTCTGTAAGAATTGTGTTGGTTCCGCTGTATCACAAAAGTCCACAAGATAACACTCAGTATGCAAAATCCACAAAGCATCAGCTTGAGCTCTCTCATCCCTGTGGGGGCTCCAGAACTATCAGATCGTGCTTCATGTCACTTTCAACTCAGGGAGGATCATTTTCAGGATGCCCTCCCCAGAGAGGTCAGAGTCATGCCTACCCTCAGGGACTGGGATGGCACCCAAGCACGCACAGTGGTGCATGCAGAACGACAGCCTCCACATATAGACAATGACTCATCATTTCAAATGTCACCAGGCTTGGAACGACTTGAAAGAGAAGGAAGGCTGGTGAGTTCTCAGTGGAGTGTGCTGATGAAGACATGCTTGTGCTAATGAAAGGCAAAAATAGATGTTTCCATTCCTTCCCTCACAGGTTGATACCCAATTATCATTAAGACTCTAGTAGCCAAGAATTGTTTTAACAACAGAAAGACTGAGCTGTAAGTGCAGGAAAATGTCTACAAACACCCCAAACTTGATTGCTTTCTAGATTATCTTGATTTGTGAAGATCAGTGAGAAACACAAATCAGATGTAAAAAGTAGTTAGCAGTTCACATTAATGGATAAACTTTCATACTGGTCAGTGCTGCAAAGCTGAGACCATCTCCAGTCCCTACCCCTCAAAAATGTACAATCTAGTGCAGATCCAAGAATGAATACTTGGGACAAATTAAACACATCTATGGAGAAACACACACGTAAATGGTACTTAATTGAAAGAGAACACCAGATTCTTCTGGCTTTAGAAAGAGACAAAAGAGATGATCCAGGTGACATGGGAGGACTTCTGAGGAAGTGTGAGTTTGTGCTGAGATTTGGAAGGAAGGAAAGGCCTGATGGTGAGAAAGCAAGAAACCAGATGTCCAAGACAGATGAATGGCTTCTGCATTTGCCCAGAGAAGGGGGTATGGTGATGATGGCAAGTCTTTACATCAGCAAGATAAAGCTGTTTGCATCACTCATTTCTCTATAGACAATGAACTCAGGAAAGAGGTAAGGGCGGAGGGGGGGGATCCTCTCCATTTACAGAGGAGAAACAGTTTACTAGACTAAGTGGCTTACTCTAGGGCTCATAGGCAACAAGCAGTAGAGCCAAAACTTGAACTGAGGACTGTGGATTCCCAACTACAGAGCATTTAGGATTCCTTTGATATCCTAATAGTCTGAAATAGAAACATAGACAAAGTGATAGCTTTTAAATAAATCCGGTGAGGTGCAAGTATAGGGTGAGGGGATATGCTGTGTACTTTCAAGGGACTCAATAGCCACAAATTTCGCCTGTTTGATTTGTTGGTCAAGAGTCATGAAAATGATTTAATGAAATCAAGGTCACAGTGTTAATGTCTCAAGAAGCAGGGTTCTGAACACAGCTGCAGCCATTGTTATCTGCTCACACAGGAACACCAGTCTGCAAAAATTAGAGATGAGGAGTAACAAATGGAGATCTCTATTAAAAAATGGGTCTCTCAATGCACAAATTCCCACAGGTGGAAACATACCTCCAAAACCTATTTAACAATGGCTTGCCCAAGATCTTTTTGACTGCAAAGACCAACATGTTATTATTGTTCATTTAAAGTTACACTGGGCTGGGGACTTGCTCTTTTCTCTTGCAACTTGACTTCAGGAGCTTCCAGCTGGAATGCAGCCACATCTCTGCAAAGAATCATCCACCCTTTAAAGAGTGTCAGGTTCAAATATGCTTAACTTTTATCCCTAATTAAAAAGGCCAGGGGGGTACTTGGTAAATACTTGGCGTCTAATTAAGCCCGACTGCATTACAAACTGGATTCAGTGTACTCAACTTTTACATTTTGAAATTCCAATGTGGTCCTATGCTCTCCGTTGGCCACAGATGATGGCCCTTTGCACGTTCTCACCAGTTGGTCAACAGCTCAGCCACAAAGTCAACCAATTCTCAGGCACTGCAAAAGAAGCTGTGCCATATTCTGGAACTTTCTCTCTGGAACACTAAGTCGTCCTCTACCCTCACACACATGCACGAGTCCTGGCTTCTCCCTTGTCAGTTGTTCCCAACCTTGGATGCATATTGGAATCACTGGGGAGCTTTAAAAATCCCAATGGCCAGGTGCCACCCCCAGAGATATTGATTCAATTGATTTGGAGAATGACCTGGTGTCAAATTTTATTAAAGCTTCCCAGGTGACTCAAATGCTCAACTAAGGTTGAGAATGACTACGACTAAGTGACCTTATCCAGTGCCTGGTTTTAAATCCTATAGATAGGCTATGAGTTGTAAACTTAATCTTCTGTCTTGTGCTGTCCCTTGAGTTCCAGAGTCATTCATTCAAACTTCTTGCTGACTTGTCCACTTGGAAATCTTAAAGGCTTTGAAAACTTCAGAAGTTGAAAGTTACACTTTGATTTCTCCCCACCTCCACATGTGTCTCTTCCAATAGCTCTCATTGCAGTAAGTAGCTCAAAGCAAAAACCTAGAAGCCATCCTTATTTCCCCCTTTTCCTCATTTACTACATTAAATTCAACAGCAAAGCCTTGTTTGTTCTATAACCCAAGTAGGTCTCGTTTCCTTGATGGTAGGCAGCTTCCACAATGGTCCCTAGTGATTCCCACTACCTGGTATTCATACGCTGTGTAGTCCCCTCCCACATTGTACCAGAGGTAGTACTTATGACCAATAATAAGGCAGGATTGGTGATGTGTTACTGCAGAGATTCGGTTATAAAAAACTATGATTTCATCTTGCTCTCCTCCCTCCTCCTCACTCCCAGCTCCCAACTCTGAGGGAGCTGCATGCTGCCATGTTGTGAATAACTATGGGAGGAGCCTGTGAGGTAGGGAATGGAAGCTTCTGACAAACAGCCAGCGAGGAATTGAACCTTCCAACAAGCACACAGGTGAACTTGAAAGAGGATTCTCCAGCCCCATAAAGCAGTGGTTCTCAACCTTGGCTGCACATTAGAATCACCTGGGAATCTTTTTAAAATCCTGATTTCTGGGCCTCATTCTCCGGAAATTTGTTTCTTTGTTATTAATGTTGTGGCCCCACCCCATAACAAAGAAACAGAATTTCTGGAGGGTGAGACCCAGAAATCAGGATTTTAAAAAGATTCCCAGGTGATTCCAATGTGCAGCCAAGGTTGAGAACCACTGCCATAAAGCCTCGAGAGATGGCTGTGCCCCAGTCAATAGCTTCAGAGCAACCTCATGAGACCCTGAGCTAGAATCACCCAGCTAAGTTGCTCCTAGATTCCAAACCCTTAGAAACTGGGTAATATAACAAGTGTTTATTATTTTAAGTTGCTAAATCTGGGGATAATTAGTTATACAATAATAGGGACTTATTCTCATCCACATTTTGAATCCTATGGCCATCATACTACCTCCATTTCTTACCATGTGAGGAAGTTCAGTTTCATCTTAAAGATGAAAGACCAGATGACCTGAAGAACCAGTTGAGCCCAGAACCTTACCAATCCACCATCGGACTGTAGTCATAACAGCCCCCCCAAAAAACCCAAAACACTCAAACAACTGACAAAATCGTGAAAAATAATAACTTATTGTATCAAACTACTATATTTTGGGGTTGTTTGTTATTCATAAATAGGTTAGTGAATAACTTATCCTTTAACTTCTATCCTTAATCTTTCATGATCCCTCTTCCAAAAGTTAATCTTTCAAATGGCTAGGGACCCTCCTGGGTTTCCTCTAAACTGAACACCTTTAGTTTTTCAACAGATGTCCACCACTGTGACAGTGTCTCTAAAGGCCTCTGGCTCATTCTCTCTGTTACAAGTGTGGGTCTCGGTGAAGAAACACACTCCCACGTTCTGGTAGGGTACCTCTCGGAGAGACTTCGGTCCATTGGTACAGACACTCTGCTCCACCCATGTCAGTGCTCCTGTGCCTTTTTTAACTTCCCCATCACATAGTGGTTCCCATGCCATCATCTCTGGGTCATAAACCACAGGCCCTTTCTCATGACCTGTTGTGAAGCCCCATTTTCCAAATCCTGTATATGAAAAGTTGACCATTTGAACACATATGTGGTTCCTACTAAATTGATCAGAATAGTTTTGACCTGTGGGGGACTTTCTAAATCTAAATTCTCTAAGTCTATAGCAACAGACCTCTATCTCATTAAATTCAATGACCACGTCTCAGTCTCCATCTTATTTGATTTATCAGCAACATCTGACCTAGTTGAACTCTCTCTCCTCCTGGGGGTGCTTTCTTTCCTTGGCCTCATGGGAACCCCCTCTCTCGGTTATCATCCTGTTCCATTGGCTGCCTATTCTCAGTCTTTGCCGGATCCTCGGACTTCTTCCCTTCACTATCTGCCCTTGTTCACTAAAGCCATCTATAGGCTGAATAATTCCCAACACTGTTTCTCCAGTACTAATTTTCCCTTGAATTTCAGATTCCAATTGCCCACTGAATATCTCTAATTACAAAATGGGTACCTTAAATTTAATCTATCCAAAACAGAACCCTGGGCTCTCTCTCCCTACCTCTTTTTTTAAAAAATATATTTTATTGATTTTTTACAGAGAGGAAGGGAGAGGGATAGAGAGTTAGAAACATCGATGAGAGAGAAACACCGATCAGCTGCCTCCTGCACACTCCCCACTGGGGATGTGCCCGCAACCAAGGTACATGCCCTTGACCGGAATCAACCCTGGGACCCTTGAGTCCGCAGGCCGACGCTCTATCCACTGATCCAAACCAGTCAGGGCCCTCCCTACCTCTTTCCAAACTTCTTCTCCCCATCTCCATAAATAGTGACTTCATTCTCAATTTTCCCAATTGTTCAATCCAAAATCCTTAAAATCACTGACTCCCCTCTCACATTCCAAATCTGATTTGTCAGCAGAGCCTTACAACTCTACCTTCAAAATGTCTAAGGATCCCACCATTTTCATCACCTCCATCACTCACATCCTAGTCTAAACCATCACTGTCCCTAACCTGACCATTAGAGTTAGCTCCAAATTGGCTTCCCAGCTTCCACAGCCTGTTCTGCATGTGGCAACCAGAGTAACCATTGAAGACATAAGTCAATTATACATGTCACCTACTCAAAACCTTCTAGTGGCTTCCCATGTCACCTAGAGTAAAGTCCAAAGTCATTGCCAGGGCCAGAATGCTCTACACCAGGGGTGGGGAATGTCAGGCCCTCGGGCCATATAAAGCCCATGAAATCATTTGGTCTGGCCCTGCCAAGGCATGAGGGGTGAGTTAATTAAATGTCTGATCAAATATAGCAGGTTAATTTTTAAGTTGATAATTTTATATGGCCTGTAAAGGATGTTATAAATATCCAAGAGGCCTTTGGCAGAAATAGGTTCCCCACCCCTGCTCTACGCCCTCTCACCTCTCCTATTCTCACCTGCACGCACTCCACCACAACTACAACTGGCCTTTCTGCTGTTGCACAAACACACCAAGTGTACTCCTGCCTCACAGCCTTTAGATTTGCTCTTTCCACAGCCTAAAAACACCATTCTCCTGAGACTCGTTGCTTTTCTTTATTCTACACAGGCAGCTGCTCAGACACCCCGATCAGAGAAGCACCTTTCTGAGGCCAGCAATAACTCCCACCGCAAGCTGCGTCACATCTCTGCTTCCCCCACCTGACACGGAGGTCTGTCTCCGTCACTAGTGTACAAGGTCCGAAAGAACCAAGGTTTCTTTGTTCCTGCTGGATGCCCAGAGCTAGAGCCAAGCCCAGCCCGGGCTGGGTATTCCATCGTAGTGGAAAAAGTGAATTCACTTCCTTCAGCTTCAGGCCAATATGCAAATTGGATGTTTGTGTCAACTATATATTTGTCCAATTAATGATTTCTTTACTCGGTCAAAAGGATACAACCAAAAATTACCTCTGTGGTATGTGCAATGGAGGTCATAATCTTAAAGATGAATAATACTAGGCCTAGACTGTGGAAGGTCTTAAATGTCCAGCCAGGATCCAAATTGCTTACCAATGGCAATGGGATGCCATTGAAGAGTTTTGAGAATGAGATGATAGAAATAACTTCCATTGGGTACATTTTAAAAAATTCTACTTAGATTAGTTGGGAAGCAACTTGACATTTTCCTTTTCTTCACTGGCTTTTAGAACATGTTGACAAGTGCAGTGTATTTTGAACATTCCTAAGTAATTTTCTGGTCTGGGGCAGGAGCCAGCGGGTCATTTGCAAGCAGACACATGGGGCTGTGAGTAAACAGACCTGTGCGTCTGAGTCCTACGACCACATCCTACGTGCCTAGCACACACACTTCTTATCTGTCACCTGGGCACTGTGTAGAGCACACACCAAATCTGGTCTCCATACCACACACGGAGGTTCTTGCCTGAGCTTTCTTCTGGCCGGGGAGTCTGAGACAGAGGCTGAGGGGCCGGAGCGGAAGCTGTGTCCCGCACACCAGACTCCCGTGAGTCACGTGTGTGACCAGCCCCCGGCCACCTGCTCCCACAGCTCAGGGGCCAGAGCAGCCAGGACAATAGCAGTCTTCTCAGCACAGACAGGCTTGTGGCTGAGGAGGGAATGGTTGAGCCCATGCCGAAGATTTGCTCAGTAACTTCTTCAAAGTCAAGGGGAGACCAGCGGTGGCTGGAGCAGAGGCCCCAAAGCTCTGTCTTCAGTCCCTGGGGCCAGGACAAAGGGCACTGACAGGGCAGCGGGGCGGCAGCCCCAGGCTCTGAAGGAGCCTCGGAGGAAAAAGCAGAACCTGGTCTTCCTCAGTGTCCCTCCCACAGCAGCCTCCACCTGGGAGGCCCTGGGGCTCAGGAACTGAAACCAGAGTCAGTTCCCTAATGTTACCAGGAATGTGACTAACCCTTAGTTTTCCCCTAATTACACTGTGCCTATTCTTGCCTCTACTTTTCTTACCTTCCTTCCAGAGCAGCACTGAACCCTCCATCCCTTAACACCCCACCCTCTTTCTCTCCCCCACCCTCCCCTTCTCTCCTCCCTTACTCCCCTTCAGCTACCTGGCTCTTCAGGTGAGTCGCTCTCTGACCTCCCCTTTCCTCATTTCCTTGTTCATTCATCCCTTAGACCTGTGCACAGATCTCTGCCATTCCAGCAGTTTCTTCCCGTGCTGCAGGTGCATGGTTACATGATGCAGCACAGAAACCATGTGTATGGAGGCTAACTACTCTGTTCTGTGCAGGCTGAACAGCTGAGAAACAGAAGGAATACTTGCACATCAGAACCGCCGTGCATGTTGGGGGAATTCAGAGAAGGGACAGATCCGACAGGGGTTGAGCGCAGCCATGGGCCCCTGGGAGCAGGTGGGCTTGGGAGACAGCCCGAGAGGTCCAGGAAGCTGGTTCTTGGGCAGAGCCTGCCGGCCACTCCTCTGTGAGTCAGGACAGGGGCTGCAGGGTGGTTTGTGGGAACTCGCTCACATCCCCATGTCACTCCCAATATTTGTCATCTCCCATCGGAAAAGACATGAGGCCAGAGAGGGGAAAATCAACAGGTTTGAAGCGCACACATTTCGAGGTTGCCATGACAACCCCCCTTTTCCACACACACCCCTGCCTCCTCACCAAATGTTTGTCTCAGAGACACTTCCGAGAGAGGGAATAAACTCTTAGACCTCGCCTGGCCTCACGAACACTGCCCGCCTTCCCTGCCCACACAGTCCAGGCATGGCCGGGGCCTGCGGCCACAGGGACAGCACGGAGCTTCAGGTGATCCGTTTCCCTCACCTGAGCACCGAGTGGTACTGGGAGTAGTTCACAGTGGGGATTTTTAAGGTAAATCCATCTCTTTCTTTCCTCCCTTTCTTCCTTCCTTCCCTCCACCTTTCCTCCGTCCCTCCTTCCTTCCCTCCCTCCTTCCCTCTTTCCTTCCCTTCCCTTTCCCTTTCTCTTTTCCCTTTTTCTCTCTCCCTCCCTCCCCACCCCTCTCTCTCTTCTGTTGGTTCTGTTTCTCTGGGCTGTGATTTCAGGACGCAGAAAGAAACAGGAAACAGTAGAACCTCCACCTTTGAAAACCTAAACATTTTATAGATTAAAAAAACTGAGGCCCAGAGGAAAGAAGAAGGGGCAAAACAGAAATGAAAACCATGTCTATCCATGGCTTGTTTTCATTCTTAACTATGGTAATAATACATTTTAAACAGCTCAGTGAGAGACTCTTTAACTAGAGGGAAGTAGACAGTTAGCTTTTTGGACAGTACCAGGGGCGTGAGCACTAAAAGGACACCTGGGCAGAGACTGTCCTTGACCTTCATATGCCAGAACTTAAGCTTCTGGGGCCCCTCCAGGATCTTTTTTATTCCAGGTCACTTATATTGCAGAGCCTACATGGATGGATAACACTGCGATTTTCTTCCATCAGTTTCTCTTCAAAATCACTGGTCAAGAAGTAGCACTACTTTTCATTGGTAAAATATATTCTACTTATTCACACATTTCAGGGTAAAAACATTGTTCTAGTTACAACCCTTGAGCTCAAGGGTGGCACTCCTCAGAACAACGACGCATCCATGACCTTGCAGGTGAAAGAGGACAATAGTTTGCTCCCATTCCTCTCTAATCACAGGACAAGGTACTAGTTAATGCCTCCTCCTTAGGAAAAGGCATTTCTCCCAATAAAACAAGTCATTTAGGCATAAGAAAAGTCTTTCAGGCATGAGAAGCTCACCAATGTATCATTTCCTCTGCTGTGTTCTTCTGCTTTAGTAAAAGTTTTATTATTAGTACCAGCATTTTTTAAAAAATGAGTCCCACATAAAAAAAAAAAGCCTCATTTCTATTTATTCTTTTCTCTCTTGGGTGATGCTCACTGTTGAGCTTCAGCTCAGATCTTTTATGAGCATTTCTTCCATGGCTCCGGAGATTTTACAGGTGGTTAAGCAATTAAGCTTTTAAGCAAATAAATTTTCAGAATACATGCAATGTTCAGTCCCTATCACACTGACAATAAGTCAACTATGTCATTTTCAGAGAATCATAGGAAGGTTGTACATTCAGTGGCTGCAATGACCATGTGCGTACTAAGAACTAGCATTTCAGAATATCAAAAGCACTTGTCAAACATTGGTTCATCTACACTAATAATAGACAAATATGTAAATTGACCATACCTCCATGACACCCCCATAGCCAATCAGGAGAGAATATGCAAATTAGCAGGACAAATATGGCAGCGGCCACGGAACCAGCCGGAGCAGGTGGGAGGTTTGGGTTGCCCCCAGCGATGGAGGAAACCAAACTTCCCGCCCGCCTGGGCTGGCCTCTGAAGGAGGGGCCTGTGGGCGGTGGCCATGGAGCAGGCCAGAGCAAGCAGGAGGCTTGAGTCATCCGGGCCAGCTGCCAAGGGAGGGGCCTGCAAATGGCCGGCCCTTAGCCCCTCACCCAGGCTGGCCACGCTTCCCCAGCAGGGACCACCACCCCAATGGGGGCGTGGCTGGCCTGCAAACCACCACAGGCCCCTCATCCAGGTGCCCTGCCCTCCAAGGGAACCCCCACCCTAATCCAGGACACCCTTCAGGGCAAACCAGCTGGCCCCCACCCATGCACCAGGCCTCTACCTATACTAATAAAAGGGTAATATGCTAATTAGACTGGGAGACCTTCCAGGAGACCTTCTGGATGTTCTTCTGGACAAAGCCATGGTGGCAGGCTTAGGTAGAGCAGTTAGGGGCCAAGAGGGGAGGGCAGTTGTGGGTGATCAGGCCAGGATGGGATGGCAGTTGTGGGTGATCAGGCTAGTGAGGGGGGCTGTTGGGGGTGATCAGGCTGGCGGGGGGGGTCAGTTGGGGGTGAGCAGTCTGGCGGGGGGGCAGTTGGGGACAAGCAGGCTGTCAGGCAGAGTGGTTAGGGGCAATCAGGCAGGCAGGCAGGTGAGCAGTTAGGAGCCAGCAGTCCCAGATTGTGAGAGGGATGTCTGACTGCTGGCTCCATGGCAGTCGGACATCCCCCAAGGGGTCCCAGATTGGAGAGGGTGCAGGCTGGGGTGAGGGACACAGACCAGGCACAAATCTCATGCACTGGGCCGCTAGTCTTTGCATAATCTCAAGATTGGCTAGACTGGACCACTTAAAAAGATAATACGTAATAATGATGTCCCGGCTCAGACCCCAACAGAGGCCTGTGCACAGCTGTAGTGATACAAC
>NW_005871094.1:4254775-4393987 GCF_000147115.1 Myotis lucifugus | reverse complement strand
CCAGTCCTCATCCTAAGGCCTGAACATCATCAATAGTTAATAGACTTTGTGAATGGATAGATGCATTCCCTGAACCATTTGATGGAGATTCAAACTTAGAGGTTAAGAGGTAGCTGGCAAAGTATGGACACAAGGTCAAGTCTTTGGCTACTGATAAGCTTTCCAGGCTCTCATTAAGTCATTACTTTGTTAGGAAAAAAAGACAAAAACAACAACAACAAAAAGGAGTTAACACTAGCAACTCTTTTGGGAATGGGGACAGTAAGGAAAAGGGAGACTATTGGTTGATTTACAAAGAGGTAAAAATGTCCCAGTAGGAAGATCTTAAGGATTATCTACAAGATACAGGATGGTATCATGTGAAGATGGAGCCACAAACACCTTAGACCCAGCCCCAGTGCTGTTCTTTACTAACGCTGCCTACTTCATGTTGTTGCTCTGAGCATTAAATGAAAGTCTGATGGTTAATGTTATGTGTTGACTTGGTTAGGCAATGGCACCAAGTTATTTGGCCAAACACCAGTCTAGATGTTGCTGCAAAGTTATTTTTAAGATGTAATTAACATTTAACTCAGTAACATTGAGTAAAGCAGATTATCCCCCATACGTGGGTGGGCCTTGTCTAATCAGGTGAAGGCCTTAAGAGCAAAGACTTCCTGAGGAAGAGGGGATTCTCCTCAAGACTGCAACATAGAAAACTTGCCCATGTTCCCAGCCTGCTGAGGAATTCAGCATCAAGACTGCAACATGGACTCTCACCTGAGTTACCGCCCTGCTGGCCAGCCACCCTACAGATTATAGACTTGCCAGCCTTCACAATCACATGAACCAGTTCCTTAAAATAAGTCATCTCTCTTTTCTTTCTCTTTCTTCCTTCCTTTCTTTCTTTCTCTTCCTTCCTTCCTCCCCTCCCTCCACATCCCACCCCTCCCACACACACCACCACCTCTCCTTCCTCCACCCCTCTCTCTCTTCTGTTGGTCCTATTTCTACAGATAACTCTGGCTGGTATAGTAAGTCAAGCCCTCACACAGCCTTTGCCAGAGAAAGTACCCAAATGTTCATCATCTCCCAGTACCCTGAGTCCAGTGCATCATCCTATTAAATACATGAATGCCTGCCTGCAAGACACCAAGTGGGGAAATGACCCGGCGACATTAATCACCTCCCCAAAGTCAGGAGCAGTCGAACCAATATTAGGAGCCAAATCCCCATCTTCTGACTCACTGTCTATTTTTTTCTCTTCTTCCTGTTACCAACCCACCTTTTCAGCCTCAATTTACCCAGACGCTTATGCCCATTGAACTGCAGAAATCAGAATTCCCCTCCAGCCAGAATGCACTACAGTCATCTGGGTCATTTGTACACTTTAAAGTTGCATATTTACTTGGTATTTCTCTTCATTCTGGCAGCGGAAAGTGTCTCAGTGAGAGCCCAGCTAGTCCGTTTGTCACTGCTGTGACATCTGCCTCTGGGAGCCTGTGTCTCTAGCACTTTTTTCTAGACTTTCATGTGCAACTTAGTCTGTGTTCAGTAGCTTATTCACATCAGCCAGCGTTAGAAAGACATGCAGATGGTGAGAGATTCTACCCTTCTGAATAATTGCCAACTATAAGGTTTGGAGATGGGTGTCCCCAAGACCACCTGAGGCTCAATCATTCACCAGTAGACCGTGCAGAAATCACTGGAAGCTGTTATTCTCACGGTTATGGTGTATTCCAGCTAAAGGATACAGAGTAAAGTCAGCTGAGGGAAAAGGCACACAGGGCAGAGTCCAGGAAAGTTCCACGTGCACAGCTTCTGTGGAGTGTGGACGGCGCGGCTCCTCCCAGCAACGATGCATGACATGTGCGCAGAATATGAGCACAGGGAAGCTCACCTGAGCCTCCTGTGCGGAGTTCTCACTGCGGCTCTGCGGTCGATCGGCCATACGGCTGACCCCTCTGGATGTGGAGTGGATACCGCATCAAGGCCCCCATGAAGGACATTGCAAGGGCCTACTCCCTGTAGCTGAGGACAGCAGCTTTCTTTGGGTGAGCTTAACCTCTTTACTGCTCTGCCCCCATGGTGCGTTTCGAAGCGCAACTCAACTCTAGCATTTTACAACCACCTCCCACATTCCTCACTCTGACTCGTCCTTCTGACAGTGAGAGCTGCTGGTCTCAGAGGGACCAGGAGAGGGACTGGGGATGGCTCCATGGTCACCATCCCCACTGCTGGTAGTTAATGATGCAGAGGTCAAGGTGGCACGCACCAGGAGGTGCTGTGGTCAGCCCCTTAGCCTTCTTCACTGGTACATTCATGCGAGAATTAGCCCAATTCTGGGGAAAGCCCAGAATCCTTCCTGCCCCATGAACTAGCCAACTCCTTCCTTTCTGCCCATCACACACCAGCTCAACTGGCATCTTTACTTAGTTAAAAATGCCTCTTATTTCAGCTGCCTCAATGACCACACGTGTTATGTCAGAAGCAATTCACC
The DNA here is from genome assembly GCF_000147115.1 of Myotis lucifugus. Lineage (NCBI taxonomy): Eukaryota > Metazoa > Chordata > Mammalia > Chiroptera > Vespertilionidae > Myotis > Myotis lucifugus. The sequence goes on along the minus strand of NW_005871094.1, from coordinate 4,391,508 downwards.
AAATGTGTGAAACCTATGGACTACTGGCATTGTGACATCCCTTGGGTTTTACAGGTGAAGATCCGAGGACTCCATGGGGGCTCACGCCATGCATCTTCTTTCCCACAACGCAGGGTGGAGAATCCACACGAAGGAGAACACGGCTCCAGGGAGGCGCACTTCATTCGCACAAGAAAAGCCAGAACTGATGATTGGCTGGGACGGGGTGGTAAGGGAGCACCTGAGGGAGGCAGGTGGGTGGAGAGTGTGTGGGGTTCAGCCTGACAGGCCACAGGTGCAGGGTGAATAAGCAGGTACAAGCACTTTACACAGACCATTGCCTTTCCAATGCTCTGTATTAATCATCATAGCAAAGACAGGCTCACATGACTGGAGTTCCATTCCTAGGTCTTTATCCCGGGGCCATGAACTCAGTCCTCCTTCTCAGCTCCCTCCATGGCTAGACCTGGTCGGAGTAAAGACGTGCGGTCCACATTCTCATCTCAACTCCGGCACCAACTCTCCGTGACCCTGAGCCATCTGACCTCTCCCCTCTGGTTAGTCCTCTCTAAAGTGGGACTAAGCTAACTTTTCAGAGATGTCCTATAGAGGACCGAGGTAACACCGGCCAAGAAGCAGCCGAACACCTGCGGGCGCAGCAAGCACTATTTTCATGTCCTACCTGCAAGCCACCGTCTCCACACACAGTGCTGTGTTGGCTTTTCTGCCTATAATATTTGTGCTCGGATCATGTCTGTATTTAAACTAAACACGGTATTTAAGACACCAGAAATAAGCAAACAAAAAGGAAAAAATTCCATCACATAGTTTTTTGGTTTTTTTTAGTCCATTCATCCAGATGGTGATCACTGGTAGTAGGATCGCCTGTCTGCACCTGTTACTGTTTATGCACACATTCCACCTATAGGAATGTGTGGGGAACCTCCTGGGTGAGTCTAGCAAGTGATGCTGTGGGATCAGATACAACCAACAGCTCGAGGAATCACCTTTAGCTCTTTGGTGGAGTCCAGAACAGAGCTCTTGGTGTTAGAAGGACATGCAAAGCCAGTGGCGACTGGCCTGTGCACCGCAGGGACTCACCCCCGCCTGCAATACTGCAGCCACAACCTGAATGTAAATGCCCGGCTATCGGAAAAGCAGCCTCACAGTCACTTGGTGTTTCTTCCAAACCCCAACCAGGGCTCCACCCTAGACCTACTGAGTTGTTTGGAGCAGTGGCTGAAAATACATCAATTTTCATCACCCGAGTGCTCTGATAGGCAGGGGAGGTCAGGGTCTCCTAAGGCTCTGTTCCAGGCTTGGCCATCCCTTTCTGACCTTCCTGTGTGACTTGGGGAAGTCACTTTCTTCTGGGCCTGTCTCTACCATGAGGATGTTGGGCTAGCATAAAGGGATTCCTGCTTGTGGCCCAGGGGCCCTAGGGTGTCCTTGAAGGCTCCAGAAGTTTCTAAGGGGAAAGTGGTAGGAAGAGAATAGCTTGGGTTCTGGTTTCCCATCTCAAGAATTAACCATGGGGCTGCTGAAAACCTATTTCCAATGGCCTGACAAGAAACAAGAACAAGTGGGAACATCGGCCTGGGATGTGGGAAGAACGCCGCCCCAGAAGTAGGGTCAGGTGGTTTACGTGGGCCTGGTTATTCCAGAAATCACATTTTACAGTGCTAGTCCCTGAGGGAGTCAAGGATTTGGACTGTGGGACCTTGAGAGTCTCACTTTATTTCTGGGAGTCATGATTTCCTCATGGGTCAAAGGAAGGGGTAACCTAGACTCCATTTAGGGGTCTAACATCTTGCCGCTCCAATAGTTAGGATGCTCTGCATCCAATGCATAGTCCAGTAATGGGCCCCTGGGAATACAATGCACATTCCTGGGCTCATTACCATCTGCCCTGGACTGTGTCCCCCAAGTTCATGTGTTGAAGTCCTAATTTCAATGTGAGTATATTTGAAGATGGGCTTTTAGCAAGTAATTAAGGTTAAATAAGGTCATAAAAGCAGGATTCTAATCTGATAGGATTGGTGGCTTTATAAGAGGAGACTTGGTGTGGCTCAGTGGTTGAGTGTCAACTGAGAGGTTGCGGTTCAATTTCAGCGTCTCCATCCCCAGTAGGGTGTGTGCAGGAGACGGCCAATCGATGTAGATGTTACTCTCTCTTTGATGTTTCTCTCTCTCTCTCTCTCTCTCTCTCTCCCTCCCACCCCCTTCCCCTTCTTCTGTCTCTAAAATTAATAAAAACATATATTTAAAAAAAGAAGAGACACCACAGTGCTCTCTCTCTCCAGGCTTGCACTAAGAGAAGGCCACGTAAGGACCGAGAGAAGGTGGCGCCCATAGCCAGGAAGAGTCCTCACCAGAGCCTGACCACGCTGGCACCCGGCCTCAGCCTCCCAGCCCCCAGAGCTGAGAGAAGACAAACGCCTGCTGTGTGGGCCCCGGCTGAGGTGTTCTATGGCGGCTGAGCTGAGACACCGTCACACCATGACCAGTTGGGCTCCTTGCCGTGGTCAGCTGAGGCAGCCACGCGGCTGTGTGTGGAGGTCACATCTGGCCTTACAGCTGCTACTTCATCATCAGAGAGTCATCTACTTTTACTTAGAATGCGCGTCTGTCTCCCACATGAAAACGCAAGCCCCTTGAGGGCTGGGAGTTGGACGTCATCCTTGTCTACAAAGGTCTCGTGAGGATGCCATTGACCCGAAGAAGAAATGGAGACTCTGAGGCTGGTGGTCCATGCCCAGCCCCACCACAGGGAGAGAGGACCCCTGGCAGGAGGCAGAGCCTCCAAGGCCTAACTCTGGGGTTATCTCCTTCAGGGCTGAGCTCAGTGAAGCCCTGTAGACGGGATGGAGTGGGAGAGAAGGCACCTGGCACCCTGGCTGCTCCTCACCCTCTGGGACCATCACGGCCTCGCAGCTGGGCATCCTGGGGCAGTAGGACTCCTCCACGAATGGACAGGGTCCCACAGTGGCTGGGAGAGGTTGGGTACGGCAGGGTGGGAGGCCCTGTGTTCCTCTCAGAGACCCACAGCGTGAGGATGCTGTTGGCCAGGGGAGGGAGGCCTGTGTGCTCTGGAGCCCCCGGGGAGAGCCATGTTGATAAAACACAATATTAACAAGGTTACAGTTTTGAGGCCTGTTCCTATAACTAATAAACACCTTAAAATTACTCGTCTAGAGCATTTCTATTTAACTAAGCGCTTTCATAAACAATGTCTTTATTCTTTACAACAATCCTGGGAGGCAGTGCTTTTATCGCCAATTCAGAGGCAAGGAAACAGCCTCAACTGTGACAAAGCAAATTCACAGTTGTGAGCAGCCATGATAAGACCTGAGCCCCAGGTTCTATTCCACACCCACTGCTCTGTTTCACCCGGGGTTGCTTCACACAGAAATCAGTAAACAGCTACAGAGTGCTCCTCAATCAGCCCCAGGCCTCATAATCCTACGCTATTTTTGGCTAAGGAGTAGGAGGTGAACCAGATGGAAACTTGGATGGCTCCATAGAACGTGGTGTTTCCCAAATGGGGTTCCAGGGAACCCTAACTCCCAGCAAAATGTTAAAACATACTTTTTTTTTTACATGTGGGGTGTTCTATAGTTAAGTGTGGGCAATATTACATACACTACTTCCTTCCTAGGAAATTATGTTAATAATGAAAGGTTCTGAAAAGTCCTGCAATAAAGAAACTGGTATAAATTTGCTTAATTCAGCACTTGACAACACAACTCATTTTGAATGTGGGGTCTAGCTTGTACAACATAATACAAGGTTTTTAAAGCCATGTGCTAAAGAGTGATTTTGTATGAAGCACTTCAGATTTCCAAGTTATTACATCAGCCTGATGAGGGCCATATTATTCTCCCCATTTTACAGATTAGTTGTAAATTCAGAAAATGAAAATGGCTTAATTAGATTTCTTTTTCGATTATCTTTATTGAGATATAATTCACATATCATAAAATTCACCCATTTAAAGTGCACAAGTCAATGGTTTTTAGTATATTCAGAATTGTGCAACTATTACCACTAATACTTTCTTCACACCAAAAAGAAACCCTGAATGTTTTAGCAGCCACCCTCTATTCCTCCTAACACCCAGCCCTGGCAACGACTGACCCACTTCCTGTCTCTGTGGATTTGCCTATATGGACATTTCATATCAATAGACATGACAGTCTTTGTGCGACCAGCTTCTTTCACTTAGCATAATGTTTTCAAGGCTAATCCATATTGTAGCGTGCATCAGAATCTCACTTCTTCTTATCAATTAACTAGAGGCCTGGTGCATGGATTTGTGCACCAGTGGGGTCCCTCGGCCTGGCCTGCGGGGATCGGGCTGAAACCGGCCAGATTTCGAGAGGGTGCAGGCCAGGTCCAGGGACCCCACCGGTGCACGAATCTGTGCACCAGACCTCTAGTATGCATATAAGATCTTTGGTTAATCTCTTCCCGCCTTCTCCCCTCCCCACTTCCCTCTGAGATTCATCAGTCTGTTCCATGTTTCCATGCCTGTGGTTTCCGCTCCTGCATTGAGCGTCTGCCCCCTGGTGGTCAATGCATGTCATAACTACCGGTTGAATGGTCCAATGGTCAGATGGTCGCTTAGGCTTTTATATATATAGATATTTCATTGTATGAAAAGGCCACATTTTGTTTATTCATTCCATGGAAATTTGGGTTGTTTCACTTTTTGGCTATTATGAATAATGCTCCTATAATCATTCACATGCAAGTGTTTGTGGGGCCTATGCCCTCATTTCTCTTGGGCATGTTCCCAGGGGTTGAACTGCTGGGTCAAATAGTAAGTCTACATTTTCCTTGTTGAGGAATTGGCACACTTTGCCAAAGCAGCTGCACCATTTCACATCCTCTCCAGGCATGGGCGAGAGTTCTCCACATCATCAACCCTTGTTTTGTCCATTTTTTAAAAAATATATATTTTATTGATTTTTTACAGAGAGAAAGGGAGAGGGATAGAGAGTTAGAAACATTGATGAGAGAGAAACATCAATTCAGCTGCCTCCTGCACACTCCCTACTGAGGATGTGCCCGCAACCAAGGTACATGCCCTTGACCGGAATCGAACCTGGGACCCTTCAGTCCGCAGGCTGATGCTCTATCCACTGAGCCAAACCAGTTAGGGCTGTTTTGTCCATTTTTGATCATAGCCATCCCAGTGGGTGTGAGGTAGTATCTCATTGTGGTTTTGAGCTGCCTTTTCCTAACAATTGGTGATGTTGAACATCTTTTCATGTTCTTATTGGCCATTTGTATGTCTTCTTTGGAGGATTGTCCTCTGCCCATTTGCCATGATTCTGATTTACCTGGGTAGGAACTTCATTTCATACTGTCCTATTCTGTGACTAGAGATTAAAAGTCTAACCTTGACCAAGCATTTGATGAGAAAGATACTCAGTGAAAGACCATGAGAATATCAGTAAAAACCCAAGCCCTGCTAAGAGAAAAGCTAGCCTGGATGTGGAGCCTGAAGGAAGCAGGGAGTGGGCGAGGGCAATTGCAACTTGTCAAATGCAGACATATCAGTTAGGAAGTTTTCAGCTTCAAATAGCAGCAAGCCCGATTGCATCACATACGGAAAGCAGAAATGCATCCCCTCTCTTAATAAGTCCAAATAGTAGAACAGCTTCAGTTGATGCACAGGCTCCTCCACCTTTCATCCCTGCCAGCTCCATGTCTTGCCTTCTATCCTCGGGGCAGTCACTCCATGGTCACAGGTGGGCACCAAGGTTCCAGGTCCTGAAACTCACACGCCAGCATCAAAGGCCACCGTGTGTGTGGGGGGGAGGGGAGGCTTAGGATGCAGCCTCACTAATGTCCCTTTTTAACTTTCTCAGAAATACCCAGAAAGCTTCCTTCTTATCCTATTGGCCAGAATTATGTCACATGTCCATTCCTAAGCCAATCCCTGAAAGTAGAATGACTATGACCAGCTTCTACGATTGGTTCCTGGGGCTGGAGGGAAAGGCTGGTTTCCACTGGGAGACTTGGCCTCCTGGCATTGGACAGACTCAAGGTGTAGTCAGTAAGAAAGGGCACTGACTCTGAGGGGCCTGCACCAAGCATCATTTATTACATCCTAGGGAGAAAGGTGATGGGAAAGGGAGCAGAAAGAGACCTTGGCCCTTTGGTGGATTTACAGAGATTTTCATGAAGGACATCATAGACAACCTTGACCTTTTTAGTGCCTAGGAATCCTCACTCTCAGGACATTGTTTTCGTGGCTCCGAGCTGTTTATAAAACAATGCATTGACCCAAATTCTCCTGGCGCCAAAAGACTGTCAGGTCCAAATGGATTGTGCTGGGTGCAGGCAAGAGTAGGGGTGAGGGAGCACCCGTGAACGGCTGGGCTTCAGGCCAGGTGAAGGGAGCACGAGGTGGGTGGGTGGGCAGGGTGTCATAACGTCAGGAGGAGGAGCCAGTTTGGGGAGGTGAGGGGTAGGTGGGGGATCATACAAGTAACTGGCTGTTTCGAACAAGTTAAAATTGTGGTCAAAATCCCTCAGGAAAGTACTAGTGTAAAGTGCTCAAACTTGGATTTCTTTTTCTGTTGTTTTTCATCTTCTAGCAACTGGAGAAGGGCACACAGTGAAGGCAGGTGGCGAGGGCTGAGCTGGTGATATCTCATGGAGCCCCACGCAGCTGCTCCGTGCCCGCACTGTGGGAGCTGCTCCAGCTTCACCACCAGTGACAAATCACCCCGGAATAGGGCCTGACAATCCAGGCCAACAGGCCATTTCCTTCCCAAGTCTGTGCCTCAGAAGACCTTGGAAACCAGCGGAGACGTGGCCCTGGGAGTTTTATTTAGCCTGTCTGGGCTGTGCCCTGCACCACCTGGCCCACCTGGGGCTGCGGAGTGCTTGCACCTGGGCCACCTCTGGAGGCAGAAGCAGCTGGCACATAGCCTGGCTGCCTCCATCCACGGCTTCCTGGGTGGCAGGCCGAGGTGGGGACCAGAGGTGTCAGGCAGATGTCTTGGCGCTCAGGGGAAGTGAAAACGGAAGCAGGGAATCTGTCTGACAGACCCCAGCAAGCAAAACTAGCGTCGGCCACAGGCAGGAGACTTCCCTGTTATTTCTCCCTCTGCTTGAAACCTTGGCAACTTTGCACAGACAAGAAATCTCCAACTACTGCACCCAGTATCTGGGAGGGAGCAGACAAAAAGAATGCAATTTTTTTCATTATTCATTCAACTCAACGTTTACCGAAGGCTTATACTCTACAACGCAGACCAGGTGCCACAGAGGATTTGGAGGTTTACAATCAACAGGGGTTGTCCTCCAAATCTAGGAGTTTGTGCGAAGAGGAAACCTCACAGCAGTAAGAGCCAGGCTCTGGGAAGGACAAAACTGGGTTGCCATCTACTAGCTGTAGGACGCCTAGCAAGTTACTTAATCCTTCTAAGCCTCAGTTTCCTCATCTGCAAAATGGGGGTTTAAAAAGTACCTAATTTATAGGATGATTGCAGTTAGAAATATAATATGTATAAAATGCGCAATACGATGCCTGGCTCAGAGCACCCTTCAACAAATGTTGATAGTAGGTATTATTAAGGGCACGAAAATGACTTTGTCACAGGGATAATCTTTTTTTAAAAATATCTTTATCCAAGGTTATGTTCACTGATTTTATTTTTTATTTTTTATTATTTTATTTTATTTATTTTTTACAGGGAGGAAGGGAGAGGGATAGAGAGTTAGCAACATTGATGAGAGAGAAACATGGATCAGCTGCCTCCTGCACACTCCCTACTGGGGATGTGCCCGCAACCAAGGTACATGCCCTTGACCAGAATCAAACCTGGGACCTTTCAGTCCGCAGGCTGACGCTCTATCCACTGAGCCAAACCAGTTAGAGCTATTGTTCACTGATTTTAGAATGAGGGAGGGAGGGAGAGAGAGAGAGAGAGAGAGAGAGAGAGAGAGAGAGAGAGAGAGAGAGAGAGAATATACATGCCCTGACCATGGATCGAAGTCACAATCTTTGGCTATACTGGATGATGCTCTAACCAACTGAGCCACCTGGCCAGGCAGGGTAATCTTGAACCTGTTTAAACTTATTTCCAGTCCTTTGTATTGTGAAGTATAAGACACAGCAAAATACCAACAAATGAACAGCTCATCGAATAATCATAAATTAAATAGATCCATTAACCACTCTGGCAAAGAGAACAGAATATTACCCAGACCCTAGAAGACCCATTTGTGCTCCTTCTAATCAGTACCCCCTCCAAACTCCAGACAGGTAACTGTTATCCATTCATAATAACATTTCCTTATTATTCTTATAGTTTTACCACATGAGTATCCACTCATAAACACTATCACTTATTTTGCCTTTTAAAGAAATTTGTAAGAGTGGAATTATACAACGTACATTCTTTAGTACTTTTGTTCAACAATGTGTGAGAATCTTCCATTTTTATGTGCAGCCAGAATTCATTCATTTGCATTATTGTATACTATTCCACATGCCTCACTATATCTGTCCTTTTGACTCTGATGTATGTTTAGTTGTTTCCACCTTATAGCTATGATGAACACTATTGAACAGGTCTCTAGCTATGCCCCTGGGAATGGTACTGCTGGTTACGGATCTGACTATAAACTTAAATGCTTGTGTTCCCTGGAAATTCATGTTGAAACTTAATCCCCAGTGTCATGGCATTAGGAGGTGGGCCTTTGGGAGGTGATTAGCTCATGAGGGTGGAGCCCTCCCAAATGGGATTAGTGCCCTGATAAAGGAGACTCCAGAGAGCTTCCTCGCCCATCCACCATGTGAGGACACAGTGAGCAGACACCATCTATGAACCAGGAAGTGGGTTGCACCAGACACCGAATCTGCCAACACCTAGATCTTGGACGTTCAGACTCCAGAACTGTGAGAAATAAGTTTCTGTTGTTTATAAGCCAGTCAGTCATCTATGGTAATTTTGTCATAACTAAGACAACGTGTTCAGCTTTAATAGATAAAGCCAAATCATTTCCCAAATTGGTTGTACCAATTTGCACTCTGACCAGCAGTATATTAGAAACCAGTTGCTTCACACCCTTGTTAACCCTCATTATTTTCCATCTTTTTAATTTTTGCCAGTCTGGTGGCATCTCATGGTGAATTTAATTTGCATTTCCCTAATTAGTAATGCTGTTCAGTGCATTTCATCCGCTTATTGGCCACTTAGAGATTTACTTTTTGTGAAGTGCTTATTTCAGTCTGTTGCTCATTTTCCTGTTCAGTTGTCTTTTTCTTACTGATTTGTAGTTCTTTATATGGTTGGATATGAGCCCTTTGTTGGCTGTATGCTTCACAGATATCTTCCCTAAGGCTTGCCTTTTCACTGTCTTCATAGTGTCAATGAACATGAATTCTTAATATCAAAGTATTCCAATTTATCAACATTTTCTCCTCATGGTTAGAGTTTTTTGTATCCTGTTTTAAAAAATACGTCCTTATGCTGAGGTCATGGAGCTATTCTTCCATCCTGTGTTTTAGCAGCCTCAGTGTTCACTCTCCACATTCACTCCCACGTGAGTACACATTAGTGCCAAGGCTCAATACCATCTTGAGTGGTAACTTAATCTCATATCTAGCTCCAGCATATACCTTGTGGCCTACTCAGCATTTCTACTAGGAATTATAATTTTTTAATATATATTGTATATAATGTATTTATCATATACATTAGCATATATGTAAACATGTATGTGTATATATGAAGTCAATCTTTTTTTAAAATATATATTTTATTGATTTTTTACAGAGAGGAAGGGAGAGGGATAGAGAGCTAGAAACATCGATGAGAGAGAGACATCGATCAGCTGCCTCCTGAACACCTCCTGCTGGGGATGTGCCCGCAACCTAGATACATGCTCTTGACCAGAATCGAACCTGGGACCCTTCAGTCCGCAGGCCAATGCTCCATCCACTGAGCCAAACCGGCTAAGGCTAGGAATTATAATTTATATATTAACCTTAACATGATCAAAATTGAACCCTTGATTCCTGCCCACCCACACCCGAACCTTGCTAGTGTTGTCTCCACCACAGTAAATGGTACCACCATTCAGCTAGTTGCTCAGGCAAATCTCAGGATTCTTACACTTTTCCTCTCTTTCCCTCACATCCCACATCTAATGCAATCGTCTCATTAGGTATATGTATAGAAGCCCTAAATCTGATGACTTCTCACTTTCTCCACTGTTACCACCCTTGTCCAAGCCACCACCTCTTGCTTACATCATGAATGTAACAGCCTCCTACTATTCTGCTTCCACTTTACCACACCAGGCAGTTCTTCACACAACAGCCAGAGTGGTCTTTTAAAAAATGTAAGTCAGATCCTTGCTGGCCCTGCACCAAACCCTCTAATGGTTTTTCATCACACTCAGAATAAAACGTTAAGTTCTTACCAAAGACAAAAAGGTTGTATGTGTTTGGACCCTGCCTACCTCTCTGGACTCATCCCCCAACACTGTTTGCCATTCAGGGCAAAAGGATCTCCTTGCTTTTCCACTAACAAAGCAAACTTGTTCCTGCCTCAGGACCTTTGTTTTCACTGTTCCCCAGCCTGGAATGCACATCCCCCACCTTCATATGGATGGTTCTAACTAGTCAAGAATCTGCTCAAATGTCACCTGCGTATAGTTCTTATAGCTGTCTTCACCGCCCAATATAACACAGCACCCCCCCCCAACCCCCGAAGCCCTATTCTCTCTCCCCAAACTCTGTTCCTTTGCCCTGATTTTATATTTTGCACAGCATTTATTACTCCCTGACATTATTGTTCACAACCCACTCCCTCCCTAGAATGCAAACTCCGTGAGGTTAAGGCCTTGGCTGTGGCCGTTGGTCACTCCTGGAAGTGCCTGGGCACAGTGGTAGACTACGCTGATTTGGTGATTTAACGTATGAATGACTCAGGCAATACCAGTGTCACACGGTGCCATGGCTGAAAACCACCTCTCCCAGGAACACAGGCATGTGGGAATGGGGAGCGAAGTGGTACAAGTTGATCAGTAGGCGATGAACAAGCCACTCCTATCCTGAGGAGGAAGTGCAAAGTGGTTATACACAGGACTGTTAACTTCTGATGTTCCTAGAACATCATCCCCTTAATGGTGATTCGTATTCCCTCTCTTGCTTCTCTATGGTATCCAACTTCACTGATACATCCATTTCCAATGCAAACATACCTTCTGCCCACATTACTGGCTCTCCTGGCTCTGTATTAAGTACCTGAGGGTGAGGAGTGTGAGCTCTTTTATTTTAGGTTCACATTGAGCATGTGGCTGCTGCAAAGGCGCTCTAAGAACACCGAGGTGACTCTAAACGAACTCCCACCAGCAGGTTAGCTGACATCCTATTCGCCCTCTGCTCAGAGTCCCCAGCTCTGCTCTGCAGCCTGCCTTCCAAGCTGGGAATACAATGCCGCCGCCACTTCAGCTCTGTGTTGAATAATACTTTCAATGACTCTGTGCTCGCGCTTCTGAGGTCTGGGTGCACATTACCTTAGGGAGTTCCAAAGCTAGAACCTGCGGCCTGATGCTGACTGAGGAACCTGGCCTGTGGCGATGAAACGGAAACGGCTCTACCCTTGCCTCTTGGACACACAGGCAGCAGATAATGAGCAGTTGGCCCGCTATCTGGTCCTCAACCCCTATTTGATATACCTGGCAGGGATGGGCAGGGAGTGAATGAGCACAGGCTTTCGACCATGCTGCGGGCATTGATGAGGGTCCAGCAGCGGCCTGGCCAATGGACCGCCCCACAGAGAAGGCGCTGCAGGAGGCTCCTTCCAAAATGGGCCACTTTCCAGCCCCGGCGGCCGCTACCTCTGCCTGAGGAAGTCCAGGAAGGAAAGGCCGCTGGAGCACAGTGGTACCCAGTATCCCGGCCAGTGACCTCTGGGGCCTCCACATTTGCACTTAAAAGCCATTATGGAAATGCCATTCACTTTGAAGGCAGGGTTCTGTTCAAAGCAGACTGGCCTCATGCAAAGTGACAGTGACCACAGCCCAGTAAGGACCCTCCCAGGGAGGCAGAGGGGACCAGAGGTGAGGGAAGCCCCGCTTTGCTGCCTGGGAAAATCTTTGAAGTGTATGGAGGCCTCACCTAATCAAACTCACTTTTGGTGGGTTGAAGCATTGCATTAAATTGAGGCGTAGCTGCTTTTCAGGTAGAGTTGACTTGGTTTGAGGGAGTTTCAGGGACTGAACTTAATAGTTTCAATTTTCAACTTTCTTAACTGAAAAGCATACATATGGGAACCATGTTTTCTGAATCCAAACTGGGTTTAGCACTGGACTGTCCCCTAAAACAAAGCATATTATCAGGGTCTGCAGAAGGCTAGGGGTCTATTAGGAAGGTTCAAGACAACTCACAGGAAAAGTAGATGTTTTTTAGTTGGGTGGTGACTTTTCCAGTCTCCCCTAAAGCAATTCAACTCTTTTTTTAAAATATATTTTTATTAATTTTTTACAGAGAGGAAGGGAGAGAGATAGTGAGTTAGAAACATCGATGAGAGAGAAACATCAATCATCACCTGGATATAAAATGAATTAGGTGGTTGGTCATTTTCTCCCAAAACCGGGTGCCCATGACTTTGGGTTTTGGAAGGTAAAGTAATTAATTGGAGGTCCCTGAAGCTATCTGGTACTTGGGCCAAAATTCTTAGAGTAAGGGACCCTGTCAGATGAGCAAGCTGACCCTCATTCTGGATGTGGGGAAACACGTCTCCTTTGCCTGTAGCGCTTATCCATTCAAACCAGCATTTCCCTGGGAGTGACGAGAGCAGCGCAGCTGGGCAGCACAGCTGGGCTCCTGAGGCAGGTCGGGCAGGACTCAATCTCTTTGGTACACAAGGGAGGCCCTCAGTTTCCCATTTCACCGCCTGAAAAATCACTGCCTACCCCACCTCCCTGGGTGGTGAGCCGGCTGGGATGATGATAAAATGATATAGCTCTAGATCATCTAAATTGGAATAATTAAAAAGGACTCTCTTCTTCATGTGCCAGTGGATTCGAAATGACAGAGGCTGGAAAATGAAAAGAAGTTTATGGGAATAATGCCCAGTCCTTCTCTCCACACAGCCATGGTCTCCAAGAGCCAGTGTTCCACTCATGGATAGTAACCTATCTTCCCTCCCTTAAATTCCCTTTACTGTCGCTGTTGGCACCTCCGACATTAAGTGGGTCAAGGGAAGGAGAAGGTTAAAAAATTGGCACCTGCAAACTTTGCATTCTTTTAAGGGCCCAGTGGGAGAGGCTAAAGCAAATGTCTATAATAAATTTAAAAATAAGCATGGACGTAAGTTAAACAGCATATGCACTGTCCAGATGCTGCAGGTAAAAGCGGAAGCACCGCGGGCTCCTGTTCGGGGTGGTTTGGATTGTAGTCTCATTGGCTCGACTGGCTACATGTCCTAGGAAGACATTTCAGAATGGATACAGCCCATCCCCCAGGGCAAGTGACAGCACACCATATTTTTTTTCTAATGAAGATCACAAACTATAGGAAAACACACTCAAAGGCTACAGAGAACTAAATACAAAGTTACTTCCCCCAGAAAATAAAATAACTCCATATACCTGGTTTATAAGTTAGGAACTGCAAAATAAAAAATCACTAAAGATAAGAAGTTCTCAATCTTAAAAAAAAGAAAAAAGAAAAGAAGTTCTCAATCTATAACTAGTTTACGACTTAGGAGGCTGGTAAGAAAAGAAAGTACCAAAAGTCATTTGTTATAATGGAGAACCAGGGCACCCCCGGGCAGTTAGGACCCTGTGGGGAAGTGACTCATCCCAAGGCAACAGTAGCAGAAACCAGAGCCAGAGCTCAGGACTGTACACTCCCATGTTACCTCTCAGGAAGTGGCCTTGGAAGGCTGAGAAAGGTGAGAAAGGTCTCAACCCACTACAGAAGAGGCTAGAGGAGGAGATACAGATGGGAGGTGAAGAGAGATGAAAACTTGGGGGCATAGGGGAGCACCGACAGAGAATGAACGAACGCATATTAACTCATTCATTCAAAGCAGTAGCCTTTCAAGTATATTAACTCAAAACAGAATAATCCTAGGAAGCTACTGCTACCCTTTCAATTGTTCAACGGCTCTAGGTCTTAAATCTTGGAAAAGTCAGCTCTTAACGGCTGAAATGGGGGAGAGGGAATTATCCTGTGGGTTTCTGGCAAAAGCAATTATACCTGTGGGCTGAAAGATATCAAGCTAAGAACCACAGGTTCCCAACTCCTAAGGCAGACATGATGAGGACATCTGGCCGCTTGTTCAGTTCTAAGCAAAATACTGCATACAGCTGCTGTAGAGGCGTCTCATTGGTAGACCAGCAAGCCGCAGCATTTGGCTGTTAGCAGTCCACATCTGCTACTAATAAGGATTAGTCAGTAATTTTCTAAACCATCACGTTGGTAAGTTTTCTGTAACAAGTTATTAGCTTTTCAAAGAGAGGACTTTGTGTTGGTTCCACCCAGCTTTCTTCTCTTTCACCAGACATTTGTTTAGTGTGATAACATCTGATCAGCTTTCAAGTAACTTGACTTTTCTTGGCTTCATGAGCTATCCTACAGTTCAAGGTGTGTTCTCCTTAATGGAGAAACTGTTTGGAATGTGTAACTCCCCTGAGACTCAAAAGCCCAACATTCTTTGCAAGCAGTTGTCCTGAAGTTAACAGTAACCTGGACAGAGTTGTCAGGCCATCAACAGCAAGCTGCCTGAAGGTGTAGAAAAAGGCATCGTCTCACCCTTTAATTCCTCCCGAGTGCGGTCTTTCTCCCTTGCACCCATCCTGTTTATCAGGATGATACATTAACCACCCGTGGTCAGGACAGCTCCCTCCCAACCACCTTCCATTCTCATGGATTTCACCAGCTTTAATGCCTGGCTCTTCAGTGCTGTATTTCTCTGCCAGTGACAAGACTGGCAGCCTGAGATGCGCCAACTTCTTCGCTCTAAATTGCAAAACAAAGCAGGGAATCTGTGAGTTAGCTGATTTGCAAGTCACCTTGTAAACACTTGTTTTTGTGTACCTATTCTCTCCCCCAGGTAGTTACCTGGCTGCCATCCTGACAGGGCCTGATGTGCTGCTCCTCCAGCAACCAATGCTCCTTCCTTCACTCTTAAACAAATCAGCTTATTTTGTACCATAAAAAACACACAACTCAAAACAAAAGCTTTCATTGAGCAGGAACCACAGAGCCTCGGGGTAATTACGGCAGGAGAGTCAATAGTCACTCAGAATCAGCATCAGGTCCACAGGTGTGTCTACAAGCGTCCACGGGATGCCTTCAAATGGAGCCAACTCAGGATTTAGATAAAAGGGGCCACACTTCCGTCTCTAGAGGTTGGCTGAAATGTTCCCAACGTAAGACCATCTCGAAGTAAAAGGTATCTAGGCCTGTGGATATTCTTCCCACATCACCAACTCCAAACACCAGTTTACTGAATAATCACACAAACCAACATGTACTGGACCCAACCGAATGTATGTCTACACCAGGGGTGGGCAAACTTTTTGACTCGAGGGCCACAATGGGTTCTTAAACTGGACCGGAGGGCCGGAACAAAAGCATGGATGGAGTGTTTGTGTGAACTAATATAAATTCAAAGTAAACATCATTACATAAAAGGGTACGGTCTTTTTTTTTTTTTAGTTTTATTCATTTCAAACGGGCCGGATTCCGCCCGCGGGCCGTAGTTTGCCCACGGCTGGTCTACACAGATTCTTCCACCCCCAACCCCAGCAGCTGAGAAATCAGGGGCTCAGGATGGTGAGGGGTTTGATTAGGTCCCACGGGGTAGGGGGCGGGGTCACAATCTGAGCACAGATGCACCTACTCCAGAGCCTGTATTCATAATTATTTTGCTAAAGTACTTCTCTCTGTAACAGAAATTCTACACAACAGAAGATATTTAGATGACATCACGGAGCCTTGGCATTTTCTCCTCCATCTATTCCTGGAAAGACCTTTCCATTTAGCTTTAGTGTGAATACTAATTTCCAACTTATCAAAATCCAGGCTTGAAGTACCAATCCTCTGGCAAAAAAGGGAGACATAATTAGAAAGCTTTAATGAAACTGGAAAGAGGGAAAACACTCAAGGTTGGTTGACTTTTTAAAAATAACATTTTCATAGATCGCAGGGTCGGAAGTTTGTAACCAAGGTTAGCTAAGCTCGTTCTCACCACAGGCAGGATGGCTTAGGTCATCCCAGAGGGAGGAAGGTCCATGCAGGTTGTAAAGCTCTTACTGCATCCTACCTACCTACCTACCTACCTACCTACCTACCACGAGGCAAGTCCTGAGGAGCGCTTGCGTGGCTGAGGCTCTGCAGCTTTTGGGAGAAAGGTACAGCACACATGGAAACTAGTAACAATATAAATCAACTCAGTTCCCATAAGCATAACCATCCAACCCCTGGAAAGAAGCACATGAGGCCCGGGCTGCAATGCCAGTCTTCATCAGAAAATAAATTTATTATTGATAGTGAGTGAAGTCAGGTGTCAGTATTCACGATAGAGAAGCAGTTGTATAAGCCAAGGTTGCCTTTATGTTGATAAAAAATGCCTTATTTCACTTGTAATCATAAACATTATTCCAGTAAAAGAGGGACATTTTCTCTCCTTTTTGTCTTCTTTACATGATCGTCATAAGTTAAAATGAAACAGCTCTTATAGTCAAGGGAGAAAGGAAGCAGAAGCCCAACATGCACAGTCTGGATACTACGCCAGCACCGAGGGCCTGGATGGAGGTATCCTGCCCTCTCCTCCCCACTCCCATCTCCTCATCCCTGGTCCCACCCGCAAGCTTTGCCGGAGTGGAGGTTCACCAAGTGATGGAGCTTGGTCAGAAGAGAAAGTTGGACAGAAAGTACGAAAGGTAGAAAGGGTTGCCCACTCGTCATCACAGCCGGCATTACTAACACTGTGGCGTGTCCTTTGCGGCTGATTCCTGATCTAGATAGGCCTCGGCTTTCCGTTCTTGTTGAATAACTGTGATGCACTTCTGTTCACTCTGCTCCCAGTGCTTCTCTTCATCGGCTTTTCTCTAAACAGGTTACTTTCTTACAAGGAAAAAATATGTCCCACCACCTCTGGAATCAACGTTGACGGAGTTTTGCTTGTTCTGAAAGTGGCTTTTATCCTCCCTTCTCAATCATGCTCTGCAAGAGAAAGAGAAAGTGTAAGTTTTACCCCCAGAAGGAGGGACCAGAAAACGGCAGCAAGGACTTAGTATCATTTGTACTGTTTTCCAAAGATCGACTTCAAAAACACACAAAGCAAGGCATACACCTCCTGGTCTCAAAATATCACTGCCTTTATTATTATTTTTTTAATATATTTTATTGATTTTAGAGAGGGAGAGAAAGATAGAAACATCAATGATGAGAGAGAATCATTGATTGGCTGCCTCCTGCACACCCCCTATTGGGGATGTGCCCAGGCATGTGCCCTTGGCCGGAATCAAACCCTCAACCCTGAGGGGGGCAACGGCCTGGACCATGAGGTGGGCGGGGCAGTGCATGTGCCATCTCACTGCCTCGGCCATTTGAAATGTATGGAAGCATCTCTGGTGGCCACAGGGACTGGGGGAAGACGGGGGGAGGGAGGTGTAGGGGCAGAGATTAAACCCCAAGAGCTCTGAGAGGAATCTCAGCTGAAGACGGGATTCTCTCCCTGACAGAGAACGTCTGCCCACTGCAGGCAGGACGCACATGCTCCTGAGCTTGTGATGCTGGGCAAAGTTACCCAGGTATCTGTTCCCAAAATGTTGCAGAAACATCCCCTACCATCTATTTAGCCATTTATTTTTGCAGGTGAGGAGTCGCTGACGTACATCACTGCATAAGGTTTAAGGTGCACAGCACATTGGTTTGATTTATATACTCTGCGAAATGATCACCACAACAGGTTTAGCTAACATCCATCATCTCACAGATACAATAAAAAACAAAAAAAAAAGTCTCCTTGTGATGAGAACTCTCTCAACAGCTTTCCCGCATACAGCAGTGTTGCTCTCCTGTCCATGTTGTACGTTACGTCACTGGAAGTCTGGACCTTTTGACCACCTTTCTCCAGTCCCTGCCTATGGTAACCACATATCTGATCTCCTTTTCTATGAGTTTGGTCTGTTTTGTTTAAATTCTACATATGAGTGATATCATGGTATTTGTATTTCTCTGACTTATTTCACTTAGCCTAATGCCTTCAAGGTCCATCCTTGTTGTCACAAATAGTAGGATTTCCTAGGTGTGTGTTTTTATGGCTAAATA
This sequence comes from Myotis lucifugus, assembly GCF_000147115.1. Classification (NCBI taxonomy): domain Eukaryota; kingdom Metazoa; phylum Chordata; class Mammalia; order Chiroptera; family Vespertilionidae; genus Myotis; species Myotis lucifugus. Next base: position 4,373,207 of record NW_005871094.1, on the reverse strand, counting down.
TTATGCTATTGTGTATTATCACAACTTCTCTATCCATTCTTCCATCAATGAACACGGAAGTTGTGTCCATGCCGTGGGCCACTGGGAATGATGCCGCTATGAGCATGGAAGTGCAGACATCTTCTCGAGTTAAGCGTTTTCATTTTCTTTGGATATATACCTAGAAGTGAAATTGCTGGATCATATGGTAGTTCTATTTTTAATTTTTTGAGGAATCTTCATACTGTTTTTCATAATGGCTGAGCCAATTTACATTCCCACCAACAGTGCACAAGGGTTTCTTCTTCATCACATATTTGTCAGCATTTGTTGTAATTCCCTATTGACTAGCGATGTTGAGCATCTTTTCATATACCTGTTAACCATTCATACATCTTTTTTAGAAAACAGTGCAGGTCTTTTGCCCATTTATTAGATGATTTTTTATTTTTTGCTATTGAGTAGTATGAGTTCTTTATTTACTTTGAATATTAACTACTTATCAGATATATGGTTTGCAAAGTTTTCCCCATTTCATATGCTGTTGGTTTTTTTTATTTTCTTGATGGTCTCTTTTGCTGTACAGCTTTTCAGATTGATGTAGTCCCACTTAATGTGTTTTTTTATTGTGTTGTTTGTGTTTTAGGTGTGATTCCCAAAAAATCATTACCAAGACCCACGTCAAGGACCTTTTCCCCTATGTTTTCTTCTAGGAGTTTCATGCTTTAAGGTCTTACATTTGATTCTTTAATCCACTTCAGTTAATTTTTTAAGTAGTGTAAGAGAGGAGTCAAGTTTCATTCTTTTACCTGTAAATATCCAATTTCCCCAGCACCATTTATTGAAGAGACTGTCTTTTCTCCATTGAGCATTCTTGGGCCCCTTGTCAAATATTGGTTGACCATGCTGGGTTTATTTCTGGGCTCTCAATTCCATTCCACTGGTCTACTTGTCTGTTTTTATGCCAGTACCACACTGTTTGATTACTGTAACTTTGTGGTAGAGCTTGAAATCAGACAGTGTAATTCTCCTACCTTATTCTTCTTGCTTGGACTATTGGGAGTCTTTTGTGGTTCTTTGCAAATTTTAGGATTTTTTAATTTATTATTTCTGTAAAAAAATAAAAAATATACCATTGGAATTCTGATAGGGATTGCACTGAATCTACAGACAGCTTTTGGAAGTATTGGCATTTTAACAAATTTAATTCTCCCAACCCATGAACATAAGACAGCTTTTCATTTATTTGTGTCTTCTTTGGTTTCCTTCATCAATGTCTTATAATTTTCAGAGTAGAGATCTTTCACGTCATTGGTGAAAATAAATTTATTCCTAAGTATTTTATGATTTTTTTGTTGTTTTTTATTAATTTTTATGTTTTAAATATTTTTATTGATTCAGGGAGGAAGGGAGAGGGAGAAAGAGATAGAAACATCGATGAGGAGAGAGAATCACTGATTGGCTGCCTCCTGCATGCCCCACACTGGGGATCAAGCTAATATTCATTGTTAATATGTAGAAAACATTACTGATTTTTGTGTGTTAATTTTGTATCCTGCATCTTTACTGAATTTAGCTCTAATATGTTTTTATGACTCTTTAGAATTTTCTATATATAAATCCTAGCCAGGAAGAATTCTTAATCATCAGATTAAAACTCTATAACCAGATGTAGCCAGGTATACAGCCTCTATTCTTAAGAATCTTAAAAAAAGGCAAGAGCGATCTTTTTCCTTTTAGTTTTGAAATTACTCAGTAAGAAGTTAGGTCAGGTCCAAGGTTGCCTCTAATCTGTTCATGCCTTCTTCCCGCATCTCTTCTATCCAGCCCTTCACGAAGCTCCTAGCAGGTACCCACTGCACTGACTTAGGTGCTATGGGGAAACCAATATACATGCTCATGGAAAACTAAGGTGTGACACAGAGTAATTACTTGTGATTTGTAAACATATTTGCTAAATATGTGGTAAAATTATTTCACTGAATAATACACACAAACAGTATAAAATTCAAGAAGAACAAAAGAATATACAATCAAATGCAATTTTTTCCTTCCTGTTTCCTTGTTTCCTGAGTATGCTTCCAGGAAAGTGGTTCTGCCCAGGAGAGACCAGCTCTGTAGCTGAGCAATCAGAAGAGGCAACTCAATGATCCTGCAGGACGGACAGAATATAGAGAAAAGGAAGAGGCGTAGGGCTGGGCCAGGCCAGGCTGGGAGGCAGTGCAAAGACTCAGATGGGAATAAGCCCGTATGTACGGAGGCCGGAGGAAAGAGACAGGCCTGGCTAGAGGAAAGGGTGGGTGCTCAGGATATACCAGAGAAGTAAGAGGGGCCCAGAGTGAAGGCTATCCTGACACCCTGAGCATAATGAAGCCAACAGAGGAGAGTCTGGAGGAAGAAAGACCAGGGAGGAGGCAGATTAGAAACCAAGCAAGGGTGGGGATGAGAGAGAGAGCCATAAAAACACGGGAACAAAAAGAGATGGTGAGACCTAAGCTGTGGTGGATCCTCAGTGACAGGGAGATTGGATCCTCAGAGAAACCGGGAAATCAGTGAGAGGAGACACACTGGAAATGAGGAAGATGACTTAAGTTTGGGGCTTGTGAGTCTGGAATGACCTCATGGAAATGTCTAGAACAGTGGTCGGCAAACTGCGGCTCGTGAGTCACATGCGGCTCTTTGGCCCCTTGAGTGTGGCCACGAAGTTTCAATCGCACTGTACGTGTGCACCCGCACGTGGTATTTTGTGGAAGAGCCACACTCAAGGGGCCGCAGTTTGCCGACCACTGGTCTAGAACAGCGGTTCTCAACCTGTGGGTTGCGACCCCTTTGGGGGTCGAATGACCCTTTCACAGGGGTTGCCTAAGACCATCGGAAAACACATATATAATTACATACTGTTTTTGTGATTAATCACTATGCTTTAATTATGTTCAATTTGTAACAATGAAATTGGGGGTCACCACAACATGAGGAACTGTATTAAAGGGTGGCGGCATTAGGAAGGTTGAGAACCACTGGTCTAGAAGTGCAGGCTTGGGAAAAGAGGTCAAAGGTCTTTAGAGATGAAGATTTAAGGTCAAGAAAAAAAGACTGAAATAAAGGGACAGAACAGAAAGAGTAGAAGGACAAATAAGTGTGTGGGTCACAAAAGTACTGGATGGCTCACCTTGAATCTCAATGATCATAGGTTTCTAAGAAGTCCATGCCCACGGGGTACAAAAGAAGAACAGATATAAAAGCAGGCAAGCTAGTGTGGAGAGAACTCACATAGGATGGTCAGGAAAGGCAATGAGGGGAAAAAAGGAGACACATGTAATACTTTCAACAATAAAGAATTAAAAAAAAAAAAGACAATGGCATGGTCACAGAGGTCCTCAAACTTTTTAAACAGGGGGCCAGTTCACTGTCCCTCAGACATTCCACACATGCGCACTGTGGGCCCGGGACGAGTTGGCTGCTAAGCAGGACAGGCAGCGGCGGCAAAAACACCCGCGGGCCGGATAAATGTTTTCGGCGGGCCATAGTTTGAGGACGCCTGGTCAAGAAGGAAGTAAATCAGAAAGCCAGCTGCATCGAGAGAAAACAGGAAGGACTAAGCAAACCGGGCCAAATGCTGCTCAGCAGAGGTCAGTGCTGTGGAACCACACCTGACTGCGAGGCTCCTCTCGAGCCCACCATTCAGAGAAGCTCTGTGCTTGTTGGGAAAATTAAAAACTGAGCACCTAGCATGAGGAATCAGACCAGGCAATGCCACACATCACAGCATCGCATTTATCCTCATCCTCCCCCTCCCCAGCCCCCACCCCACCCCTTGTGGCTTGATCTGTGTGCAACTTTCTCCAACTACATGAACTGGAAACTATAAATTCTAGATACATGGACACCCTTGCCACAACATTATTTATTAATACAAAACGGAAGTCAGTATAAAGCCGATCTATACTGAGCCCATCTACGGGTATTGAGTTATTAACGGAAACAATTACTCTATGAGTGAAGCCATTTCACATTTTGGGGTTATACACTCTCTGCTTTCTTCAACTTGCCAATGCGAACTTGACGCTGTTGTCTGCCCAGTCAAGATAACATGGCTGGGCCTCACTCTACAGTTTAGATCTTACGGTTATAGCGACAACCATATGATAATCAACAAGAGAAAAATTCTGATTTGTCCCAAATTAAATCACAGTGGCTGGGAGAGAAACACAGTGTGTTCACCAGCTCACAGCTGTGGGCAGCTAACAGTGGACTGCTCACATTCCTGTGCAGGGTGGAGCTGTGAACTGACTTCTGTTGCGCCCACCAGTCACCCCATCCCGCATGTGCGTGAACTTCTGGACCGTGGCCCACAACCAACCAAAAGTAGTAAGTATCTCCTCTTACGGACTCTGCACTGTTCCACTTCATCTCTTCCCGTCTGCCTTATCCGTAGTCAATGTAAATTGTCTCAAAACAATCACACCTTTCTTCCGCAAGACACCACGCAATAATAAAAGAGCCCACAGACTCCAGGATGGCAGATTTGCTGTCTTCTCCATCCAGCCTGCTGCTGTAGACCGTGGACCCAGGATCCGGTCCTCTTCTGGCTAGCATCTGGCTCAATAACCCTTTCCTTTAATAAAACCTTGGCCAGGAAAGTTTTTTTTTTATTTAACAAATGCACCCCCTTTCAACTGTTGCAAAATAATCAGCAGTGACCCCACTATAATTAAAGCAACAGTTAGTGTTATTCTAGAATCTGGGGGTCTTTCTACTGTTCTTCTCCCTGAAGCCCTAACCAAACACAGAGGGCAATTTTCCGGCCACCTCAGGTGGTGGTAAGAATGTCAGACTCTCCTTTAAAGGGAAGGTGAGCCCAGCTGGTGTGGAGGTCAATGGGCCAGTCTGACATAAGGCACCAGAAGAACAAACAGGAGACACAGAAAGTACCCACATTCACAAAATGCCATGACACATGCTTTACAGTCCGGTTGGTTCATGGGTGATTCTTTGAAGACACGAGGGGCAAACCTGTGTCTTCCAGGGCTGGTCTACACACACGTTATATTATCAAACTGCCTTCAGTTGCCACCAAGGGGGGCAGAGGTGGTACCAAACGCCTCCCTTCCATCACAGACATGAACAAATGCAAGATCAAGTAGAATTTCTAAAAAAGATGAATAGGTAAAACACCCTGAGTGGTTACTGTATCACCCTCTGCAGTGAAACCTGCGAACACCCAGACCCGGGGCCTCTGGGTGAGGGGATCCCCAGCCTGGCAGGGTCTGTCACGCGGTGGCCGCCTTTATAGGTCCTCCTGTAGTCGCTGTATGGGTCCTGTAAGCAGCTGCTGTTGGGCTGAGTTTCAACACCACATAAATTTACCACCGCATAAAGTAACATAGGAAATTCCCAAAGAATGGGGAGAATATCTGCAAATTATAAAAAATCGCTTCCTTCATTTAAGGAATGGTTAAGACTTAATGTACAGAAAGAAATTCCTTGCATTTGTTCATCATTCTCGTTTGGGACCTGCATAAACCCCTTTACAGACAACTGGAGAAATTTCCAAAGGAGGCCCGGGTTCGCATCAATGCTGCTCTTTTCCTTCTGCTTCCTGCTGCCCAGGAAGGGACACGGCAGCTCCCACGGTCAGACAGAGCAGGGCCGGGAGACCAGAGACTGTGTGCCAATTCCACTTACTAAAACGATCTTAACTGTGTCCCTCAAATAGTTCTGTCACACAGTAATCTTGTCAACTGGTTCCCGAATTACAGCGGCATGTTGGCTATTGGCTGAAGCTATATAGTTAGGAGGCACTGTGGCCACCCTGGATTGCTCAACAATCGTCACAAAGAGAATAAAAATAGTTTTCTTTTTCTATAAAGGATACCATTCAGTCTCTGGCTGAGCTTCCCCAGTGTCTCGCCAAGACTTCAAAAGCCCTAATAAAGCCGGGAAGGGAAGCAGGAAGGCTTCCAGGGAAAGGGTCATGGGGAACCCAAAAGGGGAACATGTCCTGGGTGCACCCGAGTTTTACTGAGGAGGGACGGGACAGTGGGGGTGGATGAGAATGGAGCGAGTGGTAAAGAGAGAATGAGACGATTGTGAGATTGAAGCAAAAGTGATCGATAAATTCAATTTAGGAGAAGCACAAAGCGAGCTTTGCCGGTGCGCCAAGTACTACTCCTGACCACCTGAGGATCTGATTAGCTAACTCATTTTGTTTTCAATATCGGGCTGATTCCCCCCCAGCAAGGGCTGTTCTTTCTTCCTGCTTTGGAGGAAACACAAGTTAACTTTTTTATGCCTGGATCTTGTTCCACATCTTCTATGATAATGCTCTGCGTAATATTCAAATTCAGTGACAAGCAATGAACTGTTTATGCAGTTGGCTGCCACAACAGGCACATTAACTGCAGGCCTGACCTGAAGGGTAAGCACTACAAAAGAAATGCCTATTAAGAGAGATCGAAGTCTATTACCATGGTAGCATTTCTTCTATTAAACCCCGATTTTCAAAAAGGAAAGGTCATAAAGCAACTATTACTCTCAGAAAGTGGTTTAGAAAAGGATTCCTATGACGGAAGGGGCTGGGCTAACAATTTAGTTTGGAATTTAGTTTGCTTTGATGTGGCTCCAAATTCAAAGGGCAGTGACCTTGAAGGACGTGAAATCTATGTGGCCTATCCCTGTGTCACCCTGAGCACGGCAGCCCGGCAGGATGACTGGTGGATGCCAGCGGGTGGTGCTGATAAAGAAGCCCTCAAACACAATAAAACCCTGCTCCTGCAGGTCTTCCCGAAAGTCACCCTCCGGCTTTATCTCTGCTCCCTGACGGTGGGCGTCTGTGGCATCTGAAGCAAGTGCACAGGACAGGGGTCCTGGGCTCAGAGGACGAGCAGGGTGACTAAAGCACAGAGCCAAGTGAGGTCCAGTCACCATGTGGGCTGGCCAGGGCGCTGGGTTAGCATGGCTGGGAGCCTCTTTCCTCCCTCCTGCCCATAAAACTGGGCGTGGCTCCTCAGCCAGGGCACCAGTTTCAATGGTCAGAGGAGGAGAGAGGAGAACTTTTTCAGGGGCTCCCGCCTTCTGTCCAAGACATCTTCTGATTCGTTCCTAGGCCGAACCAGGAACTCCTCCCTAGGATTCATCTGATCAGATCTCTGCTTAGATCAGGTCAGCAGCGACATCATCTCCCGAAAGAGAGAGAACAAAGACTGGGCAGGGCCTCGAAAAGGTGGTCTCCAGGGCAGTGCAGGCCAGTGAGCTCCAGAGCTCTGTGGACAGTCACCTGGGGAACCTGTTCAAAGTTCCAACATCCAAGATCAGAATCAGAATCTCCAGGGACGGGGCCAGGCATGGGCGTTTTAATTGAACTCCCCAGATGACTGTGATGCTCACCAGCACGTGAGACCCGATACTGCAGGGCAGAGCGCACTGGTCTGGCGACAGGAGTGAGCTATTCTGGTCTGCACTCCGCCCCAGCTACACAGCACTGGGACTCCGGGCGCTGTTTCCAAGTGAAAAGACGCGATCAGGTTACACGATCTGAGGTCTGTCTAGTTCCACCAGCCTATAGTCTATCAAATCATTTGCGTTTATAGTTGGCCTGAAAATGATGATACAGTGTGGCCTGCTCTGGCACCACACCAGGCTTTTCTTTCAAGAATTCTGATTTCTAAAGAGATAACGACCACTATGTCTTCAAGCCCTCTTCAGACTCAAATAATGGGGCAGTATTCGAGCCCTGGTCTAACACAATCCAAGTTAGAGAGAGAGAAACTACAGTGTCTTTAAGAAAGCTGGCACATTCTGCTGCAGGAACCTCCTCCATGTGCACTGAGCCTAAGGCTTCCAAACTGGAGGCTAACCAGGGACGGGAGGCGCTAGCCTTTGATGAAGTAACTTCATGTTCGGATCTCACTTAACAGGGTCTTGACCCCATGTTCCCACTACAGCTGGACGAGGGATCGGCGGGAAGTAGACACACCCAGGAGGGGCTTCCTTCTTCAGCCAGCTGCTTGCCTGCCTACGGCCCCCTTGTTGAATTCAACCTCTGCTATGGTTCATCGACTCCTGCCTGGCTCCATCGCCTGCCTCCGGGCTGCACCTGCCTCTGTCCTCTGGGCATCTCCTGGGTCTGGCCCTTGCATCTTGTCCTGGACTTTCTTTGGTTCTTCTGCTCTGACCTCACAGTCCCTCACCGCCCGTGGCACAGAGGGTGAAAGCCACTGCAGTCCAGAGGGGCCTAGGGTGGCTCAGGTACTCCGCCTGCATTTCCGAATGCACTTGATTAGCCGGTAGCCTACACTCTGCCAGGCAGCGCTGAGATTCCCATTTTTCACTTCACTGACTTAGGAGAGACTTGGAAACTGTTTTCACCCCCTCCCAAGTTCATTCTGCCACCTTGCTTCCCCGGGGCTGACAGGTGTACAACTTCCCAGGAAAGGGTGCAGCTGTGGGAGGCCAGACGACAGGCAGACCGATGGGAAATGCAGCTGTGCTTCCGGAGTGAAAGCTTCTGGCTGACAGCAGAATCGAACAGGCTGGAGGCCCCCAGAGCAGGGGTGCTGCTGGTACCCACGAGCCACAGCTCCTCACATCAAAGTGCTCACCAACAGGTGTGCCTGTGTGCACTGCCGCCTGCTCTCACAGGTGGACGGAGAATCGTCCTAGGTAACAGAGGAAGGCCCTCGCGCATCGCCTAGTTCAACACTTAATTTCCCAAGGAAGCAACTGAAGCCCCGGTCGCCATGACCAGGCTGGTGTTGGCTACAGCACTTCCCACAGGCTACCCTCCAGTGAACCAGAGACTGCTCCCAGGAGTCCAGCCGGCTCCGTAGGTTTCTGTCAGTATCAGCAGGGCTGAGACAGAGCCAGAACGCTTAGAATCACTACCTCCCTCGCCCCCCAGGAGCTGGATTCTGCAAGCAAATTGAGGGACAGTGAGTGGGGTGTCCCACGGAGCACAGGAATGCAGATCTTCTGAGAGCAAGCCCTTTCCACACACACCCTTTTTATAAACAGCACCTGGGCACATTTGGGTCACTAGTGGGCAATTACTATTGGCTTCCCACCTCCCCCTCCCTTCCAGTCTCCTGTAAGGTAGGTGAATGAAGATTAAATGGGAATTGGGTTTTAACGGTAAAGAGCAGGTAGTTCAATCTTGGGGAGTTTTTACAAGCTATGGGGCTAAGCAGATATGAGAAATAAAAGACATAGAAGTCTACCGATTGACATCCCCCTACATTTTTAAATGTTGTATCTCATCTAGCTGGCCAGTAGCTTTTAAGTCTTTGATATAATAATTATAGCAATTTAATATCTCTTTACCTCCGTGAAGACACATACTTATTATATTGGAAGTAACAGTCTAAATGTCTCCTGTCAACCATGAGGAACTGTTCAAGAATAGCTGAAAAAAGACTGATGTGAATCCGTGGATGACTAAGAAAGGAGAAAAGTAGGGCTGAGGAATATCCGGAAATCTTCCTATCATTAAAGTCTATTAGTCTCAGAACAATGCCCCAAGGACACCAGTGAAAGCCCCATCTTATGAGTCATTTAAAAGTGGAGTGGACTTGGCTGTTGGAATTATTCCAAGGGGAAAACTCATGCACTACACCGGAAATGGACAGGGCAACCTAATGGGCTGTTGTCATGGTCAGTGCTTTCTATGTTGGCATGTCTAGCCTGCTCTTTGGATGTAACAAGGAAACATAAGAAGGGGCGGGGCCCAGGCAGGAACTGCAGTAGATGACCAGGACCAGATGTCCTGTCAGAGACTCTTCTTACAACGGGAGTGCTGGGGACAGCACTCAGACTAACTCGACAAGGAGAAAAAGGAAAGGTGGTATCAGAGGAAGAGTACACACGAAGTGCCGATATAACTCCCTGTGGCCATTCTGGCGAGGATTTAAAATGGGGCCGTGAGGAACTACCCCTTTGCTTGCCCCTCTGCAATTCCACTCCCCATTGGTTACCCTCAGCCTCTAGTACAAACTACTTAATTTGATCTTCACGGTGTTTCCCTTCAAGTCATGATTATTGTACACATTTTCCCTCATTGCCTTATATCTGTATTGGTGGATGATGGATGCACCTTCATGCACCCAACTCAAAAGTCAAACACTATTTTTAAATTTTTTGTTTTGATGGCAAGGTATATTTTGGTTTAGTTGTTAAATTTAACATCATGACTTCCCCGGGTTTCAATTCTCTCAACTGTAAAATGAAGAGAACAAAATCATCTCTCTTTACATCTCAGGTTGTCATCAAAAACAAGCAAGAGGCCTTGGCTGGGTGGCTTGGTTGGTTAGCGCGTCATCCCGAGCACCGAAAGGTTTGATTCCCGGTCAGGGCACATGCCTGGGTGGTGGGCTTGATCCCTGGTGGGAGCTCGTTCGGGAGGAAACTGATCGATGTTTCTCTCGTACCTCCCTCTTCCTCTCTCTGAAATCAGTAAAACATATCCTCGGGTAAGGATAAACAAACAAACACCCAAAAAACAAAAGAATGGATGTGAAATCACCTTGAAATCTAAAGTACTATAGAAAGAAATACAAGGTATTAATGTTTCTTGGTTCTTGCCCATTTCAGTGTTGCCCATTTTAGGATAAAAATGTTTTGTGGACATACATATTTTTAATATTACCAGTGTTATACTCCCTAATACCTGAAAGTAAGAGTGGTCAAAACAATAGGTGCTGGAAAGATGTTTGCTGAAAACAGTGTTAAATCATATTGCAGGTTGGGTAGGGGGACAGGAGGGTCTCGGAATCGCTACTAATAATCTGATGCTTTTGTCTAATCCATTCAGTTGGTTTCAGCGTGAAATATACAACTGAGTAGAAAAGGAAACAATAAGATTTATGAATACTGTATATAAATGTAATCCTCACAACAACACTGGAGATAACATTGCCCCAATTCACATACGAGAAAAATCAAGGCCCAAGGTCAGAGAGCTAGTAAGAGACACAGCTCGGATATAAACTCGGATCTGCACACTTGAACTCTCAATTGTCCCACATGGCCTATCTGATTGTGTCACAAGTTAACTTTGTTTTATTCCATAGATGTATGTCATCGATCTCATGGGGCTATGTGAGGATGATTCAACACATCAGACAGGCAGGATGGAGTCAATACCCCAGACGCCTTTGCAGCTGCCACTAGTGATGCTACAGGTCACGCTGGGGAGATGGGCACCTGCGTTAGACACCAGCCCCAAAACATCCACTTTATCACGGCCATTCCTAGCCTGGCTGCCACCTCCACCTCCATACAGCACTGATATCAGGTCAGAAAAGCCCATGCGCCAACTTGCAGGTCCCAAATGCTCCGTTGGTATTAATATTGAATGCCGGGCTTGTTAAGAGCCTATCAGAAGCTGCTTTTGCAAATACAATGTATAACAACATCATCAACATTATTTCTACTGAAGACCTTTAAAGAAAAAAATCCCGGGCGTACTATTAAGAGCTATACAAGTGTCACTACGAGCAAGAAATAGAAAAAAGCCTCAAGCCATCAGGCTTTCAAAGACAACATAGGCTTTTAATACATCTTAGTAACAATAGTCCTCCCTTATCTGCAATATGTTCCAGTACTTCCAGTGGATGCACAGACCACAGATATACTATAGTTTCTTCCTATACACACATACATACCTATGAGAACATTTAATTTATAAATTAGACACAGTGAGTAACAACAACTAATAAAATTAAACAATTATAGCAATTTACTGTAATAAAAGGTATGTGAATGTGGTCTCCCTATATCTCTCTCTCAAAACATCTTATTGTACTGTATGTACAGTGTGAACGCACTGGACAAAGGGAAGATTCCCATCTCAGGAAGAATGGAGTGGGATGGCCCAAAGTTTCATCACACTACTCAGAACAGTGCAATTTAAAACTTAAGAATTGTCGTTCACTTCTGGAATTTTGCATGTAGTATTTTCAGACCGCGGCTGACCGCGGGTGACTGAAACTGTGGCAAGCGAAACCGTGGCTAAGGAGGACCACTAGCATTGCCGTTATTGCCCAGCTATGCAGGTAATACCAATCCTCCCATCAGAAGGGATGTTAGAAATTTATGCTAAGTGGTATTATTATAACTACGGCAAATCAGACTGCAGAAAGGCATGCTGTGTAGCTCAAGCACCAGATTTAGTTGGGCTAGAAGGTCAACTCCGGGGAGTTTAGCAGCAGAAAGAATCAAGGTTTCCAACAATTTCTGTCTCAGAACAGCCTACACGCAACTGTTAAATCAGTTAAATGATAGGCAATTATGTGACCGGCCAGAATTGATAATTGGCTTCAGAGTTCATCATGAGCTTTCTAAAGTACATAAATGAGAGAAAACACATGTCCTGTGAACATCACCTTATTCTGATAATGAAGGGTCCAGAGAAGAATACAGCTCTGGTATAAAAAGTGATGGAAATATTTCCTAAATCCTGCTCCTGGCCTCCCTTTCCCTGGCCAAGTGAGTAGACTCTACCAACTGGTAGAAGACTGAATGGTAAGTTTTTGTTTTAGTTTTTTGTTTGTTTGTCTGTTTGTTTTAAACCAGGCTCTCCACATGACTACTTGCTGCTTATAGACCCAAAGCTGCTGGCCCCTGAACTTGTATCATTCCTCATTGCTGGCTTTGAGTATTGGCCCAGAAATAGGGAGCAATGACCTTGAAGACACAATTACTATAGAGGACAAAAGTTCAGAACGACTGGGAAAAGTATTATTGTAGTAAGAATCTTTTTTTTTTTCTTTCTGAAAGTAAGGAGTTGAGCACAAGGCGAATACAGGCTCTTACAAACATCTGGATGGAAGTTGATTACAGCCTAACCGACTTGTCACGGCAATTCTTGATGATGACGACTAGTTTGGTTTATAAAGCATTTTCACACACATTAGCCCGTGACATCCTTACCACTGTCCCATGACACTGGGCACGCTTCCACTGGTGCCGGGAGCGGCTGCACACCCACCTGTTTGGCCTGATTGACACAGCGCATGTACTGGCTGGCCAGCGCAGAGCAGCTGAGGGTCTGCTGGGTGTTCTGGCGGTAGCACTGGAGAATCTTGGCCTGCAGATCCGCACAGACCGGGTGAACCTCATACCGCCTGCAAACAAAAACAGGGATCGCTGAGGCAGATGGTCTTCAGTCAGAGTAAAGGTTGAGGCCAAAGAATGTATAAAACATTAAATAAGATAAATGTTTCAAATGTAGAAAACAAAGTTCAAGAGAAATCATTTTCTTCAACCTTGAAGAATACACAAGGTAAACAATTTCTCTGAAATTAGTTCCATTAGCTGACACCACCACAAGCCTCTCTGGACACTAAAACCTTCCCGCCAGACCGAAGCCCGGACCAGGCAAATGGCGCACATACTCTTGGGCCCAGCCAGCCGGACCAGAAGCCTGGGAGCCGTACCTTCCCTCTTCCACCCCAATGCCCACCGGGTCACAAAGTTCGACCCCCTACATTCTGGTTTCTTTCCCCATACACGCTGTCCTCACATTTCTATCCTGGATTCTGTGACCTCCCAACTGCACTCTCTGTCTCTCAGCTTTCACCTCCAGCTCCTGCCTTCCAGAAGGTTCTAATACATAAATCTGAGACAGCCTTTCTCCCTCCAGCTTTCTAAATAAAATGCAAGGTCAACCGGTAGGTCTTCATTGGGTTCCTGCCGGCTCTTTAGCCTTCATTCCCCACGTGCTGCAGCCTGACCAAACCATTTCCGGGTTTGGTTCTCACGTGTCCCTTCACATCTTAGCTCATGCGGTTCTTGATTTCGGGAATGCTCTGCACTCAAACTCCCATCCATACATGTGGAAAACACCTACGCGTCTTTTAAGTGTAACCGTCTCTACACAGCTTTCACTCCCTCTCCCATCATGGTAGAGTCTACCCCTCTCTATGGTGACCCCCGCTGACCTTGTATTAACGTCTTTCAGTCTTTCACCGGGCACTTAATGCTGACTATAGTCTATGTACACTATGCGCACTTACTAGCCTACATTTACTAGGATGCAAATCCCAAGGAGAACTGTCTTATTTTCTTTGTGACCTCAGCTACTGAAAAGGATACCTCTCAGAGAAGCCATGCAATTAGTAGTTGAGAATACAAATGGGTGGAGAGAAAAAAAAATTTTAATTCCTGGGCTCACATTTTACTAATTATACTTACAAATCTCAAATTTTAGTTAGATTGCTTTCAGTGAATATGCAGTACCTAACTTAAGTGCTTCCAAAAAAGTTTATCATATAGACTTGAGAAATGATAACAAAATAAATCAAATGAATTATACAAACCAAAATGAAATAGTCTTAAGATGGTAGAGGAACTTTGATTATAAGAACTAAACACACAGAAAACATATACTATTAGCACTTTTAATCTAGGAATTCATATATTTTTTTCAAATTAGTTTTACTTAATACAAAAGGCTTCCAGTCTCTCATACCAGTTCTTTTTTTGAAATTTAAATTTTGTCATTGCCATAGTAATCTTGAAATAGCATTATTTTAAATTTAATGGATTCTAAAAAACCCCTAGAGAACACAGGAGGACTATATCTCATCAATAAGGAAACCCCTGGGTGACGATTTGTCTCCTCATTACTTTTATCCAACACACTAAGCCAATATATATTTTGCTACAATAGAAAACTGAAATGCAAACCACGTTACTGGTCCCCGAGGGAATTTACTTCTTACTACCCTCTAAGGAAAGTAGACACACAGGGGAAAAATAATCCCACAAATTTTACATAGCTTTGCTTTTACTTTTTTATTCATTCCCTCACTGCTCTGCCAAATATCTAAGAACAGAACTGAAATCCAATCCCAGGAGTTTCAATTCTCTTTAAGATTTCAAAGTTCAGATGTCTGTGGATTTTTCTGGACATGGATTTCCTTAATCCCCTGCCGTGAGCATCAGCATCTAAAAGGAGTCAGCTGTGCTTCCAAGAGCGGAGGCCCAGACTTCAGCAAGACGCACATCTGGGTAAAGGCTGAGTGAAATATGACTTCGAAGAGGTCAGCCCAACCTCGCACACACACGACTAATGCCCATATTAGTTCCCAGGAAAGCAGGAGTATAAACACATTTATACTCCTAGTGTTGAGGAACACCCTCTGTCCGACATATCTTAGCTTTAAAAGGGGAATGGGGAGAGAAGGTGAGAACAACTTTGACCAGATATATAGCCCTTCTCTGTTACCTAGAAGAAAAAACTGTGAAGAATGAGCTTCCACACTCTGCACATCAGACAGAAGAGGGGCTTTTTGCTTTTAAAAAGACATTCACAGTGGGACTCATCTAATGCTATGAACTCCTTAGAAAGAGGTCATTTAAGTTGTATATAAGCATTTACCCTGCGTTGAGCTATTTATCATGCAAGTTAAAGTCCGTGAGTTATTTATCTTTTGAAATGTGTCAAAACATACTTTTACCACAAATCAATGCTACTCACTCCCAGGGCCCTTGACTTCCTATCCAGTGGTCTGGAGCGTGAGCGTGAGCGTGTGTGTGTGTGTGTGTGTGTGTGTGTGTGTGTGTTAAGATATCTGAAAATTTTTTTGTATACTTTTCAACCTGTATTGGCGAATAGATGGCAGAAAGGGGGGAAGGAGTGGAGGATCAACATAACTGTTCCCCAGTTCCTGGAGGAGACTCTGGCACATTTTTCTTGGATTAATCTATAGGGCAAAGCTCTGCCTCGTATTGATCTGCAATGCTTGTTATGCTGCCCTAATGCAACATTTTCACTTTGGGAAAATGCTAAATGAGATTACGGTCTAACATTAGAAAGCCATAAAACACAAGCCATGGCACCTTCCATTCAGGAAAAGGATTTCAAAGACATTTCCAATACGCATTATGGTAAACTTCCATACAGTCTTTGTGTCAGCAATTGATTTTTATTGACGGCTTTCATTCCTGCTGATGGAAAAAGCCTCTATGAGGCAAAAATAACAAAAGGCAGACTTTCAAGATACCTAAGAAGATAAATTAAATCTTTGCTGCAAGAGACATTTAAACAAATTAATTACTTTGCATGGAAATAAGATTTAGAAAGAAACAGTGAAGGACAAATGTTAAGAGAAAGATAAAATATAAATTTGAGAATTCAGAATAATAATAAAGAAGTGAGGGACAGAGTAGCTATCCCAAGACACATTTAGCAAAAATAAAAAATTGGTGAAATATAATCAACATTTTAAAATATATATTCATCAAAAACAATGAAGAAAAATATCCACCTTTGAGACAGCATGGAGAAACCTGGAAAGTATTATGCTAAGCGCAATAAGCCAGCCAGAGAAAGACAAGCATCGCATGATCTCACTCGTATGTGGAATCTAATGCACAAAATAAACTGATGAACAAAACAGATCCAGAGACATAGAAGCATGGAATGGAACAAAATGACAGATCTCAGAGGAAGGGGAAGAGATTAACCACAGAACTTATATGTATATATGCATAACCCATTGACACACACAATAGTGTGGTGAAGGCCTTGGGGGAGGGGGGAGGGGAAGCAGAGAGGGGTCAATGGCAGAAAAAAAGGGGACATCTGTAATACTTTCAACAACAAAGATAAATTAAAACAAACAAACAAACAAAAACATGAAAAAGTCCAGTTTAGTGGTTACTTGAAATTATTGAGACTTTGGATAGATCCTTTCACATGTGATTACAATACTATTTTGTTATAGTATTAATGTAATAAAATAATGCTAATGCTAATATTCACTTAAAAGGCAGCTAAGAAAATATAGCCAAGTATTTTTTTCATGATGCTGACAGGCCCACTGTAGAAACTTTGGAAAAAGAATAAAGATACACATCTAGGCTCTTTCTAATTTTTCAGTGCT
The DNA here is from genome assembly GCF_000147115.1 of Myotis lucifugus. Lineage (NCBI taxonomy): Eukaryota > Metazoa > Chordata > Mammalia > Chiroptera > Vespertilionidae > Myotis > Myotis lucifugus. The sequence goes on along the minus strand of NW_005871094.1, from coordinate 4,356,345 downwards.
TAAATAACATGGCGATAAATTATTACTATTGTTTCTGATGATTTTTGTGCAATAGCTTCCGGTAAGATGAATTAATTGGTCAAAGAGAAATGAAAACACTTGTAAAATGAAGCGGAGAGCAGCAGTGTTCAGAGCCCCCCGCCTTGAGCCCCGACTCTTGTTTTATACTCCAGTACCTGTTTAGAGCTGTTGGTTTCCCGGCTGCCTCTCCTACTTGTATGTCTTTGAAACTTCTTCAATGTGGGTCTGAGCTCTATATTTCCAAGGAAACTACCTACCCATCTTTTTAGTTCGACCAGTATAAATGGCTATAACAAGGTAACTTCAGAGAAAGAAAAAATATGGAAACAGCTCTCCTCATACCATTCCCCACACAGAAGACCAGAGAAGTCCTCTAATTAATGACAGTTAGCAGCCATAATTCCTAAAGCTCTTGGGCACACAAAAGTCATTCATTATAAGTGCATAAAAAAGGATCCTTCCCCTATATTTGGACCAGTAAGTACCCTGAGCTGGGGAAGGGGAGAGAGGGGACAGAGAGAAAGGAAGGGATGGATGGATGGATGGATGGATGGATGGATATGAGAACAGCTGGCACTAAAAGGGTAATTCTGATTTTCAACAGGTTGCGACAGACAATGCATCTTTCATGGGATCTGGTGGTCTCATAAAACGGCATCTACCACAATAAAAGCAGGCACACAACACTGCCATGCTGAGTTAAATCTTGAGCTCTAATGTCTGTGGCACAGTGCAAGACCTCTAATTTTATTCTCTACTAAAGGTTTCATTCAATGTTAAGCCCAGTGGTCAGGATTTCTGCTTTTCTTTTACAATACAAACTAAAGCTACTGAGCACATTTCCAATATTTAAAAATATGTAATAACTTCCTCATTTCTCTTATCATTGCAATAAAGCTATTATAAAATGCATTATAAGGGAAGTATTTCTCAAATGTATTCTATTAACATTTTTTAATTTTAAATTTTACCTTAAATTACAATATTCTAATATTAGTTCTCAGAATAAAATGTAAAGTCTCTAACAATGCAAGATCTGAAAAACGACTTAATTTCAAGCTTCTCTGACATTCTTAACAACTGCTAACCATCTTTATTAATGATGTAGCTATTTGAGCTGTAATCAAATTTCTACAATTACACTTCAGAGGTCAACTATCTCCAAAAGTTTTCTTTGTTTCAATTTGTCTCTATAGACACTTTGCTATAAAATCTTAAAAAATAAAAACATAAAACCAGAAGGCTTTTTTAAACATTTATTTTCTAAAACGATGAATGCTAGCTGTGAGGCTGTGTATCATCTCAACACAAAAACACCGGAGGGCCCTCTATTGTTATGAGGAGGGAACACTGGCTTTGGCTACACCTGGTCCAGCACTTAGTTCAATGAACCCATCAAGCTGATAGGAGATGGTTACTCACCATGAGTGTCATACCACTCAACCAGGAGATTCAACTTGAGTGTGGTAAAAAGAGAAACTCAGCTTCAGACAGAGTCTACAGAATTCTATTCTATAAACTCAAGGCCTCAGAGGGGACTATTTATAAAAATATTTGTAATATTAAGCCACTGTGGACTCGGGGAAAAGATGTCAGAACCACAGCTCACTAATGTGGATGCAAAGGAGGCAGTGACCTCCAAGCAGGGAAAGCACTGCCAGTCTTCCTCCAGTTTTTAGGATCCCGAGAGTAAAAGTCATTCAGCCAGGAAGATCCCACAGACAAAACTTCTGGTTACCCACCCAAATGAGACAAACAATGCAGGGCTGTACACACAAAGGTACACTGCTCTTAGACCAAGAGGCCTCAAGTACACCAGTATCTGAGCAAGAACACACTAGAATACACAGTGAGTAAAAACTTTCCAATTTTGCAACACATGTTTCTTCCTTATTCAGTAATATTGGCTACTTGGAAATAATGGGGCAGTTAGGGCAAACTTATGAGAGGAGTGGGAATGTGGTAGCAGGTGACCACATGGAGGCTGGTGGGGTTGGCTGGCACTGTCACTCTGCAATGGGGATCCCCAGTGCCTGGCTCCTTTTCCTGAGCAGGAGACCCTTACTCTATTCCTCACAGAGATCCCTGTAGCACCTTGCCCACCTCCCCATGCTCTGGGTGGGATCCTGCTAAGTGGGCTCACCCTGCCTAGGTCTAGATGTAAAAGAATAAGGCCATCTTCTGCTGTATCTCCAGAGAACAAGGGCCCGACTCTTGTTTTATAAATAATTTCTTAAAATCTGGTGACTTAGGCTAAACACAACTTAAATGTTAGTAAAAAATTTTTCCAGAAAATCTTTCCAAGTAATAATGTCTTTGACAAGAAATATTAATTCAGTTGAGAAGATATGTCTGAAGTCAGGCATCTGGTATGAGGCAGAAAAAAAAATCAATAAGTTGGCTGATTTCTATTTTCCACCATACCATGGTATTCTTGGTATATCTGGGCTATGTGCTACAAGGTTTATATTTCTAAAAAGTAAGATAGTCCGGCTGGTGTGGCTCAGTGGTTGAGCATCAACCTATGAACCAGGAGGTCATGGTTTGATTCCCGGGCATGTGTGTGGGCTCATTCCCCATTAGGGGGTGTGCAGGAGGCAGCTGATCAATGATTCTCTCTCACCATTGATATTTCTATCCCTCTCCTTCTTCTCCCTTCCTCTCTGAAATCAATCAGCATCGTGTACAAGGCAGAAGTGAGATGACAGGAAAGTAGTAAATAAGAAAATGGGCAGGAAAGAAAGGGAGGCCGTGGGTTATGTCAGTTCAATATCCTTTACTGAGTGCCTATTATATGCCAGGCTGTGCATGTGTGTGAATGCATGTGTGTGCGTACATATGCATGCATGTGCATATGTGGTTGTGTGTGTGTGCATGTACGTGTGTGTGTGTGTGTAGGGCAGAGGGAGAGACCGCCATCCACAAGAGCTGCTTCAATGGCATGTACCAGGCAGTGAGAAAAATATGAAACGGGGGAATGAATCTGGATGGAGATGATTGGAAAAGGTCTCAGATGAGATGCAAAAATCGCAGTCGGGTCTTGAAGACTGGGGAGAACCTCAGCAGTTAGGGTGAGATGGAAAGGCACTCCAGACAGAAAAGTGAAAGGAAGGCAGTGGAGGACAAGAGAAGAAAAGGTTGGAGTTAGAGGCAGTGCCATCACTGATAGACTAAAGATTCCTATGGAAATTTACATAGAGATCAGAAAGCCAAACCACATTTGACAAGGACATGTTCTACAAGTAGACAAAGGAATCCCCATCAGTGCAGCAGTAAGGAAGGCTGTGCTCACAATGAAGTGGGTGGTCCCTAGAAGCTGGGAATGACCCTGGCTGACCCCCGACAAAGACTTAGGGACGTCAGTCCTACGCCTGCAGGAGAAGGAACTAAACTCTGCCAACAATCTGCATGAACCTGGAAGCAAACTCTCCCCAGGCCTCCAGACAAGAACCCACGCTGGCTGCCCCCTTGATGCCAGCGTTGTGAGACCCTAAAAGCACAGCACCTGGTTGCGACTACCTGGACATGAGGCCTACAGAACCGTGAGACAGGCCATAAATGCCTTTGGTGTTAAGCCACTTAGCCCTAACCGGTTTGGCTCAGTGGATGGAGCGTCGGCCTGTGGATTCAAGGGTCCCGGGTTCGATTCCGGTCAAGGGCATGTACCTTGGTTGCGGGCACATCCCCAGTGGGGGGCGTGTAGGAGGCAGCTGATTGATGTTTCTCTCTCATCCATGTTTCTAACTCTCTATCCCTCTCCCTTCCTCTCTGTAAAAAATCAATAATATATATTTTTTAAAAAGTGTGTGCTCAGAAGTTGAGTACATAGGGAAGGTTGTATGAAAAAAGGAGTTTTCAACAGATTTTTAAAGAAAGGCAAAAGGAGCAGAAAGCGGGTGGGGGGGGGGTCCAATACACGCAGACGTGACGTGACTGAGGAGAAAGAATGGATCTATTGGTTAAAGCCGAAAGTCCACGTACAGAATCTGAAACGTGAAGTTGGGAGTGCAGGAGGAGTGGAAGGAAACTGATTGGTGGAAAACCTCAGGAGCCAGACGAGGCATCTGAGAGTATGGGAATTCTTCTCCGTAAGAAAGGGAGCAGGGAATGGAAAAAAGGATTCTCCTCTCAAAGGTGTCAGGCATTGGTGACAGAGAACAGACACAGGCATGGAAATGGGGTGCACAGGGGTGTCTCAGAAGGTGCAGGGGACCCCTTCACAGGAGATGCTCAAGGGTGGCAAGGAACAGGCCAGAGACCCTCCTATACCCCCAAGTTGTACTTCCTGTTACGGCACATGGTCAAATATAAAGTAAATGTACTTAAGGCAGGGGCATATCTGTGCATTGGCTGTAGGTCTTGTCCTCACACATTCACACCGGTGTCTGGAACGTGCAGTGTGAGCCCCCTTCTTGCTTTCCAAAACAGACATGTGGTAAAATTATTGGCTGGTTAATGGTTAATGAAAATGGAGAAAGCTTGATAGAAAATGCATTTGAAAAATAGGAGTTTATGGATATTGGTCAACTATAATTACTTACTCTGCATATGCTCAAAGTCCAGTTTAAAATCATTTAGCATATATATGCTGATAATGTGCATAAAATACAGTTAAAGCAATACACAACAATTGGTAACAGCAGTTGCTTCCAAGGAAGAGACTTGGGTAAGAGGTCACAGACTTAAAGAGGTTTACTTTGCATGTGATATTCAAATTTTCTATCATGGATATATGTTACTTATCAAGAAATAATTCATTTTTAAGATTACAATGCAATGTGTGTGTGTGTTTTGTAGGCCCTGAGAAATTTCTATTAGGAAGTCTGCTTTCTGTCAAGATGCTAACCACTAACATCCATTTCTATGGGTTCTGTGGCACAAATAGAAGACCGATTGAAAACTTAACACTGAGACACCAGACATGAAACTCCACATGTAAACTCTACAAAAAGACAAAAATGTAGACTGGGAAATAACTGAAATAATTCAACATACCTTCAAACATGTCCACCTTCAGCACAAGCCCTTCCAATTTACTATCTCACCAACCTCGTGAGAAAATATACCCACATAAGTCACAGGGCAAACCATTGGGAGTGAAATGTAACATGAGGTTTGAAAAGCCTGGAAACTATCCATGAAATTCTTCTCTCTTTACTGCTCTCTCTCGACCTCCCTTCCTCTCTTAATTGTGAGTAATCCCCAAAGCCCAGGTCTTTGCCCTAATGCTCTTCTATGGTTCTTGGTGAAGTTATCCTTCCCTCTTTGGGGGGTTCTCCTGTTGCTTTGGGTGTGACTGGATGGGTTTTCCAGTTGCTTCCATCAGAAAGTAGCTGTGTGATCTCAGATTTCTTTGGACTTCAGCTCTTCATAAAATGCACAGATAGCCCTAACCGGTTTGGCTCAGTGGATAGAGCATCGGCCTGCGGACTCAAGGGTCCCAGGTTCGATTCCGGTCAAGGGCATGTACCTTGGCTGCGGGCACATCCCCAGTGGGGAGTGTGCAGGAGGCAGCTGATCGATGTTTCTCTCTCATCGATGTTTCTAACTCTCTATCCTTCTCCCTTTCTCTCTGTAAAAAATCAATATTATATATATATATATATATATATATATATATATATATATATGCACAGATAGTTACCCTACCTACCTGACGCCAGGCCTAGATCTGACCGTCTTCTTATATCCTTCAAAACTCTAAGATCTCTAGACTAAACATCAACTGAATACATTCAACTTACTTGATTTCCATTTTTTTTATCCAAACAAGATCCACCCTCCTCCCCCACCACTGGCAATATTGGTAGTTCATCATCATGCATTAAATTTTGGCTCCTTTGCTCTTACTTAATACTCTATATACAAAAAGTTATTGAGAATGTAGCTCTTCCTTTGAAAAATCCTACTTCCAACATTCCTCAGTTTCCCCATCATTACCCTAGGCCAGTGGTTGGCAAACTGCGGCTTGCAAGCCACATGCGGCTCTTTGGTCCCTTGAGTGTGGCCACGAAGTTTCAATCGCACTGTACGTGCGCGCCCGCATGTGGTATTTTGTGGAAGAGCCACACTCAAGGGGCCGCAGTTTGCCGACCACTGCCCTAGGCTAAGCTGTCAATTCATCATAGACTATTATTATTACCTCCAAAGATTCTCCTGCCCTCACCTCGGCTGCCTCCTTTGCAAACTCATCAACATGATCCCACTAAACCAGTGGTCAGCAAACTGCGGCTCGCGAGCCACATGCGGCTCTTTGGCCCCTTGAGTGTGGCCACGAAGTTTCAATCGCACTGTACGTGCACGCCCGCACGTGGTGTTTTGTGGAAGAGCCACTCAAGGGGCCGCAGTTTGCCGACCACTGCACTAAACACATGCCCTATGAGTGCCAACCTCTCCTAGGAGTTAATCGGGATTCTCCACCTCCCATAACCAATGTGACTTCCCAAACACTTCTATCCCTTGCCTCCTCACAAGCGTCTGTTTGCGGTGCTGGGAGTAAAAGAGCTCATGGAAACTTCGGCTAAACCACTTTGACCTAGTCTGGCCTCCAAGTGGAGGACAGGCAGTGACAGTTGCAAGGTTGTTTCCAAACATAATCTAACAGGAACCAGTAGAATAGCCGAAGGGCACAACTACACATATTCCTAATGTCCACTTCCCAAGCCATGTTATCAAATTATAGAACCATTCTCTGATTTTTATTTTTCACTTGTGCGCAAGGGCACTATCTACAACAGTAGTAAGTTTCCATAGGAACTAAATTCATTTCAAAGGGCTTGAACAAAAAGAGGCGTTTTTAAAAAGTGTTCAAATAACGTCACTTTGCATCTTTGAAACTCAGAGAGTATTATAAATATTAATCTCTTAATTCCCTGAAAGTCCCTGGAAATGAGAAGAAAGTCTCTTTGCATTTGGGAAATAGATATTTTTAAGGTGACTGGTAGGGGAAAGCATAACTCAGAAGGTGAGTTGCTAACTTATAATCTGCTTCATCTCTAGCTTTTAAGCACAACTAATCACACACTAACACTATTTGCCAATTTTTGGAAGACAAGTACACTATGAATTCAATTAGCTAATGTTTCCCTATTTAATACCCTATAAATAAAGGATGTACCTCCAAAGCATTATATATCTAATAACAGTGGAAGTTTAGGTGGAGTGTATGATAACATTAAACTGTATGTGCATTTCTGGAACACCCATTATTCCTTCATTAAAAAATGCTAGCATGTTCCTTTTTTGTTTGTTTGTTTGTTTCTGATTAACTAAAATATTCAGTACTGATACCATCAGAAGTTATTAAATTCCAATACATCATATAATCGCAACCCCTTTTGGGGTTACTTATGGATTTGAGCATTTTTCAGAGGCGGCAAGATTTAGCAAATGGGCTTAACACTATAGGCTGCTGCTAAGACTTAAGTTAACAAGACCAGCCATGAAATATAGAAAACAAACTACTACATACACATATTCTCCAAATGATGGGCCTTATCCATGAGCGTATTTCAGGGGTGGAATCTCAGTGAATCCCACATAAAGGAAAAACCACGCATCTCTCGACATGCGTCCTGGGCTGGATTCACCCTGCTGAGCTCCATTAGTTCACGCCTTCCAAAGGGCTCCATTTCAGCAGTGTTCATGTAAGCCACTGCACACAGCACCAATCTAAGAGCCTGCCTGCCTTTCCAATGTCCCTTACTACAGCTCTCAGTAGAATGGTTCTGGAGAAAAGTCATATAACCAGGAATACTCGAATTGTTATAAATTCATAAGCAGACACTAAATTCTGCCAACCATGTATTTACATTTCTGTGGCAAATTCACTCTGGCCCTCTTTGCAACGAATGTTTCATGCTATCTCCAACTCCTCAAAATTCTCACCCTTTTCACTCTTGGCCATATTTCTATTTTTCACTGAGCAAAACAGACATCAAGAGCTTGCTCCCTGTTCTTCCCATCATAAGATCTGAACCTGCACCTTTTCTGTTGCTACTTAGAGGAACAGTGCCTCTCATAAAAAGAGAGCCATCCCTACACATGGGTCCAGTTCTTACCTCCCCGCTAGCCCACTGTCAGTGGGATTTCCCCCTCCTTGTGTCTTCACCTCCTTCTCCACTAGGTCACATTCACTGGCACTGCAACATTCTCCAGAACAGGGCTGGCTGACAGACCGTCCTGCACCCTGGGCACCCTCTCAGTTCTCACTGCCACCGTGTCAGCCGGTGTGGCTGTGTGGGAGAAGGGTGTGGTGTGGGGAAGAGGAGCCAAACTCTGCTGGGAGACAGATGCTCCTAACATCCACACTGAAAATGCTCCACACCTTTTCAGTCTAACACAATGGTCACAGCCACATAATGTTACTGATCATCGGAAATGTGACTAATGAAAAGTAATGCATTTTAGATTTTAACCCATTTTATTTAATTAACTTCTTGTTAAAAAATATATTTTTATTAATTTCAGAGAAGAAGGGAGAGAGAGAGAGGGAGAGAGGGAGAGAGAGAGAAATGGAAACAGCAATGATGAGAGACTCATTGATCAGCTGCCTCCTGCATGTCCCCCACTGGGGATCCAGCCCACAACCTGGGCATGTGCCCTGATTGGGAATCGAACTGTGACCTCTTGATTCCTGGGTTGATGCTCAACCACTGAACCACACTGGCCAGGCGCCAAATCCAGCATTTTTGTTGTTGTTGTTGTTGTTAATCCTCACTTGAGGATATTTTTCCACTGATTTTTAGAGAGGGTGGAAGGGAGAGGGGAGAGACAGAGAGAGAAACATCAATGTGTGAGAGAGATATCGATTGGTTGCCTCCCAGGTTGAGCCTGCAACCAAGGTACACGGCCTTGACTGGAATTGAGCCTGGGACTCTTCAGTCCGCAGGCCGATGCTCTAGCCACTGAGCCAAATCCAGTAATTTTTAGTAGACGTCTTATAGGATATGTCAGCAACCACTTGTTCAAGTGAATGACTCCTCTTTTTTGAAAGGGGATTTCAGCCTTCAGAGATGCTGACTCTGACTCCCACAGGTGACTCCAGGTGACATGCTCTCACAGCACCCAATAGCGTGTGGCACGACTACACTTGCAGAGTCATTTTCCCATTAGACCCTGAGGCCCAAGAGAGCAAAGCCAGTGTATGTCCCATGTAGTGCAGTAGTCCCAGTGCCTAACACAATCTGCCAAAGTCCACAGGCCCCTCAGACCTTTCCGCACGGAGCCCCTGGGCCCCCTCTCAGTTCTCACTGCCACCATGTCAGCCAGTGTGGCTGTGTGGGGAAGAGGAGCCAAACTCTGCTGGGAGACAGATGCTCCTAACATCTGCACTGGAGCCAAGATCGGCTTTTCCAATAAAGCAGCATGGCCATCGTTAGCTAGGTGCTCGAACAGTCATTGCTTTTCCGTTAGCCATTTGCTAGGATGGTGAACACAGGATCTGGCATCTAAAACACACCTGTCCAAACCCAGGCTCCACTCTTCACTTGCTATGGGAGCTGGAGCAACTTGCTCAGTCTAAGATGCGACTTTTCCATCGGTTCCTAAGTCTGCCGTAAACAGTAAGGTAATGCTCATGCTCGCAACACACTGCCTGGCACATAATAAGCTTTAATTCATTGCTATTATTATTATTTCAACTAATAAACTCCAGTAAGTTATTCTGGAACCTAACTGTTATCGCCTTATTTCCGAAGGAAAATGGGTTTCCACTTTCAAACAGCCAGGTTGGAATCCATGTTTTAGAATACAAGCCACGTGAGAGTTGTGACTGTTCACAAACTGGAAGGTGCCCCCAGAGTGTTCGGGTGGTGGCAAAGGAGGCCCCTGCCTGTGTGGCGGGTAAGGCATGACAAGCTGCACTCCTGTTCAAAATCGAACCTCCCGCCTGGGGTGTGTAAGTAACATAACCCTCTATGTCTTTTTTCCCCACAACTAAGTCCTCACGGGGAGCAACAGTCCTCCCTGCGAACAAATGGACTTGTAGGTGCAGTAATTACGGTTGGCACAGACTTGCCCACTGCTGGTGGCAGGACTGCTACTTGCAGTGAGGGGACTCAATGACATCGATGGCAAACTGCTTTAATTCGCTTTAAAGTGACAACATCCTGTCTAATACAAGTTGGACATTTCAAGAATAATGAACAGCGCACGGCTGAAGTTCTACTACCATGAAACCAGTACTCAGGCCAGGGACTGGGTTCAGCTCTCTGTGACCTCAGTGTCATAAATGCCACTTTGTAAAGGAGCTGGCAGTCCTCAGCAGGAGGCCCAGAAGCGCCAGCGTTAATTAAAAATGTCAGATAACACTTCAGTTTATTCACAGTGAGATCTGTTCCCCTGCCCCACCCCCCAAAACTTTAACCAGCAAAGGACATTCAGAAATGGTGAGGAATATGCGAGCACTAACGCTGATGTCACTTTCAAATGGTTTAAGACACACAGGCACTGGCTGTGAGAACCCCGCCACCCAGGTCGCAAGCAGGGATCGGGGAGAGAACGGGATGGAAGGATTCTCTTTTCTGTAATATCGGATGCCAAGGAAACCCAGATCAGCAATCAAAGGTGCCTGCACGCAGCCTTTGTGGAGGACAAGTGAGACCTGGAACACTGCACAGAATAGAACCAACGGATACCGCGACGGGTGCTGCTCACACGTTAGTCACATGTGACTAACCTAGGACGTAAAAAGCTTGTCAAATGTGAAGTTTTGTTATTTCATTTCACATGTCACAGTAAGAGGCACAGAATGGCTGTGGCTATGTAGCACATTGAGTAGAAATTTTAGATGCATCTGCCTCATGCCATCAAGGCGGGCCGCCAGGAGCGGCTGCCACCCCAGCCCCGCCGATCTCAGGACTGAGGGTCCCTACAAGGCAGATCGGGGTGCCACTCAGGACGATAACTTCAGGTCAAGGTCCGAGTAACTGATCTGTCATCTAAACTGGACACAGTGATGAGATAACTTTTTTTAATTTATCACAACCACACACAATGAAATAAAGCACTGAGGGCTTTTAGTAACACTTTCAACATGAGAGTAAATCAACTGTCATATGAATTTCTACCAGGGACCATCAAGTGCATCGCTTTTTACCGCCAGCTTAGGCTGCAAGGGCCACTGTTTAGGCTGAAGAACCGTTTGACGGGAGGAGGTCTGCTGCTCCCCGTCTTTAAGAAAGGTCATCTGACTGCAGTCTTCATGGCCCTATTTGTAAACGAAGGCTTCTGCCCATGAGACGCAACTTCTGAAATGTACTCAAGGTTAATATCTTTGCATGTATTACAAATGCTAATCAAAGTGGAGTGTAAATGTTCTCTTATTCATTTCTAAGAAAATGGCAGATATGACTGCACACTAAGGACATTTGCCAACAGCTGTGTCTACCCTGATATTTTTTAGGTCCCTGCAAATGCCAGTCACAGTCTCACTGATGCTCAGGTAGCCTGAATAAGGGAGAGACACTCTCCTACTAGGAACCACACCAGGACAAGAGGGAACGAAGTAAAGAGTCCTCCGGGTTTGTGGTACAGTGGAACCTCGCTTCTCCTATGTCTCCCATCTCGAACAATTCGCTTCTCAACCTGACAACCCTCTCATGCTGATAACCTGTAAGATCAGTCAGCATCTCCCAGGTGACAAACAAAGGAGATAAGGCCCAAATATGAGTCATATTACCACTTGTTAAAATCTCAGGATATTGGTTTTGTTGTTTGTTTGTTTTCTGTTGCTGCTTATAATTATGGTGAAATTTTTATTTTTTACTGAACATTTCCTTTCCTTTTTGTTAAATTTTCATTTATATTTCATGATCTTTTTGTTTTTAAACTGTTTGTTTATATATTAAACAGTACATTAGACATGTACTGTATATAAGAGGTTAAAATGGACTCATGTGGTCTGGAATGGATTCATTTAATTTACATTATTTCTAACGGGAAAAAATGATTCGGTTTTCAAACAGCCTTCCGGAACAAATTAAGTTCGAGAAACGAGGTTCCACTGTATTTCATTTCCCTGAACCTGCCGGTAGGAGGAAAGGTGAAAAGAGAAGAGACTAAATTGCATTATACGGCCTTCCTGGAAGCCTTCTTCCACTCCTTTGTCCCCTTCCTCTTCCTTTCTCCAGGCTTCCGATTCCTGGGCGAGGCACTGCCAATGATCAGCTAAACAGATTTTTACATAGGCTTCTAACGCAGAGGAAGCACATACAGAGGAACAATGCCAGCTCCTCATGCCTATGCCAATGACAGAGATCACTAGTCAGTCATGCCGCTCCAGGCCGAGCCTTGTCACAGCCCCGGATCCTCAGCAAGACGCTGCAGGGAGTGACTGCATCAGGCAGAGCCGGTGCCTGGGACCAGACTCACTGGCCTCCCCTGCACTGTTTCCCTGGATAGAGGCAGCGCTGGGCTGGCCCTCTCGGCTTTGCTCTCCGGGGGCCCTGCAGGGAAGGCTGAGTGTTTTGGGGCTGAAATTCGCGAGAGGCCTGGCTTCCTTCCAAGGAGTACTTTGCCGTACAAAACCCAAGGTTTCTGAAAGTCAGAAAGAGACCAGATAATAACCCTTTCTGACTCACTCCACATCCCTTTAAAAGGCAAGCAAAGCCAGCAAAAATCATCTGGGCTTAGCAGTCTGTTTCTTTACTTCCTAGAGAAGAACAGGGAGAAGAAGAGTAGGTTCCTATTAACGTTTAAGCCCCGGTGGTAACTGACTGTTTTTAAGGCTGACTTGAGGTCCGACTGATACTGTCACCACTCTCCTTTTTAAAGGCACACGTTTAGCAGAAAGTTTCGTGGCAGTCACTGGACGCCTGCATGAGCATTTTAGGAGTACTTTCCCCATATATTAACATACTCGTTCATTTGGCTTCGAATTTCATTGCTCTCCTGCTCCAGAAAGCCCTTAAGGACACCATCTAGCATCCAACCTTCGTCATTTGGCTCCCCAACCTCAGAGCGGGACTTCCTGAGCATCTCACTGCCTGCGGTTACAGGCTGCCTGTGCTTTCTGCTTACGACAGGACTGCCTGGCTGCTCTGAGCCGTTCCAGGAACAGGAGCAGTAGCCATTCCAGGAACAGGAGCTGGAGCCTTCCAGGCAACAAGGAGCTATTAGCCGTAACCTGCTCGGGCCAGGGCCATGTTCTGCTCCCAAGGATCACTCACACACGCTGCGGCCTGTATTCTTTCAGTCTATCGCTCAAGACAGGCCTGTCTCCCACATGTGCACAAAGCACCCCCTGCATAAAGGAAGTAGCAGAAGACCAGAGAATGGCAAAACCCTGCCAGAATTTAATGATAGATGGCACATAAAGGCCTCAAAATAATCTGGAAAATAAAAATGGAGGTAGGTTCTAATGGCTAGAAGTGTGGCTTTGCCTGGAAAACAGACAAGCTGGAAAAGACACACAGGGCTCTCTGTCTATACCTGGGAAGGTGGGATTTCTCCCGTGCGTGTGCTCGGCGCTGGTCCCCACAGCTGCGGGCTCTTGAGAAAATGCTAGTTGCAGGAGGCGGCCATAGAAAGGATAGCACTCGCCTGCTTTACAGAGAGTTGAAAAGATGTACGTAATTTTTCTGGGGTCCCAAGCTTCTCCCCCCCCCACTTTTCCTTTTTTGCCATTACCCATAATGTGTTTGTCCGAGGGATAAACAGAGACGCCTTCCCCCATCCTCATATTTGCTTAAAGAAAAACACAGCTGCCTTTCTTGCATATTAAGACACAACTCAAACTAGAGAGATCGAACAAAGATTTCAAAGGGAAGGAAAGTTTTCACAGCATAAAAGACACTCCACCAAACCAAAGTGCATTGAAACTAAAAAACCGAGGCAAAGTAATGACTATTCTCCTTGGGGACAAAAGTCCTATTGAGCAAGAAGCGATAGGTGCCATTTTCTAGAAGAGCCACCTGCTTCTACTTGGAGCTACTACAGATCCTTGGGAGCCGGGATTTCAGAGCCCTGCCACCATGGGGGTTGTTGGGAGAGTGTGCACGCATGTGCGCCCCGAGGCAAAACCAATAGGTAATTACTCAATGCTGTCCCCATGGGACAGCTGAACCATCAAGTCCGCTACATAATGATCCCTCCTTAAGCCAGCATCCCACTGCTAGCTGCCCTTAGAGAAAGCCTTTGCAGAAGTATGCTAACCCAAGTGAGAGCAAGGGAGAGGCCCATTCCTTTGGGAAGATACTGTGCTGCTAAGGGACCCACCCGGTCAGAAGTACAGAATGTAGCGAGAGAGGATACTGAACCTAATGAGGGTTCGTCGCTATTTGCTATACTTACAAGTGCATTAGATGGCTGCCAGCAGGGCTGTTTTATGTGATGTCTTCTTCATGTGGCAACCTTTCCATAAATCAAAGCAAAAGCCAATACCCACAGTTTCTCGTTCAGCCTGCCTGACAACAAAAGTTAACAGTGAGCCTGCACTGTTATCCATCTTCATAACCGTGTCCACATGTGGCAAGAGGGTGCCACATTACAGTGGCTCTGTCACTAATGCATGCAAGGGGTGACCCGGGAGGTTAATGGAACTTGACAATCACCACCGTTTTAATTCAGCCAGAAAAAGAAATGGCTCTCTTATACTTTTCTTAAAGTATACACACAGGAGTGTCCTCTAGGCTTTGGCTCCATCACTGCCTCGCTCAGAAAATGCCTATAACCAAGTCGAATGCAGACTTTCATGGCAGACAATAGAGACCTCAGGGGAAAGCAGGCACGTCAGCTCTCGTAAGAAGATAACTTGTTATGAAGTATCTAACTAGCTTTCTTCGTGGAGGGCTACCTAACTTGAAGACGTCATGTTTCCAAGTTCAACTAGAAAATGTTAATGAGATGTACTTTCATTGTGGAAAAATATATAAATCTGTCCACATTAACACAAGTAATATAGTCCTCAAAAATAGCAAAGATCATAAAGCTATTTTAACGTATCAATAATCCTGCCTTTATAAAAATTCACTGTACAGAAATCTGAACTGAAGGAATTCCCAATTAATGAGAACAATCTAATAAACAATATTCCATTATATTGTGTTTTGCTATAGTCTTAACTACCCGATTGATACTGTCACGAGGAAAGCTCACCTTCGCGCTGGCATGCATTGGAAATGCACTCTGGCAATTAGCTAATGTCCAACAAAAATCAGCCTGTATTAACAGCCTGTAATGAAGACCATCAGCCACTAGATAAATCACACCATTAGGCAGACAGACTGTCACACAGCCACAATCCCCTCATTTGCTGCATGAATTTATTCCAGCATGGATTTTCTAAGTGCAGCACATGGGCCAGGTGCTGGGGGAGACCTATTAAACAGAACAGAATACAATCCCTGCCCTCAAGAACGTTTCCTTTCACCCGGGAATGAGATTCACACAAGGTAACTTGATATACAACCTTGGTAATGGGCCTTTCAAACTCCCAAGAGTCTGTAATTCTTACTTAGCTTTTGAGACAATGGTTTTTTCTACTGTAAACTAACTCAAAGTCCCTTCTACAGTGAAAATATTCTGAGAGTAGGAGCTGAAAAGCAAGAAAAAATGTTATAACAGATTAATTCAATTTAGTAAATAGCAATATTGATATTAATGAACACCTCGGGAGAGTACTACTAAAGGCAGGGTATACTGAGTTCATGCCTTTAGGGGCTTTTGCTCTAGAAGGGAGATAGGTGTACAGGCAACTATAATACAACTTGGACTATAATTAGGGCTTGAGTTACATGAACACAGAAGGAGCAATTAATTGTGCCCTCTTTTTTGGTGGGGGAGTGGAAAGGGAGGAATAAGGGAGACTTCAGAGGCACTCACATATAAGACTCTTGCCCACTGGATGAGTTTGCCAGGAGGAAATGGTGAAGGTGTGCTGTGTTATGGAGGCAGCAGGAGCACACCTGCAGAAGCACAAAGATGTAAGGCATGGTGTCCCTTTAATGATGAACTTTGAGGTTCATGAGAGAGGATGGCGAGAGATGAGGTTGAGGACGTGTCAGAGGTTATTTTCATACTAGAGGCCCAGTGCATGAATTCATGCATGGGTGGGGTTCCTCGGGGTGGCCTGCGGGGATCTGGCCAAAACCCGCAGTCCAACGCCGCCTGCAGCTCCTACCTGCTGCTCCCACTCATCCCAGCCCCACTGTACCTGCTGCAGGCTCGCGCCCTATCAGTCCCAACGGAGTGGCCTGCGGGATCAGGCCAAAACTGGCTCTCCAACATCCCCCCAGGGGTCTTGGATTGTGAGAGGGCACAGGCCAGGCCGAGGGACCCCATCGGTGCACGAGCAGGGTCGGGGAAGGACCACGGGAGGGATCCAGGACGTGTCTGGCCTCATCTCCTCCAGTCCCGATCAGGGCCAGCTTGCCAGGGAGGGACACAGGAGATTGGCCAGATGGGGAGGGACCTTGGAGGGCTCCAGAGCGTGTCTGGCCCATCTTGCTCAGTCCTGATCAGCTGGACCCCAGCAGCAAGCTAACCTACCGGTCAAAGCATCTGCCCCCTGGTGGTCAGTGCATGTCATAGCGAGCGGTTGAGCACCCTTAGCATATCATTAGCATAATATGCTTTGATTGGCTGAACAGTCGACCAGTCACTGGACACTTAGCATATTAGGCTTTTATTACATAGGATTGTGCTTTAATATTTTAAGTTTTTGGTGTTCATCCCAACTTCTATATAATGATTTATTAGATACTGTCAATTATTCAGCTTTGAGGCAGAAACTTATTTCGCTTTTAATCATATGGATCAGACTGATGGATGAGTATATCTTGAGATTGCAAGACAAGCTGTTTTAAAAAAAATAACTATTATCAATTGCCACTACTCATCACTGCAAATCAGGATTATCACAACCCTGTGCAACCAAATAAATAATTTTGGGTGCCGAGGCTGATGTACGGTAAGAATGCAGCCAGAATTCTTAGCCCCCTGATTTTTAAGTGTTGTATTCATGAAAATAAGCTTCATTGTTTTCTTGATATAAGGTTGTATATAAGCTGATAAACTAGAGTTATGTTAATAAAATAGCATCATATCAGTTGTGTTAGGTTTCCATACAAGATTGCATTTGAAAAGAAGATTTCATTCACTGTTAAACAAAAAATAAAGCTTGAAAGTGACCGGGGGAACTGGGAGAGAGGGAGGGAGCTGTTCTTGCCAACGTTTCTGCATTTCCTTTCCACACTCTATAGAGTCCTACATTTCCCATAGAAACAAGGCTATACCTGTGACTAGGTTTGCCTTTAAAAACTAGAGTGTAAATAACACACACACGCAGAAAAATGCAGCATTATTTTTCTTTTTGCTGCCCTTGCCCCTCGTCCCCCCTTCCCCCGCCTTTCATTCTTAACAAACAATCAGGGGTTAAACAAACAGGTTTCTGAGGACTCACCTAGACAATCGCAAGTGTCATCTTTATTTCTGGGGGAAATTATGGTCCAAATGCCAAGCGACTGACTTCAGAACAAATGTTTAGGAAAACTTTGGTTTGTTCATTACAGACTGCCAACATGTAATTGCCTCTAATCCCAAATTAATATAAATATTCTAAAGGCTGTGATCTGTACCATAAGCTAACGACAACTGCATTCATGCACGCACAGCCTCCATATGCATTTCTACTAAATTATGTACTCCCTAGCATGTTCAAATAGAACTATTATTTTGAGTAGTGTTGCTTAAGTGTTGGTTAATGATTTGACAGAAAACATATGTCTTTAAACACATGTTTTTAGAGGCATGGTATATGCTCAGTTGCAATTTTATATGTCTAGGAATTATCCCCTAGGGAAGTAAACATTCGATTATATGATGGGCATCAATTTAAAACACACACACAGAATTCACTCAAGAGAAACTTGAACTATTGATGACTATAATAATTAACTAACTATCGACTGCTCGGGGTGTGCCAGGAGCATAAAGGAACCTCATTTAATTCCTATATAACATCTCTCTGATCACCACCTTTCACAGATAGAAAAACTAAGGTGGGGGTTGAGAAAGGAAGAGACAGAATTTGCTAGAACAGATCCATTCACTGTGAAAGACACCTACAAAGATTATGCCCAGTAAAATTTTTGCTCACATGGATACTTACTATCTCATGATAGCTATATTGGCATTATAGAATGGAAAAATTAAGAGTAGTCCTAATTTGTTTTTTAAAAACAAATCAGAAAGACCAAGAATCTCAAACAAGAAAAAAAGCCTATTTTCTTGGTAGCTTCGATAGCAAAATCTGTGACCTAGTTAGCATTCCCTTTCTCTTAAATCTGCTTCCTAGATGCTACATCATACGAAGGGGGGATTTTATGGTAGGAAGTACAAATAGATGTATCATTAATAAGGAAGGATCAGCTTTCTGAAGGACTTGGCCAGAAGCTTAGCACTCAAATCTTTTAAAGACCTAGCCTTAATGCACTCTCCGGAGCAACAACCCTATTTTCTTTGCATCATCAAGTTCTGAGAGTATATTTTTCACTTGTCTTGCCACCAGTTAGAAAGGTGAAGATGTGTATACATTTTGGTTTTCGATTCTCCTGTTAAATCGGCTCTCAGCTTCAGTTTCCAAACGCTCCACAGAGGTATGGATTGACATTTCTGTCAGAGGACAATTTTTTGCTCTGTAGTTTTCCCCGAGTTAATGGGAAAAAGTTCTACCACTAATCTTTTCAACTCACCTCTGGGGAATTATAAACTACCAGCAAAAACTGCAAAAGGTTGGGCCAAAATGTAATGTTTTTAAATTACACGTCAAAAAGTTGAAAATTTTCACAAAATGGGCTTTCCTTTTCTTTATGAAAAAAAAAAAGGGCCACTTAGGAGGCCAGATTTAAATTCACTGCTGTAATACAATTTCCAAAGTTAAGTACTCTGGGTTTTGCCAACCCTAACCCCACTAGATCGCTAAAGAAATTAAACCTGTATAGGGTTGAGTCCTACTCCATGCCCGGAACTTTACCTACATTATTCATCACCCCTTCTAAAAACCCTTTGAGTTAGTATAATACATTTCCTACATCAGCAAAAATAAGTCCAAGAGGTTAAATAGCCCAATACGACATCGTCAGAAGGGCTGGTCACAATTCAAACCCCATCCATGCGATGGAAACAAACACACCAGTTCCTAAGGTTCTCTGTGTAAACTTGTTTCACTGCAGCCTTAAGGAAAAAAAACACTACCTAGTCAAAAAACTCATTTGAAATACAACCTGAGTACCTGTCAGAAGGGGATGGGCCAACTAAATTATGGTAGAACAATGCCACACAATACTATGCAGTTATTTCAAAGAATATGTTGAAGTTATATGTGTGTGGACCATGGGGAATATATCCATAATAAATTTAATTTTCACTACACCAAGCTACAGGAAGGATATCAAAAGGCAAAAGTTGACCACAAAACACAGTGGAGAGGAGAAAGAATACTTATAAGATTCATTTAATAATCAACTAGCAATGTATGAGTTAATTTTCTATAACTTGGGTACATACAATCACAGTTACAGACATAAACCAAAAATAATACATCCAGATGAATGCTATCTTTATAAACCACATACAATTTGCCTCTAACACCCTCTTTCCCACACATGTAGAATGTTGTACCATGTGAATTCTTAGGATGCCATTTAAAAAGCTCATGGCTAGGAAGTTCATATTATACCATTTCAATTAAAAGAGGATCCCATGACATCGACCGCAGGGAGGGGGCTAAAATGACCAACCAGCATGCCAGCTTTTCGTGCTCCTCTAGCGCCTAAGGCTCCTTCTCTGCTAAAATGCCCCAAGATTTCCCCCAGACAACATCCCGTAAAACAAAGCTTTCTTGAACTGGATCCTCCCCACCCTTTTATCAAAACTACTGTTTTCTCTATGACCCATTTCCTCTGCTAGATAATTAATGGTCAGCTAACATGAGCTCATTTTTCAAGTGGATATTAATAATCCCATGTCATAAAGAGCTAATATGCAAATGGTCATCACGCCCTCGCGCCAGGGCTGGGGGACCTGAGGCTGGGTCAGGGGACCTGAGGCCACACCCCCTCCCTGGCACCGGGGGACCTGAGGCCGCATCCCCTGCCCGAGTGCTGGGGCTGGGGGACCTGAGGCTGTGCCCCCTGCCATGGTGTTGGGCTGGGGTACCTGAGGCTGCACCCCCCGCCCTGGTACCAGGGGACCTGAGACTGCGCCCCTTGCTCGACACTGAGCTGAGGGAGCTGAGGCTGCGTCCCCTGCCCAGCACCGGGGGACCTTGCAGGGCTTGACGGAGGTGGGGCCGGCTGGGTCTGGGTCTCCCGTGATTTTGAGGCATGGTGCACCCCAGACTCTGACAGAAGGGAGATTTTCATATATATTTTACTAATTTTCTTTCATCTCTGACACTTCTATTATAGAGAAAGGGCAAATAGCAATATTAAAATATTTCCTCTAATTAATTTCCTTTTAATGTGCATGAATTTCGTGCACCGGGCCACTAGGGTTAACATAAGACTAGTAATTAACATGATATAGCAAATTGTGATATTATAAATACAAACATATTTACATATGTGCCAAATATTATGCTTGTGTATTTGACAGAAGACATCAAGGAACAATGACCAATTCAAGAGACAATTCTAATCATGATAATCTAATGGGTAATTGGGAAAAAAATATTCCCAAGTAGGTAGAACTTGTGGTTGAATCTTCACAACTCTATTAACTCTGCCTTCCAAGACACGGCATTGAAAGTCTGACCCTAACCTTCCCTGATGGCCTCAGAGTCCATCCCACCACTGCCCACGCCCATTCCAGCCATTGCTAGCATGAAAACCATCCTCCTTCTTCTTACCTTAACAAAACCTCTAGGTGAGAAGACAGCCTGCACCAGTCACCTCTTCCTGCAATCCAGTATTCCTGCAGCATCTTGTTTTCACCCTTATATTAGCATTTACCACATTTTAGTCACGTGTGTATTAATCTGTCTCCCATGTATATGCATCATGCTTTCTTCACCTCTCTGTATTTCAGTTTATGGAAACCACCTGAACATATGTGAGATATTCAATAATTTTTCTTGAACAAATATTAAAGTTATAATTCTTGTATGAGGTTCTGACCCTCCACAGTAGAGCTAATGATCTCCACAATATAAGGCCACTGAGGATTGGGACTCATACTCAGATTTCTGTTCCCAGTGCTCATAGAGCATGAAGCGTCAGAGACCTTTGATGGATAGTTGTGTTGATACTGACGATGGTTAAGTTCTCCAAAGCAAAGTCGTCGCATTAACACCTTCTGAAATAAATGTCAATGAGCTCTTCACTGGTGGAAGAAACCAACAGATGAGGACGTGCCCACTAATTGCAAAGAACTCCCAGGACCGGGGAGTCAATGAAACTGGCAAAACCCAATATTTCAAATTCCAAATACTTCCAAACCAATACTCACACAACCAAATTAAAACCACAAATGATTTAAGTGGTGACAAAACATTTGATTCCTGCTTCTTGTCAACGAACTGGGATGCCTGCCAGACACCTTCTACACCCAGCAATGTTAAGCTCAGCTTTCCGTTCGCATCTTTTGTATTGGAGAAACACCACCAGGAAAAGGGAAGAACTGGTTAATTCCGGGTGGTACCAAATGAGCTGTAATGAAGGTGTTATGAATGTAAGTCAGTGAGGCCTGATGCGGAACAGCAGCATCTGGGCGTGCAGCTTGCAAAGTAATGAGACTGCGAGGATGCGCTGGCACCCGGCTTTGATCACTTCATCTTGTTCAAGAGCTCTGCCGGGAAACAGAGGTGAGAGGCAGTGACCTCCTTCCCACGGCCGCACGGAGCGAGGATGGATCCCCTTCTTCCCTCTCCTCCTTGCCAACACACCCCCTTTTCAGAACCGATGGTTTCATAGTTGGGGGCCCAGCATAATGCAGGCTGGGCAAGCTTCTACCATATGAAGTGTCATGTCTGAACATGTCGACAGTAATTGGCAACTCATTTTTCATCCTGAAAGCAGAAACAGGTGTATGCTACCTTCAAAATCCCAATCAGAAACCACGCTGAACGCACCCCTCACATGGGCAACTTTGTTGAGATATATGCCTGTGCGACTGCTGGACTTCAGAGTTTCCATAGAGGGATCTGCCTCCCAAATAAATAAGTATTTGTGTAATCTCAGAAGCACAGAGAACAAGACAAAGAGCAAAGGACAGCACACGCACACACACACACACACACACGCGCGCGCACACTCCCAGCGCCCAACAGCAGCCCTCAGTCTTTCTTGTGTTAAGACAGTAATTGGCAAATAACTGACTTCTTTGTACTTATAAGACGCCTCCAAAGCACGTTTAACACACTGAGAAAGGAGCACAAAGCCAGATGTGTCACTGCACAGTGTTTCTCACCAGCTTCATCCAGAGAGGGTGGCGGGTGACTTTGAAAGGAGCCAGGAGCAAGGATTCCCCTTAAAGAGCGCATCTATCCATTTTCAAGGGATGCAGCAGATGCGCAGCATTTAGACACACGCACTCACAAAAGGAACACACAATCTAATTGCTGGCCACCGAACGAGGAGGCACGGGAAACAGCACCGGCAGCCATGTGAGCAAGCTGGGTGTGCTTGGCGGCACTGGAACATGGGAACATGTGTGCTTTCGTTTCAACATGTAGGGAAGGGCCAAGATGCGAGCTTTTACACGTTTTCAAGCATTTGGCCAGGATTCAATACATAGCATGTACAAACTGCTGCCTAAGATTACATTAAAAAGTCCCAGAGTTACTGTGCACATGTTTCATTTACAAATACTGCCTTTAAAATCCGTTTATCAGAAATAACTTTCACAATGTAACCAGGCCTATCTACAAGACTTTAGGCTAATGAGAAGAAGAATATAACAGGCAAACCTAATTTAATAAGGCAGGAAAAAAGACTAATTCTTGAAAAAAGAAATAAAGCAAGGATTAATCCTATTTCTATAGCAATGAAACACACTTGAATGAATAGCCCTGACATTAAGATAAGGGATTCAAATTCTAATGAAAAATCTGATCATGGATAGGATTAGAAGTCATAATTTTCTTAAGACTGTGATTAAACTGAAGAAACTTATTTTACCTAGGACAGTTAGGAGTTGGGTATTCCCAATATTTGGGGCATTTTCTCCTAGTTAAAATTAACAATAAATTCAGGGTGTTTTAAGTATAATTAATATTTAAAAAACACACAAACTGAAGTGTTTGTATTGTAGTAAAAATGATATATACCTGTGTAACTGTCACCCAGAAAACAAATAGTCCCAACACCGCAGAAAGTTTGCTTGTGCCCCTTTCCAGTCAAGACCCCTCTGTCCCCATCAACCACTTTCTGCTTTCTATTAGGATAAACTAATTGTCCCTATTTTGAACTTCATATAAATGGGATCAAACAATAGGCTTGTTTTCTGTCTGGCTCCTCTTTGCATACCTGTCTCTGAATGCACCCATGTTGTTACAAGCATCAATAATTTTTGGTGTGTGTGCGTTTTTAAATTGCTAAACAGGATTCTACTGTCTGAATGTCCCACATTTGTCCATTCTCTTATTGATGGCCACCTGGGTTGTGTCTAGTGTTTGACTGCTATGAATAAAACTGTTATGAACATATGTGTACAAATCCTTTTTCTTTTTTTTTAAGCACCTTAAGAACACGCCCATTCATTATCTCAGAGCTTCCACAAGGCAGCTGGGCCTCTGCCCAGGGTCTCCTCCCAGGCTCTCAGGGCAGAACTCATTTCCTTGAAGGTGTTGATCTCCTGGCACTTCGCTTCCTCAAGGCCAGCAACGGAGAGAGCCTGCTGCTCCCGTGTGCAAATCTTTTAGTGGATGCGTATTTTCTCCTCTCTTGGGCAAATACCAAGGACTGGAACTGCGGGGTCATAGAGCAAATGTGTTCACATTTATATGAAACTGACCATGTTTTTCCAAGGCATTTATACCCACACCAGAAAAATACGAGAATGCTGGTTTCTCCACATCCTTTTGGACAACCATTACTGTCAGTTGTTTTGGATTTCCACCATTCCAATGGTTTTCATTCACATTTCCCTGATAACTAATAATATTAACAGGGTCTGTTCAAGTCTTTTGCCCATTTTTAAACTTTTCTTAAGAGTGTCTTAAGATGAGCAGAATGTTTTAATGATGATAAGGCTCAAGTTATCAATTCTTGTATTTTGTTTGCTTACACTTAAGAAAAATCAAGAGCCAGACCTAGGAATCCTTGATAGACTGAATCCATGAGAGAGATCTGGTAATAATACACTCAAATGAGCAGCAGAAATAGGTTTTAAATACAACTTTTCTGAAAGTTTGGTTTCAATTTTAGTACTTGGTTTTACCACCTAGTTGCATGAGTGGACAACCACATACATTTATCTATAAGTTAATTACCTGGTTGGAAGCTGGGAGAGGCAACACATTAGGAATAGGCTTATCCAACTGTGGAGTGATAAAACATAAAAAAGATATCACAGTACAGCTGAACCCATACAACTTCCCAGAGACTATCCTAAGAGCTACCATTCCTATGTGTAGATAACTTGACCCAATTTTTAACCACGCTCAAGACGTAAGATGGTTCACTCTGTAAATTTGGTACAAAGAGAGAATTAAAAGCCTACCTCCTAGAAGTCTTCCTGGACATCTAAGAATGAGGCGGATCAGTCAGACAATAATTAAGTCTCGTTGGCCTTCCTACAAGCTCCACTGCTTTCTACCTGTAGCCGAGTGGCATTTAAAAAGCCAAATAATTTTTTCTCATCTTTGAAAACATCAAAGGAAAATCAAAGAAATTATTTCCAACTGGATCCTTTAAAAAGTAAATGAACTCTATCCAGAATCAGCAAGAGGAAAAAAACTCAGCAGTCCCAGTTAGAAATATCTTTTAGGAACCAGGAGTTATGGAGTTAGTTAATTACTCAAATAAGCAAGATTTAATAAACGAATTCCAAAATTCCATGCACCCTAGAACTCAAAATGTTCTCCTTTAAGATATTATAATACAAGAAAAGAAACAAGCTATCATTCTGGCAGAGTCTTCATTTATCTAACTAGCAGTGTGTAATTAATATTTCATATAACCATGTAGGGTATGCTAGATTCTTAATGGATTGTATTGATTAAGGAAGAAAGTTCAATGCTAATGTTCCTGCAGGGGAAAACAGAATGATTTGTTATCTCACAGGGAACAAATCATGAATTCAGGTGCTTATGGCCACAAACCTAAGGGCTGCAACAAGACTGGTTTTGATACTTTACATGTAACTAACAAATAGATTATATTAGGTAAAGAAGATGCCCAGGGCAACCCAAAGCCTTGCTGCCCTGGCTGGGACAGAGAATAGAATTCTGGGTCATGCATTTATGACAGGATGTGACCACTCTGACTATCCCTGGCGGCTTGAGGTTCCTTCACTGCTGAAGGAATGAGGACATTTCCACGGGGATCCCCTTACCTTGTGACCAACCACAGATGTTCACGCGATGGGTATAGTGTGTGTTCTCTTTGTGAAACAGACAATACTGTCTATGGCTTACAACCCTGATCCTGCTCTTGTGAGCCCTGTATTCCAATCAAAGCTGACAACCTGCCCCGTCCCTTCCTGCAGACACCTCTGGATAGAGAGGAATGCTGTGAGGAACAGGTAGGAAGTAGAGAAACGATGCAGATGGAAACCTGACTCCCAAGAGCTGCTCATGTTTCTTGGCATTTACTTCTGCTACCTTAGAGAAAGAATAATATGCAGACTATTATTATTGATTCGACCCAAGGATTGAAAATGAAACAAAGTAACTAGTTAGATCTGATTAGAAGGGCTCCAATCTTAAAGGGGAAAAACAGAACTACACTAATTGCCTAAAGTTTCTTTTCTTCACAGCACTAACCAGTTATACGTGCCTATCATAAGCAATATTGTCAAGTACTGGTGAGGCAGTGGGGATGTGGGCACCAGGAAGGTGGCAGCCTACTCTCTACATATGCCCTGATTTACTTGACAAATGAGGTAGAGAAGGGGTTGCCATGTCATCTAGAACATTCTTGAAATGGCAGCCAGTGTCTTAGAATTGAATGAAACTACTACTTCACATCATTTTTTTTTACACGAGGATCAATGACAACTGATTTTTTTGTGTTTGTTTTATAACTTTTAAACCTTCTCAGCTTGAATGCCCTGAAGAGAGTGGCAGTTACAATTTACATGTTACAGATGAAAGGGACAAGTCAATGATGTAATAAATAACCTGCCCGGAATGGGACTGTTTTAAGAACCCAGGCCATGTTTCAGCTGAATGTGGCATTGCCATTAGCTTCCTATACAAAGTATAGTGTTAGCTCCTAAACACTGCTTTTCCTTTTCAGAATTGCCACCTTCCTCCAGCAACACACAGGACCAACTCTAGAGGGTACCTGAAACTGTAGCAGTTGACATCAGTGAGCTGATGTTCAAAAAACAAAACCACAACAACAAATAGCTGGGAACTTCTCAATAGGCTATTGTAACCAAGTGTAAGCACGGGCGGGTATAGGTCTGTTGACTTTACCCAGAATTCTGCCTCTTCAATAACTAAGTCTCTTACTAAATTAAGCACGATGCTACCTGGCTCCAAGGACCACAGGGAATACAATGCCTGCACTGCAGCTGCTATAGTTCCTGCTAGCAGTCTTTCAAATTAAAAAAGGAGGAAGAAAGGCCCAGTACAAATGTAGAATTTAATTAGTAAAAGCCCCAATCCTTGCCCGAAGCCCTGTTCCTTCTGTAATATCACATTCTTTTCTCCTTGTGTAAACTTTTCATTATGAAGGAGACATCTTTATAATGCAATAACTCCAGTTATAATGTAACTGCTGGTAACATAACTCCTGCATTAGAAAAGGCAGCATGTTCAAGTAATGTTGTTTTAATACAATTTGTGTTCAGCAGAAACCAAGTCAACTTGGTCATTTAGAATCTGATCAATGTGAATTAGTGTCTTACTGAGATAAACCATTCGATCATTTAGAAGCTGATCAATGAGAATCAGAGATAAAACATTTATCATGTACATTTGGTATACCATAGCCATTCACGCAGCATAAAGTAGGTTATAAGTAGACATCAATAAGTGTTAGAGATGATGTGCAGGGTACCTGTCAGCTACAGATACAAATACATGTACAACAGTATATAATTTTCATCCTTTTGATAAGCCAAGATATTCAATAAGGCAGCTGGAGTCACTGAAAAATTGCAGGAGCTCAACTTTGGAAAAACTGGAGAGAGAAGCATAGAGAGCCTGAAAAGCACAAACTTTTGAAATAAGTTTTAATTAAAAGTTTAAGCATAAAGGTAAGTCACATAAATTTACTTGCCTAAACTTCTAGAAGAGTTCCGAGACGATTAATCAGAGTAAACTTTGTACTTGCAGTACAATTAGTTCTATTAATCTAATATTTTCAAACTGAAGTCACATTGACATGCAGGCACGCTGGCTTATGCATCTAACAGAATTATAAATTTGCCAGTCAAAAGCTTATTTAATTATTTTACAGCCAATTAAGCAGGATCTTTAAACACCGTTGCTTAAAATTGTCCATGATCCACATGTATAATTATAGAGAACATGAGAAACACCTGCTGATACCATTGGCGTGTCACCCTCAGCTTCACTAATTCATTTGTAGTACAGTTGGCCCTCGAATAATGGCACTTTCTTCACAGTCTTTTTGTTACAATAATGAGGAAAAAAAATAAATTCTGGGTTGGAACCACTGTCTGTGTGGAGTTTGTACCTTCTCCCCACGTCTATGTGGGTTTTCTCTGGGGACTCTGGTTTCCTCCCACATCCCTGAGATGTGCATGTGAGGTTCACTGGGACCAGTGTTGAGTCACTGGGGGTGGGGAAAGTGAGTGCCCTGCAAGGAAGGGCATCCCATCCAGGGCTGGGTCCCAATCTGCACCCTGCGCTGCCAGGATGGGCTCTGGCCACCCACAACCCTGAACTCGTTGGAAAATCATTATCTTACGTGTGTTTATTAATTTTTCTTAAATGCACAGGTCACATTTATTAGAAATGTTTAATATTAGAAGTGTTTGGGGTCTTTAGAAGGTTGGTTTTGTTTTTAGTTTTAGAAGTTTGGTGACCAGAAATATGCCATCAGAACTTAACTCTCATTTTTATCAATTAGCCTATGGTAAAAATCGGTTTTGTTATACAGTATTTCGCTTAAAGTCCGAGAACCTATCAGTGATGCTAAGTGAGGAGTTACTGCACAGCTATTACAATCACACACCCAAAAGAGAAACAAAACAGTATTCCCAAAGTGAAACTCTAGTAACAACAAGAATTTTACAGTTTAAGGAAAACTTTTGAATGTATATAATACTTACAAAATCCATGTTATCTGTAGGAGTTTTGCATAGCATTCCTCAGATAGTCTAAAATGCCTAAACTTCTTCCACAGGGTAATTAATCTTTTAAGGCCTTATAAGGATAACCCAGAACATACAATTTTAAGTCAGGTTTCGACCACTTTGTTCAAGGATGAACGTGAAAGTGACTTCTATAACCTGGCACACAGGAATGTCCCCAGCCTTCCACCTACGATTGCATAGAACCACACTGCTTTCCAAGCGCTTCATCCTTCGGAGAAATGGAAGCCACGTGGAAACATGTACCTCTAATGAAAGCACCATGCCACTTCCCAGAATGTATTGTTTTTTCCTTTCTGAAGGGTAGAAACTGGCCTAAAGAACAGCATGGGAATGAATACAAAGTGTCTTTATAATGCTTTTCATTTGTTTGATATTACATTGTTTTCACAAGGTTTACACTGCCTTTAAAATATTCCACACTCCTGCCTTGACTGGTTTGGCTCAGTGGATAGAGCGTCAGCCTGTGGACTGAAGGGTCCCAGGTTCAATTCCGGTCAAGGGCATGTACCTCGGTTGCGGGCACATCCCCAGTAGGGGGTGGTCAGGAGGCAGCTGATCGATGTTTCTCTCTCATCGATGTTTCTCGCTCTCTATCCCTCTCCCTTCCTCTCTGTAAAAAATCAATAAAATATACTTTAAAAAAATATTCCACACTCCTTTGATATTGCCTTATATTTAGTTAATATTGGTTTTTATAAATTTTTAATTTTACGAATTTTGTACAGCTCTACATGAAATTTTTTTGTAATTTGATTTCATTACTAAGTTTCAGTACTTGGCAGCCATAATTTAGAGAATGTTGTTTAATATTGTTTGCTTGCATGTTAACAACAAAACCTTTGGAGGGCCCACAAAATCATGACATTGAACACATTTCTGAGGCACCTGAACATCAAAAGAAGTGCTATGGCAATACTTATGTACCGCCTGAGATGCCCTGGGCCTGTTTCAACGAGAAAACCTGTAAATATCAGTGTTACATGCTCTAAATGGTAAAAATTCATGCATTTTTCCAAGCCCTCTGGTCACCAACTACAGCTTTTGGTGCCTCAATAATAACTTGCGGCATGGCACACCTGCAATGCACCTTACAGTATTAAAGCAAGGTTTTTGCTCTGAGACAGAATATAACTCTTCAATAAAAAATTTTAAAAATTGCATGCATGTAACACTGGTGACAACACTGCCTGTTGCAGGCGTGGTGCGGGCTCTACTCCAAACGGAGAGGGGGTTCTGAGGCTGCCCAGGAAGCAGGCCCGGGCACTGTCCATCCTGCTGTGACACATGCCCCACAGTGCCATCCTGTCACGAGTGCTGCAGGTGCTGTCACCCCTGGACTGTGAGCTCTCTAAGGATGAGCACTCTTTCTAATGTTGTGTCATTGTTGTTTCAGGGGGAAAGGGGGCCAGTCAACACCTTCTAGATTTTGTTTGGAAACAAATACAGAAATTTCTCCTATGGTGTATAGTTTCATAAGTTGAGTTGGATATAATGAAATAATATTATAACTAAATATTATCCTATAATATGTAATATAATAAAAATAATCTAATATTTATTGGGCATTTACCTGTGCAAGACCTGTGCTAAACACTATCAATGTAACATCATTATGACATTTTATTGATTAATCACCTATAAGGTAGAAAATAAGGATTAATACAGAACATAATTTTCAGTAGGCTGAGCTATAACCTGATACCATCACCATAACGAGTAACTAGCACCATAAGTTGCTCTAATTAACAGATAATAACAAAGGGTGGTAAAGGTGATATAAAGTGCTAATAAGACTGTTCTGGTTGGATTGGGAAAAGAAAAGGTTAACTGTTGAATTAAAATTAGATGTAAAATATGCTGGATTTGCTCAGTAATTTGAGTCTTATAAGCTAAAATTTTAAAGCTAGTATGAGCAAAAGTTCTTGTAGGCAAATAAACAGTACAGATTCTTTATCTCCAAATTGTTTAATTCCCCCTGGGAAAAAAAAGGTAAATATTAGGGATGTAATTAGCCCATCACAGCAGACCTAACTTTGTTTCTGTAAAAAGCTCTGTTTAAACTCCACCTTCCTCTTGTTCCCGCTGGTGAACTCTCTGTTCCCTGCTAGCAAGGCCTCCTGACTCCTCACAGCTGTGCATTCAGTACTCGGCAGAGAACGAGCCACACAGGAGCTCTAAGAAGGAATGAGGTACTGATAAAGTAGGAAAAAAAATCCCCTTAAATCTACAGTGTTTCAATGGTTTACTGCCAAAACTATAAACGGAGGGCCTGAGTGTGAGTTAATATTTAAGCATCCCTAAAATAACCCCATTAGCTCTCATGGCAGGATGCATCAATGTGACTGGGGTTCACCATGCACGGCCTCAAATGCTCTCAGCTTTCTTGCTCTTTACAGAGATTTTGTGTGACCCCCTATCAGGTGTATAACATCACCCTTATAGTTGCAATTTAAAAAGCTTCCAACTCCTGTAACCAAGATGCACCCAAATGAACCCCTCCATCAGAAAAAGCTGAACTAAATTCTCCTCAAAGTCATTCCAAGCTCGCCCCTCAGAGGAACTGCTGCAGTCATGCAGTGGACAGACTCCAGTACACTGCCCTGTGAGAGACTGACCTTGTCGTGGTGATCTGAGATGATTATCTGAGATGGCCAACTTTCTGAGAAGAAACATAGTTCCCTGAGCAAACTCTGTGCCTTCGAAGAGCATAGATACATCTTTACAGCCCAAGCACCACCACTTCCTAGATGTGAAGCTAGTGAAATCACTGCAAATCAAAATACAATATTCTAGGAAGCTCAGTCTAGCAGGCAGAAGCTGGAAAAACAATTATATAATGAAAGCTACTCTGCAAAACTAGCTCTTAAAAGTCCTTCACAGTATATAAAACCTGGGTTTTTGTTTGTATTAGGGTTAGCCAACTACAAAGTCTGAGGTACGGTCCCCAACTGTTCTCACTTTTTTAAAAAGTATTTTTTTTAATTGATTCAAGAGAAGGGAGAGGGAAAGAGAGACAGAAACATCAATGATGAGAGAGAAGGGATTGAGCCCGCAACCCGGGCATGTGCCCTTGACCAGAATCGAACCTTGGACCCTTCAGTCTGCAGGCCGACACTCTATCCACTGAGCCAAACCAGCCAGGGCTGTTTGCACTTCTTACATCATCTGCAAATTCAAGGGGTTCCTCAAACCACCCTAACCTTCGACTACTGGCTAAGAGGATTCACAGATCTCACAGAAAGCCATTGAATGCACAGTTATGACTTATGGAAAATGATACAGAGAAACAACCAAGGGAAGAGACACAGAGGACAGAGTCTGGGAGGGTTCCAAAAGCAGTTTCCATTGTCCCAAAGAGTCGCTATCTTCCTGGTATGGAGGCCTGACAATATGCAACATAGCATCAGCAAGAGAAGTTCAACTACCCTTCAGGGTCTTTCATTTGGGCCTCTGACATAGGCTTACTAAATTGACGGCCCATATGATTGAATTCAGGCTCCAGCAGCAATTCCCCAGAGGGCCAGGCTGACAGCACATGGCCTGAGGGGCCCATCAGGACTAAGAAGACACTTCTATCACTTGGGAAATTCCAAGGTTTTATAGGTTACCTCCCAGGAGCTGGGTACTAAGACCTTCTTTGGAAAAGGCTAAATTCTTCACTATTCCAGAAGAGAGTAGGATATAATAAAGAATAATCTGTTATAAAGATAAGAGAGAGAATGCTGTTGAGGCTCTGCTTAAAACTAAGTCTAACCTACAGGCTATGTTGTCTTGGAGAAGGTAAGTCCTCATGACATTATTTTTGTGCGCTGTGAAGCTTTTCATTCTCCAGTAGGAGCCCAGGCTAAATGACATGGGAGAAGAGAATCTTCTCCCCTAAAACCAGTTTTACCTCTCTCTAGAAAATCCAGCTTCCACCAATCTTCACATCTGCTAGACCAGGGGTGGGCAAACTTTTTGACCCGAGGGCCACAATGGGTTCTTAAACTGGACTGGAGGGCCAGAACAAAAGCATGGATGGAGTGTTTGTGTGAACTAATATAAATTCAAAGTAAACATCATTACATAAAAGGGTACGGTCTTTTTTTTTTTTTAGTTTTATTCATTTCAAATGGGCGGGCCGTAGTTTGCCCACGGCTGTGCTAGACTCTCCTTTGCCCCTTCTCTCCAGGTGAATGGGCTGAACTGTGTCCCCTCCCTCTCAATTCATATATTGAAGTCCTGATGCATGGTATGCTAGAAAGCATATTTGGATGAAGGTCATTAAGTTAAAATGAAGTCAATAGAATGAACCCTAATCAAATGGGATTTATAAAAAGAGAGGGCGATTAGGAGACGGATGCAGAGAGGGAAGACCATGTGAAGACAGGGAGGAAACAGCCCCCTACCTGCCAAGGAGCGAAGCCTCAGAACAAACCAACCTGCTGGCACCTTGACCTTGAAATTCTACCCCCAGAACTGTGAGGAAGTAAACTCCATTGTTTTAGCCGCTCAGCCTGCAGTCCTTGGCTATGGCAGCCCTAGCAAACTCACCAATCAATCACTGATTCATGTCTAATCTTTCAATGAGTTTTTTTTGCATCAGTCTCTTTTCTTCTCTTTCACTTATAGAGACCTCTCATCTAGTACTTCCGGCTCTTGTTTCTCATGCCTCTAATCAAAGCTCACATTCACTAATATTCCTAAAAAAGCACAGATATCAAGGTACTCACCTGGTTAAAGACTTCTTGCTAAATGAAGACCCACTTCTTAGCCCAACAACTAATGAATGACCCTATCAATCTTTCCAACTTTATCTTGTGAGGATCTTATCTAAGATCCGCATCAACTGTGGATTTTTCTTCTGAATACCTTTCCTTTCCACCAAAGCTCTACTTCAAGCCTCATCTAAAACATCTTCTTTATGATGACTTCCTAGATCATCCTAGTCAGAAGTGATTTCCTTTGATTTACCTCAAGTTTTTGTTTTTTATATAACTATTATCTTGTATTGAAGAAACAGCCAGGGTACCAAGTCAAAGGTTCTCATAGTATTGAGACAAAAAGGTTAAAAACTGTTGCTTTATCATTAGGGGGAAGAGAAAATCATAAAAATACCTGTATGGTGTACCTTCTGAAATCTACATGCAATTCTATGTCTAAATTCTTAAGATAGCACATTAACCCTTTAAGAGTGAGATTTATGCGCCATTCTTAGAAGGTCTCTTCCTCCAGCCCCTAAATAATTCACTAATGAAGAATGGAGGTTTCTGTGTATTTAAATATCTCAAACCATCTTTAAAAAACATTTTTAATCAATATTAAAATAACACTAATATCCATTATCACACAAATTACATGATAGCAAAAAGCAATAACGTTCCACTTTGTGGTTTAATCATTTTATCAAATGCTCAGAAACATGCGCAAGGAAGGAGGTCAGAGCCCAATGCCATCTTTCAACTAAACCTGTCACAACACCTTTTTATTTTTTTTTTGCTTTGCTACCAACAGAGGTTACACAATAGCACTAGTTATACACTCGGGAAAATTCTGAATGATGCCTTCTTACTTAATGTGAAACCTGGCAGCAAAGGAAAAATACAGAGCTATGGGCCACGGACACTTTGATCCATCAATGATAGAACCTTAATAGAGGTAGCAATTTAACATCCCCTTCATAATCAAGGGTAAGGTAAAGTCTGTGATTTAAATGCTTTCAAGGTACATGTGAAGAAATGAAACAGCTTAAACATGAGAAAAGGGGATACACCAATTTGGACATGCCCGTCATTTTATTATGCAAAAGTGAATGGTTTCTATGTTTTTATTAATAGAAATGGCAATTTAATATTGCCTTCATTAACAAGGGTAGCCTATCGTATATCACCGCAAATGAAAATTCTATTACTATGGCTTTCTATTTCCCCTTAGTTCATAAAATCGAGTTGGTAACAAGCTTTTATCAAATGTCTTGTCCTTGCATTTGGATTCCACTACAGCAGATAACAGGGGTCCATCTCAACCCACCCACTTCCAAGTTATCCAGAGGGCTACACACCAAACGATCTCCTATTAAAAAAGCAATGAAGTTGTCCTTTCATCTTGTCAAGAAGAGTAATTATAATACTTTAAAAAACTTACTTGAACTTTGCTTCCACCTCCTCAGCAGCTTTCTGATATTGTTCAGTGGTGACTTTGTAGAACTCTGAGCTCTGTGGATAAAGATTGATAGCAGAGTTTTCACTTTTCAAGAGGACAAAACGTGTGCAAGATGTACAATGACAAAAAACACATGAGCTCTTGCTTCAGCCACTCAAGCAGTAGGAGAAAGACTTCTTACACAAGTGGAATGGATTCTTATAAAATTCCATGTACCAGTATCCAGTTGTGGGTATCTAGGCTGAAATTACAGAGTAAACTCTCATAGTTATAATTCATCATTATTTGATCCCTCTGATAAGACTCCTAACATAGGTTTGAAGGATTATTTAGTTCTCCCTTATTTGGAATCGATCACTGTAAGATCAAAAGATGCTTGAGACTGAATAATGAAATTCACGCCTATCACGCTGGCCTATTATTCCAGTGTTCCACCTGGGATATTAAAGATCATTTCCTTTTACACTGTATTTGTGTCTTCAAGATGGATTCTCTATGGAGTAGAATGTGTTCAATCACCTCCAGGTGACCACACCAGCATCAACATTTATAACAAATTAATCAGTAAGAATGAAGGGATGGATTGACATAATTTTTATACCAAAACATGTTTCCATTATTCCATGAATGAACACATAAGCAACATAAATCAAGTTGTAATAGCAAAGTAACGCCTTTCCTGGGGAAGCAAGATTAAAAATTATCCACTCTGGCTGGCTACTTTGCAGCCTGCCTGCAGGGGGTGGCCTCGATGACCCCAGGAGCCTTCAGACTCAATGAAATATCCTGCAAAAGGCACGGCAGTACAAACGAACACAATGCAGCGGTCTATTGTGCACCTTCATTCTCTAATCACTCAGGCTTCACATGCATGACTGGGGGTAGTTTATTTTTTCATAAATCATTGTTGGTTGGTGAGAAAATGAAAATGAAATCCTCTTCACACCAGTGACCCCTTTGCATTTAACAATCTGGGTTGTCCAATGACAGTCACATCCAGGTTGGTTGGATGTAGATAAAATCAATAGGTATGTGATTAGACAGCCGACTCGGGGTGGCTGCAGAATGGACAGGTCACCATTTGAGATGATGAATGGCTCTCTATCAACCTCCAGTTCCCTCCGATGCTAACATTTACTATAATCTTATTTGGGCTGCGATTTATCTTTCTTGCACCTGATCAATAAAGATGAACAGAACAGTTGTAAGGATCGATTGTAATTTTTTATCATTTTCAAGCACGAAGGTGCATTTCTGACATGAAGACAATATTCTAAGTGTCCTGCTTCTGCATTTTTTTAAAATCCCAATTTGAGTGATCAGCTGCACTGGTCTATATACGGAGGGGTTTTAATTCATCTGTAGGTCTCAAGAGATCAAAAAGCCATTTGTCTTCTCAGGTATTTTAACTCTAGGCTGTGTCACACCTTCCTATCAGTTCCACTTACAAGATTTTGCTTTCCTTTAAAACACACACCAGCCAAGAAGGCTCTTTTGCCATGTTTGGTTTAAGCTTTGCTTTGAACCCTTCTAACAAAGAGGGCAGTAAAAAGGCACTTACTAGTCGCTACTGACCCTGGTGAGAAACTCCCCACATGAATATGATGAACTGTCAAGTGAGTGTTATGTTACTGAACTATCTATTAACATGCTGGCAAAGCAATTACATCTTGATTAACACTTCCAATTATTTTAAGCATTGAAATTGTAATGTCCAGACAGAGCCAGCGCTAGGTTGAAAGATGTGCTTTGTGGTTCTGTTTTGTGACCTTACTAGGTCCTCCAACCTCCCCCATTTCCTTTCCAGTGTTCCTAACCTGTAAAATGTGGGTGATACTCGAGCTCTTATCTCTGCCATAGTTGCTGTAGGCATCCAATTTGATAGGCCAGAAAGCTGTGAGACTTGTTAAGTGATTTTGCAGAGGAAGATCAACATCAAAATAAAATCATTTCAAAGAAAAAGAACTAATTTGGGCGATTCCATTCTGGGTACAAATTAATTCGAAATGATCAGAAACAAATATTAAGCTTTCTAACAAGAATGATGAACAAAGGCAAGAGTTCCCCCATTATATAAATTGGCGAGCTCCCCTCTGCTGTGTAATGCCAAACGCAGGTAAAATTATTACATTCTGCCAAACTTTCTCCTGGGATGTCACACAAATACCTGCTCCTGCATTGCCTGCAAACTTAGCATATACTTTCTCAACTTAAAATTTTGGTTTTTATTTATGTTCCATATTTCCACCTCAGTGGCCTGTTGCCCTCAGTGCAGCAGGCATCACCACATAACTAAGGGAATAAACACAAATATGCTAAAGATCTGTACATAGACAAAGTGTAATTCATTTAAGCCTTTACTTATTCATTCAACAAAATCAAACCCTTATTATCCCAATAATATTCATCTTGGGGAGT
This sequence comes from Myotis lucifugus, assembly GCF_000147115.1. Taxonomy (NCBI): domain Eukaryota; kingdom Metazoa; phylum Chordata; class Mammalia; order Chiroptera; family Vespertilionidae; genus Myotis; species Myotis lucifugus. Next base: position 4,319,313 of record NW_005871094.1, on the reverse strand, counting down.
TAGATCCTCATGGAGCTTTCCATCGGATATAAAGGAAAAATAATTATATCAAAGGGCACAAATGCTAACTTAAAAGTTGTGTTACTGGAGTTCAGAAGGAGTAGAGATCTTGGTCTCAGAACTAGCTCATGCTAAAGGAGAGACTACAAACCGCCCTGGATGGGTGAGGCCAGCCTAGACCACCCACACCTCGCCAACTCAGCACGAGTGAGCCCTGCCGAGACCGGAAATGCCCAGCTGCCAGCAGCCCAAGGTGGTGACCTGCAGAATCATGAGGTAAGGAAATGGTGGTTGTTCTAAACCACTGAGTTTGGAGTAGTTTGTTATACAGTAAAAGCTAACTGGCTCATACCCTTTCCCTGCATTCTCACAGCACCATGGACTTTTACCAAAGCACTCACCCACAGTGTGCATGTATGTGTGGTCTCCCCGACTTGCCCACAAGACCCCTAAAAGCAAGGCTCTCATCCCACTCACCATTATATTCAGAGCACCCAGCAAAGCACGTGACACACACACTTACTGAAATGATGTTAGAGTGACACCATTAATGCTAAGCTGCATTCCAACTTTTGCTTTTATTTAGAACAGGATGGGACAGAGACAAGTCTAAAATAGATGCAATAATACAGAGAAAGTGGGATACTACATTTATTACATGCCTCCTACAAATTGACAAACAGGTCAGTCTGCTCTACCACGTAAAAAGGAAATGAATATCACTCAAGACTGTGTTCAACAGCAGTAACAGTACAATAACATTTAAAGCTACAAATAGTCGCTTAAACGAGAAAGTGGTTTATTTTTCTCACGTAATAAGAAGCCTGGATGTTAGAAACCCAGAGCTGATGGAGGTGCCAAGGATATCATCAAATAAATAGGCCCTTTTCTGTATGCCTTCTCAGCCGCCCTTAGCATTTGGCTTTTATCCTCAGTCTCAAGATAGCTACTGCACTTCCATTTATCATGCCCACAGTCTCAAAGAGGAAGAGGAAGGTAAATAAGGGAAGAGAAGCCTCCCAGAGGTTTCACTCACATCTCTTTGGCGAGAATTATAGATCACGCACAACCCTGGCTGTGAAAGAGGCTGGGAAATTCAGTATTTTTGTTTTCTCACTTCTAGAGTAAAGGAAGAGAGGAAGGAGTGTGTAATTGGTGTTTATTGAGCCAATTTATCATACCTGCTAAGATAGTTGAAGTAACAGCACAGAGTCATGAACAAAACAGTGTGGTTGGCTTTGGGTGCAGGTATCCTAATATTTCTTTCCCATCTCCCTTCAACTTCTAATCTGGGGTGTGGGGGGTATACCCATCTGGCATTCCGATATCCCAAACCAAAGTTTCTTGACAGTGTAGGGAGGAAATGGGAATCAACAAGAGTGGGCATCCTTCCCACGTTTCTCTGGGCTGGCTAGGGCCCAGGCTTCTAAATGTGTGATATGTTGCCATTTTCCACTTTCTGAAAAGTCTCCCTTTAAAAGCACATTTTAAAATGCACATGCACAGATGCACATTATTGCTAGATTGAAAAGTATCTGTTTTCACGGTCCTAAATTAGATAAAAAGCAAACATGCACACACAGTATTCTTGTAATCTTTTCGAGTTCTGAACCTTATTTCTTTCCTATTATAACTAATATGATCAGACCTGTGGCACAGAAGGAAAGAACAAATCCAAAGGTCACAGGAAAAGTTTGTTAACTAGCTCTTGTCAGTTTCTACTTCACATGCAGATCCGGGCACGACTGCGTCATGCATCACACTGAGGTACAATTTAAATTCTGGTTCTCAGAGGGTAACACCAACTCACTGTCCACTCAAGGGCGGAAGCAGCTCTGCTCCTGCTTAGCAGAAGTCAGAGGGAGGAGAAACAAGTCTGACCGTGGACGTGAGCAGGCTGGCTGAACGAGGGCTCTCCTCTCTCTTAAGCTGATCTAGAATTACCACGACTCGCCACCCCTCCTGTAATCCACCCAAACACAGGTGTGACTCTACCTGCCTATTTCAAACAAAGGTCTGGTGTTGACAACCACCCACAAGTCTTCCTTTTGAAGATTTCTAAAAGAGCACCCCTATTGTTAAGTAGTTAGATTCAAAGCAAACTCCTTTACACTTTTTGTTGTAACACTCGCCCCAGAACTGTTATAATACAGGGTGGGGCAAAAGTAGATTTACAGCTGTGAGTACGTGAAACAGAGTTTATTCTTGGATTATTATTTACTAATTGTTGTTTTGCTTTCCATATGAGCAACAGTGAACCTACTTTTGCCAGAACCTGTATGTATTTAGTTAGATGCAGGTAAGTACGTCTCCCCCAAGATGAGAGCTAAGCATTTGGGACCAAAATTAAATGCTGCAAATGCAACATGGATACAATTCTAGGCACAGAGCCCTGAGAGTCATTTACTGAATGGCATTAGGTGGCCCCAAAGAGTTCATGGTTCTTTTTATAGAATTAGACAGAATCAAGAGATTCACTGCAACGTAGCCAAATTTTTAATCGATAGTAACAGCTATAGAATTTTAAAAAATCACTAATGGTCTAAACTTAGTTGATTTAGTGGTTTCAGTATTTCTCCAGAAAAACTGTCCATCAGAAAGCCTGGCGGCTGAGTTGAGTTTACTGCCTCTGCGCTGGGGCATACTCCGAAACCTGTTACAGGTGGTAGAGGAGCGGAGGAAGGAATCTGAGAAGCCTTGGTGAGAAAGTGGCCCTGCGATAGGGGAGCTGGCATCTTAGAGAACCTTTCGTTATTGGCACTCCTTACACCCATGATCCCGATTGCACGGTCTCGGTCTCTCCTTTCATCTCCTTCCCTCCTGCTGTCTACGAGACAGGAAAATCAAAGCTAATATTTGAATAACTTGCAAACTGCCAATAGTGGTTCAGATTCATGGTATATCAGATTCCGTATTCTGTTTCTAAAAGGCTCACCAAGGAATGGTTTGAGTTATTTAAACCGAGTCTCGCTTTTTCAATATAAAACAAGGACCTTATCTTCGAGGGCGACTCTATCAATGGGACAATGTACGTTCAGCACTTGGCATGGAGCCTGGCTTCTCCTTGTGGAAGCCAGAGAGAGGTTCCTGCTCACAATGCCACTCCTGCCAGCAACCCTCGGCTCCCTAGCAACCCAACATCAGAGCCTGGATCTCCACTAATTAGCTACACAACTATGCACAAACCTGATCAAGTGGATGGAATCAGACTGTATCACTTTTTCTCACACTGAGTAATGCTGCTGGTTTTGTGGAAGCAATAAACTCAAAAGGCTAGATATTTATCCTGAGTATCTCTAAATTTCTGTTAATGACCTTTTGTGTACTTCCGTAAGTGTATCATAGTTTTTCTCTACCCTATTTTTTTCAAATCTGCATCACTAGTGATCAATAATAAATTATTAATTTAGCAGATTCTAACAAATCAAAAATCCCGACTCTTAAGTTCTACAGCAAAGGCAAATGAAGACTCCCCGTGGAAAAGGCTACGACCAGTAGTTTATCCCAAGATCTCTCCTTCCTCCTTCGATAACCCCAGTTCTATGCTAAATATATGGTCAATCAACCCAAAATTCCCACCTTGTTTCTAGTTAAGATGCAGTAAGCAGAAATGTTGTGTAGGACGTCCTAGCAGGCTGCTAACGGGAGCTGACCTCAGGTGGCAGGGAATCTTTTCAGCCCTTGTGCCTTTTCTCTCTGTTCCAGGCTGCCATCCTGCAGCACGAACCCGCCTCAGAGAAACCCTGGGCCTCAGAGAAACCCCTGGCTAGGGTGCCGGAGCCAAACAGCAGGTTCTGGGGCTCTGCTGGCCTGAGGCCACCACGTAGCCCTGACGGACAACCTCTATGAGACTTTTATGAAATAAGAAACAAAACCTTCTTTCTAATTTAAGCCATTCCACTTTTATGACATATAGAGTCCAATTCATCAGAAATAAACCTTCACTACGCCCTACATGCTTGCTTTTTGTACACCTCACAGGTAACTTTAATCATGTCCAATGCCGGGTCACACAGGGAGCACCTTTCCCCTCGGCAGGAATGCGTGACTTTCGCTCCTTCAGAAACCTGCTTCCTTCTGCTCCTCTCCTTTTCCGACAAAGAACAGGAAGGATTAAAATTGTAGAGCCATGTTCAACTCGAGCATCAAATCTTACCATCTCTAAGAAACCACACTCATGAAAACCCCATTGTCTCCTGGGCACCTGGGCAAAATTAATAAACTGCTTTTGTAATTACCTTTTCATTCCATTTTTACTATTTCTCAGATAAAAAAAGGACACACACAGGTATTCAGGGCTTTTGCTGGCATTTCTAGTTTTCTTCCAGGAACTTTAGAAACTTGACTTAATTAGAGTTTTAGGCGTTTTTCTTGATTTAGCTTTGTAATTAGAATAGAAATCCTAGAGTCATTGGCAGCCTTGCCACTATGCAAGTTATATGAGTTATACATTAGAGATACTGTCTCAGGCCTCAGTTTCGTCACCTGGGCAATTTAAACAAACTGTACCGCATGCTCAGGTGGCATTCTGCTTCCCTTTTTTGTTCATGTCATCATTTCACAAACACTGCAGGTCTGTGCCAGACGTTAGGCCAGCAACTTGGACTATAGCGGTGAGCAAACAGGATGCATGGCCCTACCTTTATGGAGCTCATGGTATAGTAGAGACAGCCATAAATTTTTTAAATCACAGAAATCAAGGTATAATTAATAAAAAATTACTGTGCCACTAAGCTGGAATTTTTTATTTCTCAGAAGTGGTTTTTCTAATGAATCTCTAACCACCCTTCATAGCCAGTTATTAAGTTAGGTGTTTTTATTTCCCTTCTATAGTTTTTTGTTTTGTTGTTTTTTTTGGTCAGATATTCCAAGCTTCGTATTAGAAATCTCTTCACTTGTAAAGCTTTATTCTAAAACCTTTAGAAATAAAGGAATTCTACTTGTATTGATGTGGGTGAAAAGAGGTCCAAGTAGTATGAAAAACAGAAATCTAAAAAATAATTTGAACAGTATATTTTATAAACAATAAGTACACTATATGTACACATAAAACCAGGAATGTTCTGCAAAAAATACCTGTTTCCCCTGGAAAGGGATCTGAGGACGAGATACTTTTCCTTCTTTATCAGACAGCTGTCTATAACAATTTAAGTTTTTACCATGGGCTTGTTTCATTTGAAGTTAAACACACACACACACACACACACACACACACTATATCTTAATTTCCAACAGGCATTATGCCTAAATTCAGAACATGTAAAAAAGAGAAATTATTTAGTATTACTGGAACAGTACTCTCTGACCCTTCCCTGCCCACAGTGACCATTAACCATGCTTATAGTGAGATCTACCCTAAATACAAGATATTTTTTTCCTCACTATTATCCTTTTCTATGTGACATCCATAAAAGGTCTTACACTTTTCTGTTGTTTGTAGCTCTTCTCTCCGAGATAAAGCATCTCTCCCTTCTGCCTCACCTCTTAGACTCCGATATTACACACCTGAGACCTTTCTGCTCCACGTGACTGCGCGTCTCACTGCTGCTTCTGCAACGGTGAGACAGGCAATTTCACAGCTATCAGAAGGGTTATCACGAGAATTTACCATGATGTCTTGCAAGACCTGGAGAGTAACTTAAAATTACTACATGTTCCCAGCAAAGGAACCTCTCGGTCTCCTGAGGACTGTGTAATGTGACAGTCATTGTCAAGGTCGTAAGTCTTACTTGGGAAGTGCTCGATGAGGTGATGCCACAGCTAACAGCACAGCCACTGGATGGCTCTATACAGAAAGCATCGCATTTGTATTGACAACACAGCTCAGGCTTGCTCTCCTAGCATCTCCCATGGAAAGGAACTAAATCTAACAAACTCTCTGGTATTGCTCAGCACATTCACTGCCGACACCTATGCACACAGCGTCCTCTTGAAAACCGGCCTAAAAAGAAAGCTGAAAACAGTATCTCCATTCACAGTTTTACACTAATCACCTGAGGATTTACAGCACAAACTCCTTCTTTTCCAGATCCCTGACTGGGGGACTTAAAATCCATTCGTTCAAAAGCACTTCTTCTTTTTATAAAAGAAATGTATTTTTATTTATTTCAAAGAGGAAGGCAGAGAGAAATAGAAACCTCAGTGATGAGAGAGAATCATTGATTGTTTGCCTCCTGCATGCCCCCTACTGGGGACTGAGCCTGCAACCCAGGGCATATGCCCTGACCAGGAATCCAACTGTGACCTCCTGGTTCATAGGTAGATACTCAACCACTGAGCCACACCGGCCAAGCCAAAAGCACTTATTCTTGAAGAGCTAATATGGGACCAGCCCAGTGGTGGGCCCTAGGGACAAGGGTGAAGACATCTTTAAAGTCGGTGGAGAGAAAAATATGAACCACTACCCATCACACCACACAAAGACAACCGCCTTCAGTTTTGTAGTCCTTTTGGCTCTAAGAGTTCCATATTACAATGCAAACACTGCCAACGCCCCCCCGCCAGGTCGGTGGTAGTAAGCCTTGACATCCAACTTGGTGTTCCTCAAACTTGTAAGGCCCATCCTCTTGACTAAAAATCCTATATAATAAAAGGGTAACATGCAAATAGACCGAATGGCTGAACAACCAAACAAACAATCAAAGCGTAATATGCTAATGATATGATAAGGTTGCTCAACCGCTCACTATGATGTGCACTGACCACCAGGGGCAGACAGTCAACTGATCGACCAGTTGCTATGACATGCACTGACTCCCAGGGGGCAGATGTTACGACTGGTAGGTTAGCTTGCTGCTGGGGTCTGGCCTTTCAGGACTGAGCGAGATGAGCCGGACATGCCCTGAAGCCCTTCCGCAGTCCCTCCCTGTGGGGTCCCTCAGCCTGGCCTGCACCCTCTCGCAATCCAGGACCCCTCGGGGGATGTCGGAGAGCAGGTTTCAGCCCGATCCTTCAGGCCACTCCCCTTGGGAGGGTGCCAGATGCAGGGTTCATGGCTGGTGAGCGCTGCTGTGGCAGCGTGAGCCTCTCCCTATCGGGACTGATTGGGCACGAGCCCACGGCAGGCATAGCGGGGCCAGGATGAGCAGGAGCAGCAGGTAGGAGCTGCAGGCGGCATTGGACTGCAGGTTTTGGCCCAATCCCTGCAGGCCACCCAGAGGGACCCCACCTGTGCATGAATTTGTGCACTGGGCCTCTAGTCTTATTATATTAATCATAGACATATTCATAGAAATCAAAGAACAGGATCAAATATTAAAGACTAGATGAAATTCGTGCACTGGGCAGGGGGTAGGAGGAGGGTCCCTCAGCCCGGCCTGCACCCTCTTGCAGTCTGGGACCCCTCTGGGGATGTTTGCCTAAGCCGGCAGTCAGACATCCCTCTCACAGTCCGGGACTCTTGCATTCCGGGACCCCTCGCTCCTTATCGTGCTGCGCTCGCCAGCCGTGAGCCCGGCTTCTGGCTGAGCGGCGCTCCCCGTGGGAGTGCACTGACTACCAAGGGGCAGCTTCTGCGTTGAGCGTCTGCCCCCTGGTGGTCGGTGCACGTCATAGTGACTGGTCATTCCACTGGTCATTTGGCCATTCGGTCAATTTGCATAGTAGGGTTTTATGATATAGGATTCTCATAGATGAGAAGACCTCTCAGATGGTTTCCTTGGAGTTCAGGGTGAGAAACTCTAAATACTTGAGCTTATTATCAGTTAACTTTCTTACAGGGACTCAAACCCAAACAGGTGGAGGCACCACGAGTGCTTCCCACGGTAAAGGTGTGCAGAGTAAGAACTGAGTCCCTGGGCGAAGGCGTGCCAGAGAAGAAAGGGATCCTGACAGAGAGGCTGGAACCAAAGTAAAGCCTGCCTCCGTCCCACTTCCTTCTGCCTAGCACCTGAATTTTTAAAATATAACTGAGGCCAGGACCAATACTCATTCTGATCCAGAAAATCTACTTAAGAAAGAGTTTCCTGAAAACTGAGCGAACCTTTGAACTCTTCCCCAGACCTGATAGAGTTGATTTCTTTGCTCCTTGGCACCAGCTGAGCAGCAAATGCAAACTGAATCAAGTCTATTTGTTCAGAAGCAATACCTTCCCAACACTACAGAAAATAAGCAGCTCACATAAAGGGAGACTGCCACCGCCAGGCTCAGAGTCCCAAATTGTGCCGTCTCTGCAAGAGAGGGAGATGATGAAAACATTCTGACACCTCCGCAGGCTCACCAGCTACAAGCCTTAATGAGGGTGCTCTGAAGCGATAGAAATGGCAAAGCATTCCTGTGCTTCAAAAAGTAATGTCATAACTATGCATCGAAGCTATCTGTGTCACCTCTGAGATAGACTCATTAATGCAGACATTTAATGCCTACAGTCAAGAGTCTTGGGCGTGGCACAGGTAAGGGGCAGGGCACTAGCAGCCATGACAGTGTCTCACTGTGGATTTACTTTGGTCCCCGCCACTGTGCACTGTCAGAGATCGAGGAGAAACACTATGCAAAACTCAACCAAAGCAAAGACATTTCAAATAATTTTCTAAGCAAAACTTTCACCCAAGAGTAGATGCCCTTCTTCAAAATCTCCTGATGGAAAACAATGCCTCGAGTCCAGTATTTGGCACATACATTTCCCTGAAAGTGGCAGTTGATAGGTTATAGAAAATTGGTGAGACAAAATCATTTGGTAAAACCATTTATTTTACCCTTATCAAATTGGCTGTTTTCTTTTTGTTTATACAAATGTTACCACGTGTTGATGAGTATATGAAGAAATCGGCTCCCTCATAATTTGCTAGTAAGAGTATACAATTTATGGCAACACGCTTCAAATGCCTTTAACTCAGTTTCATTTCTAGAAATATCTAAAATTAATTATGGGTGTTTAGAAAAATTTCACTAGGAAATTTTTCACCACAGAGTTTATAATATTGAAAAATGAAAAGCAACATAAATATTTAACCACAAAGGACAGATAACATACGTAATAGAGCACCCAGACAATGGAGGGATGAGTTATTTAGGCTTTTTTTCTCTCCTGAAGAGAAAAAAAAAAATTTAAATTCCTTTAAGTTTTAGTCTTTGGTCAATAGATTTAAGAAAAAGGACAATTACATAACAGTTTCTTGTAATATTGCAAACTGTGCCAGTTTTCTCAAAAACAAAAACCTGGAATTTCCACAAACCACAAATGAATTCATCCACAAGGCCACAGCAGATAAGATAGATTTTAAAACAGGGGGACATCTATTTTAAATTATGAAGGTTAAAGCCCAGGTTATTCCTGGTGTCTTTGAAATTATTCTGCCATTTGCTAAGCAGGTCAATGTTCATTTTTTTATTCACCCAAATAATAACTGACAACCTAAGAGCCAGGTATTAGGGGAAGGGAACACTTTTTAAAAAGTAGTTATTCCATTCCAGTGTTTACAACCCACAGGGTTGGATACCCAGGTGAAACAGTGCCCAGACAACAGCTGAGGCTCTGGGGCGCCCACCTTTACTGTCAACACAGGTCCATGAGAGCAGAGTTCAAACTGCTGGGAGGCTGTGGAGACTTGGACTTCCCAACAGCAAACATGGTCAGGCAACAACCATTTATCTCAACTGATTTAAAAAGGAAAAAACACACACACAAACAAAACAGCCAAGAAGGAAGAAAGGTCAGAAGCCATGGCTTCACTTTACCTACCAAGAATGGTTACCTGACCAAGGCTACACGTTTGCTTGGTGTCCCATAGGTAGCAAGTGCACAAACCGAATAGCCCAAGTCTTATGCTCCAAGTCCAGGCTGTAAGGCCTTAGGGTGTGAAATCTTTAGTATTGTAGTTTCTTCCTTACAAAGCAACAAAGACTCTATGCAGTACTTGACAAATTCATGATTTTCCTTGTTAATATAATGCCTCTATGGTCAGTCACATAAGAATGAACCACAATACCCAAGCAAAATAAGATCCAATGCAGATGAAACACCTATCTCAAGTTTTAATTTCCTTTCATCGATTTAGAGCCCAAACTCAGAGGTGAATAAATAACTGTGACATGGTTCGCTCAAGTGCTGGCAATGCATACAAAGCGACTCGGGTGAATAGGAAAGCCAGTCTTAATTTAAGGGTTAAAAATCTCAGATATGAAAGGGAGACCGATTTCAAAAGTGGCAAGGGGATCACCTATCCATTTCAAAGACGTGTTTATCTTTTTTGTATTTCAAAGGAGAGGCCTCTGAAAGATCTGGCATGGAAATATGCATGTGAATAGGAGCACACTGAAGAGTCTTAGCTTTCAGGTATAATGGCTCTCCCTCGGAAAGCACTGCAAGGATTCTTGCATCCAGGAGGCTCAGCACAGGCTGCCAGGGCACTAAGGCCCGCACTCCCTCCCCTGTCCAGCTTTTATCTGAGGACTCATTAACATTTTCCTGCATGACGGCCCTGAACCCTACTACTGCTTAAAGGTTCCGCTGCTCTGCGGCAGAAATGCATTCATTCATGTGGTACTGCACCATGCCAGAATGTGTCTTTCTTATAAAAAAATATGGGGGTGGGGGGGGTAAGAGGTAGGATGGGGAAGAAAAGATAATTATGGAAGATGCAGTGAGCCAATCTGATAGTCTTCTTCTAGAAATATTCATGAAAATCTGTCCCTGGAAATTGCTGGTGTTTGGTAGCCAATCTTTTCCATGTGACTTTTCTGAGAAACGTTCTTAGAAAGATCCCACAGAGGGGTGATAATAAAATGCATCTCATCAAATGATCTTTCGTTCTGGCGTGGAGTCTCTCTCCCATGTCTTCAATGTGGGTTCTGACGGTCCTCCTTCCAAGGCCTATCTCATTTCCCCCATCTTAGTCACGCTGTGCCTTCTGCTGGTGCAAGTCCATCCAAACAAGACCTGTGAGCAAAAATGCAGCCGTCCACGAGGGGCAAAGCAGCCTGTATTCTGTCCGTTTCCACAGAGGCAGACCTTGGAGACTTTGAGCCTTGAGGTCCGGCAACTGCTTTCAAGAACAGCATATTCACCCAGAGGAAAGATGTTCACAATTGTGGAATCCCTGTGATGTGAGCACATCTCAAGGGAAAGAGACTGGATCTTTACTTTTGAAGAAGGCCTTTATTAAAGAGACAAATGTGAAATATAAATGTAATCTGGGGTTAGGAATGTGAATTAGGCCTTGAAATGATCCCTTTTCCTAGCACACAAGTCACAGAAATTACAGAGCCATGGAGGTCTGCAATAACCAGGCAGCGTCTCAATAGCGGCTTTACTGCTCGATGTGACCCAAATGTAACCAGACGAATCCATCAGCAACTAGATGTAAATGGCCTTGTGCGAGGCTTCGTTTCAACAGGCATTCTCTCTGCCTGGTGAAAGCCCTTTCTCCAACTAGAGGCCAAGTTATTAAGAAATTGTTTGTCATCGTAGATTGAATGGATCATTTGTTTCCCCGAATTCCTTTTCTCATCATTTACTCATTACACGCCTCCTCCTGATGGAAGTAGACATTTATTAGCTTCTGCATTTATTGCATTGGCAAACGGAAACATTCTGCTGCATTTCCTGGGGGTTCATTCATTTATCTATTGGATAACAGACTGAAGTTTTCTACAGGGCAGAAAAATTAAAATATCAGTCAGGTTGACAGCCGGGAAAATGAGGGTCTCTCTGAGACAAGAAGCTTTCTTGGGCACCGGGTTTATCGGGGAGCTGCAGTTATTTCACCAAACTACCCTTCATACATAACTAAAATTGTGGGCTATTAGCTGGCGAACTAATATTCCAAATAAATGATGCACATGGTACACTGTAAAGTATCTGAGATGCAAAGCTAACTGCTATTTTCAAAAGAAAATGCTTTTAAAGATCCATTTCTGTAAGGAGCTAGGGGAGGAATACTGTCTTATTAAGCTGGAATCACAGAATCTGAAGTTGTGAGAACCCAACGAGTCATGGAATCCTTTGCAAGCATCTTCTTTACAGCACGCCTGGCAAGTGACACTCTCATTCTGCCTAAAACCCTGATGGTGACAGGGAAGCCGGCAGAGCCCACAAGGCAGCTATTTCAGAGCTGGAGACCTCTGGTTGACAGGGGTCACTTCCCAAAAGTGGTCTGACTGCTTGTGACCTTGAACAAGTCATCCAATCTCTCTGGGTCTCAGGGTCTTTGTTTTAAAAACTGAACTGCCCTTTTGTTGAAAGAATCAGAGTTAAAGGAGAAGAATGTCATTTAGAGGCTCACCTATCTCATCCCGACCAAATGACTGGTCCAGAGGGTCACAGACACCTGACTGGCCTCTGAGGCAGCCACTCCATCAGCACAGCTGCACGCCCATCTGTAATTCTCCAGGCTGAGATGCAAGTCATTCCCACCAGGATGGGGAGCTCATTTAGAGTACAGCTGTCTTCAATCCCTTGTATTTCTCTCTTCAATTCCTTTTATTCTTTCCTCTTTGCCTTCACTTCCCTGGAACCTTTGTTATACACCTTTCATTCTTGACAAGAAGCAGATGCAATAATGCGATGGAAAGTTCCATTGCGGTTGTCAGCCACTAACAAAACCCGTCAACAGCTGGCCTAGCCCAGCACTGCCCTGATCATCCTCACTCTGACACCGACGAGCTGGGGTTTCGTCCTCAGCTCCACAAAGCATGGACCGTCTAGCACTGTGCCGCACAAAGAAAAATCGATTGTTAGTCGTTTGCCCACGTAGAGTTTGTATGTTAGAGAACTCCAGCCTTCTTGATATACTATTGCTTAAAATGTGCCTCAAGACCCGTGGAACCATTTTGAGGATAAGAAAAGTATAAATGCAAGTAAGAATATTATCTTTACAGATCAGTGACATCTTCTAGCTAAGTGTTCATACAGACATGTTCTTTTCCTAAATCGATTGGAAATCTGAGCTAAGAGCACCCGGGGTAGCCACACTGATATTCAGACTGCAACACAGATCAGTTCACCTGCTACCTTGGAGCCTTGGTTTACCACCGAAAAGAGATCCTTGTTCTTATGAAAGCCTTAGGTACAGTTAGTGAACTCAGTGGAAGAAAGGGATGCGGCAATGCACTTGGTTAGTTCACTGAAAGCCCCTTAAATGTTCAGCCACTACACAGAAGCCGGTGGAGCACAGCATAACATTTTCCCAAGATTACTTTGTGTTCTTCCTCCCAATATAGGCAATGTCAAAACAAAGCAGAGGATACTTCCTTAAAAAGAACATTATACTGTGCTATGATGATGCTAGATACTAGAGTTGCCTTTATTTTTGTTATGTCTTATGTAACCAGCTTAGACAAAAAGCAATGTAGGTTTTTAAGGGTTAACAATTCCTACGGATTCTATTATACAACACAGGATGATAAGATTTTTCAATTTAGGTTCATTGCTTATTTTATCCAAGTAAAAGACTTTCTGAAGATGCCCTTAAGAGATAAAGTAAACTCTTTCTTTATCTTTTCTATACAAGAAGGTATAGGTGAGGAACACAAAAATCTATACTATACAACCTCTGTCCTCCACTCATGTAGAATCTGCTAGGGAGTTAAGATAACAAACCTATGTGCTTTCTATAGATTATCTAATTTAGACCTCCTAATACCACCACCAGGGTGGTACTATTACCTCCACTTTCCAGAGGTGGACACTGAGGCCCAAAGAAGTTGACTAATCCTATATAATAAAGAGCTAATATGCTAATTAGACTGGAAGGCGGAATGACCTTCCGGACTGACCAGTGGGGTGGGGGGGTGGCTGTGAGGGCCTACTCTTGCACGAATTTTGTGCACTGGCCTCTAGTTAAAAGACAGTTTGAGCTTGTCCGTGGTACTGCCAGGATTGAATATAAGCAGCCTGGCTTTCCAATAGCGATATAAAAACTGCCTTATGAAAAGAGGTCACATGTAAACAGAATGATCAGAAGGCTTCATGTAGGAGGTTAGAGGGCAGCAGGGGCATTCTGAGCCTAAAAGTGGGGAGAGAAATTCCCTCAAAGGTGAGAGAGGGGGGAAAAGAACATTAACCCCCAAACTGAAGACTCAGTACACAGAGGACAGGTACAAATAGTAGCTATAAGGCCTTTTCTGCTTTGATAAGCTTAATTTAGAAAGCCAGAAAGTGAGCATGGAGGTGGTGGAAACAGCTCTGCCAACCTTGTGGGCAGGCTAACCACTTCCCACCTATGGTTAGAGGGGGAATTTCTGCCCAACTATTATTCAAATAGATGTGTGGCATCATCCACATACCACTCAGCTTTGGTAGGGGCCTCCTTAACTCCTGTGCGTCTACTTCAATCCCATCCCAACTCTAACCTCCCATAAGTCTGTGCAGCATAGAGGTTGAGAATGTGAGCTTACTGTCAGGGTTCTGTCTCTGTGACCTTGCTCACCATTACTCTGCCTCACTCCACTCAGTAAAATGGGGACAAAAGTCCTGAATGGACGGAAAGATTAAATAAAATGATGACACAAAGTGCATTGCACAGTGCTGGCAAAATCATACGCTCACAATAACTGTGGTTTCAAACAGCTACGTATTCCTGTTGACTTGGATTGGGGGGTTGGGGACTTGGAGGAAGGGAGCACAAAGGCACAGGGAGACTCCAGCACATTTTCACTTGATAAGAAATTTTTAAAAACACTTCACCATTCGCCTGCCAGCTCCATAGTGCCTATTACACTATTCCTCCAGGAGAACGCGGATTAGAACTCCTGAAATCAGTGCCATTTGAACCCAGCATAGAACCGATCTGCTAACAAAGTACAGACCAAAATAAGCACCGCCTGCCAGGCTTGGCAAGACTGATACTGTACTTGAAAAGCAAAGCTGGCACTTTCTGAACAGATAGTGAAGAATACAGTAGAGTAGTAAATGGCATGGAAACAAGGAAGAGACCTGGGGAACTGGTGCTCAGCGGCACCTACCACAAGGCTCTTCCTCCACAGCCGTGGCTCACGCCTGGCGCTCGGACCCTTCCCAAGCGGCACCTAACCCAAGGCCATCTCCCTCTATAAAACAAGATCGCTATCCGTCACCACCCCCACACACTGGCATTTTCTCTTCCATTATTATGTTATTTTTCTAAATAAAACCTATCACCACTTAACATAAAAGGTATTTGTTACTGACTGTCCTATATGAACAGAGTGTTAACTCTATGAAAAGGAAGTGCTCTCTGTCTGCTGTCCTCTCGGGTCCACCCCCGGAGTTCACAATGGAGCCTCCCACACAGTTCACTTGAGAGCCTGGAACAGCTCACCATGACAAAGCCTAAGACAATAAAAGAGGGTTCTAAATTATAACAAGGGTGAGAATTGGCTTGCTTAAAAAAAAAAAAAACCTAATAAAAATATTGTCAGTTACGGCAATAATTACTTCTCAAAAGTTTACAAAAATCTAAGCAAATTAAAAGTATTCTAAATCATATTCTAAATCAATTCCAGAAATTGGAAATCAACCAAAGGACTTGTATGCATGCATATAAGCATAACCAATAGACACAGACACTGGGGGGAGGAGGGGCAGTGCGGTGGTGAGGGCATGTATTGGAGAGTAGGGGTGGACAGGGGGAGGTCAGGGGGGGAAAGGGAGACATATGTAATATTATATGTAATACTTTAAAAAAATAAAGTTAATGCAATTCTATAAATAAATAAATAAATAAAACTGACAGAGGAACATGCAAGGTATGTTTCTGAGAATACACATTTTAGAATTTTTATTTCACTTATTATATCTGCACACATTTCACTCTCCCTTAAAATGTCCATGAACAAAGTTACCACTAGAAATATGTTAAATAAAAGTCAACATTTCAATTCCTTAATATACTTACTATAAGTATATGGTATTTTATTACTATTACTGCTTTTAAGATAAGTAAATAATGAGAATTATGAAGTATAAAGAGTATCTCCCCATTCCCTGTTTTTCTACATAGATAAGCTTTAACAGGTGCAATTTTCTCAAAAGAAAAATGATTTTCTTCAAATACTAGTAGGAAGATCCAGAGAGTACATTATATAAAATAGGCTACGGGAAATTTTTAAAATTGCAGTGTGGGTGTTTAAGGTGGCAAGTTGGCAGGTATTTAACCATACTTTATACCACAGAGAAAATGAGAAAGAAAGACCGATTTACAATAGCTGCGTATGCCTTTATCTTTAAACTGTAGCATATTCAAATAAAAAAAGGCATTCACCCACAACTGAGGAACTTGGTTTAATCCTTATAATGCCCATAATTTATACAACTGAATGCATTAGTCATTATAATGTACTTTGATTTAAGGGATTAAAAAATAAAACACCTGCATAAAGAAACGATAATTTGGGGGCCTAACCAACCTTAGTTGTGTTTTTTTTTGGTTTGTTTGTTTTTTGAGGCAGAAGCTGTAAAGATTTTGCTCTTAGTGAGTACTTTTAATGTAAGACTCTTGCATAAACTGCAAAAAGGTCTGATGTAGCACATTTTTCTGTAGAAATGAAATCTACAATATCGATACAAACAACCCTTTGCCATTTTCCTAAGCCATGACCCCACCAGAAATATTTTCTGCCTCTTAGGCAGAATTTATCCAAAATCAAAGTTTCATTTCTTCTCAAGAAAAGACCCCTGTAACCAGGCACATTCTTAACTGTAAAACTCCACCATCAGAAGAGCAGTGTCTGTCCAGGAATCACCCCTGTGACTTTCTACCACATCTTCTTGTTCTTGTCCCCAAACTACCTACGATCTGGTCTCACCCATGCTTCCTTCTCCTCCTCATCTATCCATTCAATTTCAATGGATAATGCAAAAGATGAAGAAGAAAAAAAAAAGACTCATTCGGTTCTTACTTGTTAAACAGCTTGATCCAAACATCACAATGAACAAATGAATCCATGTCCTGCATGGATGTCCTAAGTCAGAGACTTGCAACAGAAGATTAAAACAAAACATAAAAACCAGACATGTTGCAGCACATTATTGAAGGGGTGTCTGTACTCCCTCAGAACCCTATTGTGTCCTCTCTCCCTGTGCTCCCCACACCCAGCAACTTCCGTCAAGCTGGTATCCCCACACCTCGCCACCACAAGGCTCGGTCCCTGGTCTCGAGGAGCTGGCCTCCAACATTACAGTATCTCAAAGTTTATAAAGAAACCATTTTTAACTTGGAGAAGTAAAAGTTCGACCAGTTCTGTTTTACTGTTGTTGTTTAAAATTCCCCACCCATCAGCTAGGCTTTTATTACTTTAACTAAATGGACAAAGAGGCCAACAGCCTCTGGTCCAAAGATGTAGGAAGACAGAAAGATACAAGCAAAGTGCTCAGGTTACCATCTCTGATGTAATCTCCCCAATTTGAAGCCAAATACATACAAGTGAAATCCCATTTTATCAAATAAAATGAGTACATTAAAGAGCTCTGAATATCTGCGATTATGTAAGCCTAATTATAGTTTCCTTTTATTATTTCCATATTACAAAGTAGTTCTACAATTGAGCCAATGATTCTATTCTTTCTGGCAAAATTCAATATAAAACAATGGATAAATTTTTCCCAGACCCTCAACCCCCAACAAGTTCCCTCAAGCAGCGTGTAATCATCAGTCTCCTAGATGCCGGGGACTGACGGTGATAGCTAGTGCTGGCCTAACTCAGTATCCGTGTAAATCCACACAATGTTTTATTTCAGCTCCATGCCCTTGAGAAGTATGTTATAAAAGCCACTTTACAGATGAGGGCTTGAGGGTGAGACAGGTTACCTGGTGTTTCTCGAAGACCAAGAGCCAAGAAGCAGGAGGTGTAACAGTGGAATCCATGTCCACTTGTCTTTATGTCATTACATTTACCATGAGGGCCCTGGCCAGATGGCTCTGTGGGTTGGAGCCTCGTCCTGACAACAAAAGGTGGCGGGCTCAATTCCCAGGCAGGGCACATAACTAGGTTGTATGTTTGATCCCCATCAGGGAGTGTGGGGGAGACAATCGATTGATGTTTCTCACGTCGATGTTCCTCTCTCTCACTCCTTCCCTCTCTCTAAAATAAATAAAAATCATATCCTTGGGTGAGGATTAAGAAAAAGTTTACCATGAGGTCCTTGGAGGGAGAGGTCCCAAATGTCTGATCCGTTGCAGCAGAATGAGGTCTAACATTCTGAGGTCTGAGGTTACTGAATATCTCAGGTAATCATGAAATGACCAAGAGACAAGCACCTGGGAATTACTGCTTTACGACACCGTGGGTATATGAACGTCAGCCACGGGAACAAATGAGCAAGTCAGCAGTGCTTTCCTCTGACAGAAGAATTCAGGTGAGTTCTATGAAACATTTCTTTCATTCCGTACAGCATTTATAAAAACAAACTACTGCGTGCCTGCTTTGCACCATGATATCAGCAAAGGTAGTAAAACTTTACTGTTCATTAGATTGAGTTTCATAAAACCTCAGGAATGGTACCCAAGTATTCATTGTACTACAGCCACCTCTGCAATATTTGGATGGCGACGAAAATTAGTTCCAGGAACCTAAACAAACAAATACGCATTCACTTTCTGGAACCTATCTGATGAGACAATGACATGGTGAACACTGGCCCCACTCCCCCAACTACATAAAACAATCTGTTTTCTTACCTGGAAAAGTACGCTTCTCTACTACATGAATGTTAAAGTTCCAAGGAACAATAAACTTGTATGTATCTATAAATATTTCATTTCACTGATACAGCATCCAGGTTCTTGTATTAATACTGGTTTTAATTGTTAGTCAGCATAGGCTTAAAACATCAGCCTTGTTTTGTTGCCTGGCAAGCAAGGCTTGAAACCCAGAATCTCATCATAATCATAAAAATCATAAAAATGTTTCTATTTGGCTACTTCCAAAGTAATATTCATTCAAAAACTATCTTTTGCATAATTATTCTTAAATAGCTAGAGTATAAGTGATATCTCTGTGAATATAGTTAGTTACTTTAAATAACTTTGTGCTTCTATTTAGACTAAAAATATTCACCCTTTTCTCTTTCTGGCATTATTCTTTTGGGAACCAACTTCAAGGTCAAATCCAAATGATATATAATTTTTAATGTATCCAACAGTGAAATAGCAGTCCCTGTCTTTAATTACATGCTATTGAATTTTTACAAATAGTTCTAGGAATTTCTGCCAAGTTTCTGCAATTTAGAGCAACTACATCATGAGAGGAGAGTTCACAATTTAGTACTAGAATTATTTTTTCGGAACTACAGACACACTGTAGTTCTAGGTTACATTTTCATTTTAATGAGAGTTAGAGAAACAGAAAAGCAAAAATGGACTGCCTACCCAAGGACATAAGCTAAGGGTCTCAGCCTCAAGCGACTCTCCTCTCACTTCTATTTTCACTCTAACTTGCACCATATAGTCCATCTAGACAAGGTAGAAGACACCTGCAAGGTTCATTACAATTAATTTCTAGAAATACTGATTAAGAAGAGGTAGCAGGCGAAGAGGAGAGATGAGATACTAGAGGTACATGTGGCTGATTTAGCCCCTCTGTGTGCATCACAGGTACCAACAATGCACGATTCCTGGGCACATATAAGTGCTCAACATCCCCCAATAAGGAAATATCCAATATCCAGGGCAGAAGACTGTACTGACAATCAGCTAGTGTGGGGGTTTCCCAGGGAGCAACAGCAAGGAATGGATGAAAAACAACCACGGGAGGTTAAATGCAGTTATGGCTTAATCATAGTTGAGTGATGGGTGAATTTCCGAGACTAATTACTCAGGTTAATTCTGAGACAGAGCCTAGGCAAGCCACTGAGTTGAAGTTCAAGTAGCTTGGGATCAGAAGAATATCTCTGGCCTTAAACTAGAGAGGGGAAATGACAGTAAACTCATAATATGTGTAGTTACAATTTAAATTTGCAGGAAATTTATGCCCCAAGATTGCATATCTATGCAATCTAAACAGCAGGCTAATGAAGCCCCAGGGCTGCTGTGGATACAGTGGTTCGAGGGCTACTTCACAGATCCACTAGGAAGAAATGATTTTGCAAAGGGAGTGGGTTACGGCAAAGGAAGATGGGGGAGGCACAAGTGTCCAAGTGGCAGTGGCAGCCAGATGAGGACCATTCTCAGACACCATACCCCTCCTCTTGTTGTTGCTATCACACTAGGTCTCGCCGTTCCCTTGGACGATCTAACGTGGCTTGCAACTTTGATTTCTGCCCATAGTATTTCTTCTTTTCTCTCCATCCTCTCGGAGGAGTAAGGCCCCATCCACAGATCCTTTACTGTTTCCTCCCTTTCAGCATCTCTCCTATGAATTTAGCCCATGTACTTCCCCACACTAAGTGCATCCATCATCTGACCACACCCGATAAGGGAACTGCTGTAATTTTTCTTTGCTGTGGAACACGATCCACTATTAAGACTCCTGGTGCTTAGTTTATAAAAAACGCACAAAAAAACAAAAGTTGCTAAGGGACACTCAGGTGAGAATCTGCTACTTAACACTAATGGTTCTAAACAACAAAGGCCATGCCCACTTCCACCAAAAATCTTCTGAAAACTGGGGGAAGGAGAATGAAATTACATAATAAATGTTAAGGCCAGAAAGCCTCCTGGGAGTATCCTAGTCTCCCACTGGTCACATAGGAGAGGCTGCTAGGGAGGAGGAGGCAAGACTCTGGGTCCTGGTGAAACCCCACTACCCATCGCTCCCAATTCTGGGGAGCCTGGAATAATGCGAGCTTGAACCGGGAATGTGAACATAGATACAGAACTAGATATTGTGGTGTATTTCCTAAAAGACTCAGAGACTGGGCATGAGGAAGAGAAACAAGAGCACCAAGCCCACCAGAGGACCCTCAGAATCTCCAGGCCGCTTTCTCATCTGCCTACCCTTTTGCAACACAGTGTGAAGGAAGGCAATTCTGGGTTGCAGGTCCTCAGAAGCCCTCAAAAATTAGGAACTCTACCAATAAAATGGATGGCTTCTTGACCTCTACATCCTAGAATACAAATCAGGAAGGACTAAAAAAAACGTAGGTACTGGCACTATGCAGGCACAGCAAATCTCAGATGTGTGTTAAGTTTATATCTTGAAAAAATATTCTGTGGTTTGAGTGTAATGCTGAAACATGGCATGCCGTATCCTCAGCTTGCAAGCTCCAGATGTACATCAACTCTGAGAAGGCCCACAGAAATAATGTTCAGCTTAGTTAAACCTGACATTCCTCAAGATTATTTGGCATGGATCCCATCCCATTCCCGAACACATTCATTTAAAAAGTCATCGAATGCCTGCTATGTGCCAGGTACTATCACGGTGACTGAGGGTCCTGAGGAAACTTACACATTTAATATTTATCTTCAGAGAGAACTGTTTGAGGCACCCAGTTAGTTCATTGGGTCTCTATTGGAGCATTTACCTGATGGATCTCTTCAACCCACTAAATTCCCTGTAAATCCCAGGGGTTTAGACCTTTATGGGACAAAAGTAGTGGCTATTCCTCACAAAACATTTCTGCTCTGGCCCTAGCCAGTTTGGCTCAGTGGATAGAGTGTCAGCCTGTAGACCAAAGGGTCCTGGGTTCAATTCCAGTCAAGGGCCCGTATCTTGGTTGCAGGCTCCTTCCCAGCCCAGGCCCTGGTCAGGGCTCGTGCAGTAGGCAGCCAATCAATGTATTTCTCTCACATCGATGTTTCTCTTTGTCTTTCCCTCTCTGTCTAAAAAACAATCAATGGAAAAATATCCCTGGGTGAGGATTAACAAGGAAAAAAAATAAAACATTTCTGCTCTGGAAAAGAATAGTCAGACACAGCCTCCGTGGCCCCACTATGGCAATTAAAAGCTCTGTACCAGATGCCAAAGGGCAGTTGTGCCGTTTGCATTTGTCACTATATCTATGCACAGTGACTGTGTTTTTGAGTCAACAGTGAATGCCAAGGACTCTGTCTAGCCTCCAAAATTCTGATAAGAATGACCAAGGTCAAAATGGTTTTAGATTCCCTTCATTAAATGATGACCTTATTGTGCAAACCTGTTTTATATGCCAAGTTCAGATGTGGGGGACTTCTGATTTGATAATCATAAGAGCTAATATTATTTGCAAATGTGTGAATGACCACATGTATCTTCCTAACTGAAGCTAATGTGTTGAAACATAATACCTTACAGAGACACAGCTAGCTCATGGTCTGAACATAAAACTGCCATCAGGGGCATTTTCTTACACCATCCCTGCAATTTCCTTAAAAAAAAAAAAGAATAGTTATGTATTTTAATTTTTCGCCAGTAAAATAGAGAAATAAAAGCCTTGGTTGGTCTGCCTACGTAGTACATTTGAAATTTATAAATAAACAAAACATCAAGGAGCAAAACAATCACTAATTATAAAATTGGATATAAAGAAAAATCAAGAGATTTAGCCCATTTGCAATGGCATACAAAGGAAACACAGAATGACTTGCTGGCTGCAACACTGTTATCAATAGCAAGAAAAGATCCCAAAGAAAGGAAAGGGGCTGTTAATTGTGTTTTCAAATAAAACAGCCTGCTGAGCCTCCCTAGACAAAATGAACAGAATCTTTAAAAGTGGAATTAATTTTCCCTGGATTTCATCACACTTTGTTTTTTACCTTGTCTTTCCACATTCAAGTGGCATATCACTTTAAAGAACCGTCATGGTAAACAGACTCTAATTATTTTATTGCATAGTCTTTCACCAGGTGAAAGAAACGTGCAGAGTAGAGAAAGTATGCAACCCATATTGTTGGCATCTTAGCACTTATGATCATTACCAGCACTCACAAAAAAGCAATGCTGGGCTTTAAAGCTGAACTGTGTATTATCTCCTTCTCAGAGCCCTGGGGCTATCACTGCAAAGCACAGTGGTCCATTCTAAGCTCTGAATAGAGAAAAGGAAGCGATCATTAAATTATAATTTCCATGCACAATTGGTACAAGTATTTCCTACCAACAGGATTAATATGAAAGCAAGATCCCAGAATAAAGCTGCTCAGCAGAGAGGATGGCAGTTTAGTGTCTTGTAAATTTGATTTCACTGAAAGCCCTGACACATCGTAATAGTGAAATCCTATTTACTGCAGCAAGAAGGATGGATAATGCTATTTAATACCTGGTGTACTGTGCGCCATCATCTCACAGCTTTGTACTCCATGTTCTCATCTTACCTTAAGGTTAATACTTCTTGACAGCCTACATGGTCAAGAGAGCCCCAAATTAAGTGCTGATCCCATGATTTGCAAATCTTTCTTCTAAATTTCGGCACAGAAAAACTGGCTCCGGTTAAGGGGATCATTTTAACAGGATGCACTTTCAACAGGATGCTTATCCAGGAGGGGAAAAAAGGGCCTCATATCCTTAAAGCCAGATTAAAAAAAAAACATTTCAAGGTTACCCAAGCCACATTCCCCATTAGAAAATTCAGAGAGGTTAACAGAAAGCCAATGCGTTTGGAGGACTTGTTGAATAATGAATTAAGGATAAGACCCCCATTTCCAACATACTGTATTGATTTTTCCCCCTCAGAGAATGAAATTTTTTTAAAGTGCATCTTGCTAGTTACTTTTGGAATATCTGCAATAATAAACTTCCTTTAGGGAAGCAGGTAAGAGTATCAACGGGTTCAGACTCTGAACCTAAGTTATAAATAACTGTGTCAATTACATTAACAAAAGATATGGTGATACTGGGCATTATTCACTTCTCTACCTAACAATGAACATCTCAGGGCATTTATTTGAACTACCATTATTCGTTACTGATAAAAAAAAAATTGAGAGCAACTCAAGGTACATGCCACCATTTTATTGGCATCTCTGTCATTTGTAATGTCATTAAAATTAAAAGTGACATTGGCTACTACGGTCTTCAATGTGCAAACTCCTGGAGCAGAGAACCTTGTCTGCTTCTGAAACTCTTGGTAACGACAGAAACTACAGAGAATCTGCCTTGATTTCAAGGTGAGAGAGGAAGCCAGCACAAAATTTGCAAATGTCATAAAACAATACATTTCTCTAGGTTGACAAATGCAAACTAGCATGACCTACCAAGGCATATCTACCGGAACGTGATGCTTTTAACTATTGTGCTAAATTTGCTATTATCTCATTGCATGATCAAAGCATACACAACAATTTAGTGTATATTAGCCACCCATACAACCTAGAATCACTGACAACTATTTAGGAAGCAAATAGGGGGAAAATATCCAAGGAGTTTTTAATCCCATACATTGAGTTTAAGTTATCTCCCTACCCCAAAAAGGACTGTTTATGTTTTAATATCTCAGATGTCAGTGGTCTGTGTATGTGTCCTCATTAATCCCTTGAAAAGGCTGACCCAGCTTCACTCAATGAAATATTTTTACAATGACAGACTTCATCTGGTAGTAGAAATGCATAATAATTTCTTCCCATAAGCAGCACACGGAGCTGACAATAATCTGTTCTGTTGTCATTTCTCTTTATTATCATAGTTGGTGTTATTATTCCCCCAAGCTTTGCACAGAGGAATATAGAAATGAAGGTACTAATTGACAAGGAAGAAGTCAAGCAATCAAAAAAGCCAATTAATCATACAGAGGAGCCTGACACTTTATGATGCAATAGAAGTTATGCCACCTACCATAAGTAAAAGGCTTTTAAAAATTGCTCACTTGATGTAAGCATGACCTTAGAATTTAATTAGCCACTCTCTCCACAGGTGACAAACTAGTAAAGTACATTTCTTCTTAATGATAATTTATTTTTCACCATCCTCTTTGTATTGTTCTTTTTTGCCCAGCTTGTACACTTCCCTCTCCTTCTTAATTGTATGGGATTGACTGCAGCGTGTATGCAAATTGCTGCTGAAATCTACAGAAGCCTGTAAACGGAAAGCAATACATATCCCATACCCTGTTGATCTGAATACTGTAACTATATCTGACTAAGCTCTCTGATCTCCCTCAGCTCCTCAAACCACCAGAGCTTTTAAAGCTCTCTTCACGCTGTGCCAAACCACACCATTCTTATGAACGCCAAGAGCAAAGTGGATGCAGTAGAGCAAATCAATTCAAGTTCATAATTGAGAAGTTAGGCATGCAAGACACACGAATCATCAAAGAACCCGTGTCTCCAAGATGTCTGCGGAGAAAGGAGTCCTTCATCCTGAAGCTCCCTGGGGAATCTGGGCTCTTCTGCTCACTTTCCTCCCACAGGACTAACAGACTACAGGAAAACACACATTCTCTTGAAGAACATGCAGGCAATCCAGACTCCAATAAAAGAACCATCAAAATAACTTATCAAAAGTAACAGAAAGTTTGCTCTCTTTCTAGGGAAGGGATGGGATGACTGTCCTGTAGCAATACTACGAATGAATGAGTGAATGAGTGAATGAATGAATGAACAAATGAACGCCTCAGAAATATTTTTAACTACTCAAATGATTATAAATGTCTTACTTCAAAGTAAAAGAAGTACAACTAGATATTGAAACAATCCTTAGGAGTATCACTCTGTACTTGCTTGATAATAAGGACTTATTTCCTCCTTTCGGTCAAATTTTCCCAGGAAGTGCCAAATCCTGGGGAGAAAATTATGCATTTTGAATGCTTAACACTTTCAGGTTATGAGGTAGCATTAATCAAATTATAACATCAGGACATAAGAAGTTGTACTTCAAGCCAGAAAGAGCTAACCTACCATCCGAAGAACTAATAAAACAATCAGCAGGATTCAGCTTCTTGAGTGCAGAACTGGCAAATATTAAAGACTGGATAATGGCTAAAAGCTCAGGTGGAAAAGCTGGCCTAAATCCAGATCATGCTTTGGCTGTACATTCTTGGGCTAATTATTTGAAGCCCTGGGATCTTCATCTAAACAATAGGGTTGGCAATTGCATAGCATTATTTGTGGGGATAAAATTACATAATCTATGCCAAGTGCCTAGCACAAATGCAAATGCTCAATAAATGTTACTGTAAGCTACTAGGATGCTGCTGCTATAAATAGCCAGATACTCAAATGGATTTAAATCAATCCAATATGTATTGCAATTAGTGAAGGAGATACTAAGCATTTTGTTTTATTTAAAAACTTACACTAACTGCTCAGACATAACGTTATGGGATAAGCCTAGTAAACCTAGGATTCATTCACTGTGCTCTTAGAACATGTGAGCTGTGAAAAATACAGAAATAAGAAAATGACCTTTGCCCTCATGGAGTTTACAAGATAAACACAGATAACTAATTTCAGTTGTCATAAGATATGGCATCATAGAGACCGGTCTGTAGAGAACTGCCTGAGGGACATGGGAATTTAAGAGACTTCTCTCATCAGCTCACCAACGGGAATGAACACTTGAATCTCTCTGTTAGGTCACACACCCACATGCGATTCTCTAATGTTCTTAAAATATCAAACTTTACTTCACATCTATGACAATGTTGCTGAATAACGCTGGCAACATTTATAATGAAATAAGGACCTGAAAAATTTTCAAATGGCTTTGACCTTTTTTCTCAGTAGAGAATACTGGAACACTGGTTCTAAGAGGTGTGAAATTGGTGTCCAGTTAAATTATACTTATTATGCCTCACAAGTTAGTGAAAGAGAAAATTATCTCAGACACCTGGTGAACTAGCCAATATAAACACCTGGGAGGGGAAGGCTCCATTCACACAAGGGAATATCTAATTGATAAAGAGTTTACTGAAACAGATCCAACCGGCGAACCACTAACTGAATGTGCTTCTCATGCTCAGTGGACTTGGGTCATATTCTCAAAAGAAGTCTGCATCAGGTCAATGGAAATTAGTAGTTCAAGTCATAAGATTATGAACCATCAAAAAGTGATAATATATACAGTTACTGGGTTTGTTAATCCAGCTGATGGGCAGATGACACAGAGATCTTAAAAATCATCCTTGGAATGATTCTGTAAAAGACTCACATCCCCTCTCAATTAATAATATACCAGGTGGTATCTAGTTTATGCTTTCATCATTTCATTTGGTTAAAATAAAGAAAATATGTATTTATATGCACTTTTAAAGCACAGGTAACCTGAATTTCATAGTAAATTAGACGATTCTGCAAGTTATCAGATTAAAATGTTTTTCTTACATTATGTACTACTGGATTCAGTGCTTTTATGCCTTCTTAACACAGAGTGTAGATCCCCTAACAGAAATGGGTAGACACTGTATTTTCACTACCATCACAATGCAAGAAAAACCCTTTGCACAACCCTTGGCATTAAGTCTAGAAAATGCTTCATCATTGGGGAACTAAACGTCTCTCAAATATTCCTAGATGAAATCCTAAATGGACGAATTTCAACGTAGATACTTTAGGAATGGCAGTAACAAACAAAAACATGATTTTATAGAAATGGGCCAAAGATATCAGGATGTTGAATAATAATAAAGTAATTTTATGATTATTAATATCTTATACACAATGGAAAGCAAGTACATATTCTTTAATGGCAGCAGCCTATATGTGTTAAGCACTTCCCAGTTTTCAAGATTTAAATACATCCGCTCATCTGGTCCCCCCAACAACTCACAAAGGTGAGCAAGGAAGAGACTAGTCTCCACACTAATTTATACAACCAGAAACCACAGAGATTAGGAAAATTGTCAAATGAGCAGATGACAAAGCCATGCCTTCTGACCCCTAGTCCAGCATCCTTTTGACCACATGCCATTAAACATGGAATTATTAAGTATTAACTAATAGTAATGTGGTTATTCCGCATCAGGAGTCGTCTCAGCTCACTGGTGCTTCTCAGTTTTCTGTAAAAATCCCTAAATAAGTACTTTCCAGACTTACCTTCAAATGGGAAAAATCACTTATATTTTGCCTAAACAAGAAGACACTACTTACAGTGATTTGATATCATCACACTGAGGCCAAAAGCAAGTCAGCTGCTGAGCAGCCGGTTTAATCTGCCAGAAATACCTCCCACAATTCCTCATGCCAGTCCAAAATCACCTGCATCAAGTCAGTGAACGTATGAGAAATGGGTGAATATTTCTCAGAGCCTTTTCTTGCCACTAACAGTGATCACTAACAAATTCAAAAGCTACAAATGCAAAACTCGAAAATACATGAATTCAAGCATAGTAATATTTGATGGCAAAGAAAACTATCTCTGGGTGCGGAGAAAGCAGATGCGGAGTAAATCATCTCCAGACCTTCACTCCACCCATTTTATTCCACTAACAAAGGCTAGGCATGGCAGGCAGGGTGCTCTGGAAGGACCAGTAAAACAGGAAACACCACTGAGTGGTTACCCCGCACTGGACACCAGGACAGGTGCCCTATGAAATCGGCTCATTCAACAAATTAGTGAAGTAGCATCATTATATCCTCATGTTATAGCTGAGGAAACAGAAAGTTTCAGTAAGGAGCTCCAAGATACAGAGCAGGTAAAAGCCGGTTCCAATCCAAGCCAGCCGGTGCCAGAGCCTGTGCTCTAATCCAGGGTTCTGCCTCCTACAGCGCTGGGTCAATTCCACTCGCCACCCAGCCATTTCAGTGGAGCCATAAGAAAGGTTTTACATTTTCAGATGCGTGGGGGTGGGGGGTGGGGGTAGGGGAGAGGTATTGTCAAAAGAAGATTATCTCAAACTTCAATAAACTGAAACACTGTCACATTTGTTCACAGACGTATTGGCTATGCTGCTCTTACATAGCTGAGGGCTATGACAGAAACCACACATGGTCTGCAAAGCTAAAAATAGTTACTATCTGGCCCTTTAGAGAAAAATGTGCTGACTTCTGCTCTAAGCCATTCCACATTATGCTTACTTAACATCTCTATTTGGATGTCTTAAAAAATATCCCACGTTTAACATATCCCAAATCAAACACCTGATTTCCTCCACCTCACACACCCAGAACCGTATTTTAATCCTTCCCTTGTGGAGAATCCATCCTATGTAAATTTACATCCTATGTAAAAACCATAGACCTAGAGTACCTTTGAGTTCTTTCTTTCAATCATGACCAAAACCATCAGCAAATCTGCTCAGCTCTGCCTCTGAAATACCCAAACACATTTCTTCCCTTCCTCAGCCCAAGCCTTCACCGTCCCTTTTCTGAGTCGCTATCGTAAACTTCTTCCTAGGACTTTTGCTTCTTGCTCAAGACAGCAGCCAGAATACTCTTCTGCTCAGGACCCTTTGGCCTTTCTAAACATGCCAACCACGCTCCTGCTCCGGGGTTCTGGGGCTCCCCCGTTTCTGCAGACCTCTTCCCAATGCCATCCTATTTTACACAGGCTCTCCCCTCTAGCCAACCCGAATCTATACTCCTAGG
This sequence comes from Myotis lucifugus, assembly GCF_000147115.1. Taxonomy (NCBI): domain Eukaryota; kingdom Metazoa; phylum Chordata; class Mammalia; order Chiroptera; family Vespertilionidae; genus Myotis; species Myotis lucifugus. The sequence goes on along the minus strand of NW_005871094.1, from coordinate 4,290,025 downwards.
CCTTGAGTCGCCCTTTCCCTTGCTTTATTGTTCGCCACATCATCTCAGTTTGCCACACGATATATATACTGGGTTTTCATTGTATTTAGGCTCCAGGAGGACAGAAGTTTAGTTCATTTTCTTCAATAATATATCTCTGGCACTAGACCAGGGCCTGATACACATCAGGTACTTAAGTATCTGCTGAATGAATGAGAAATCGGTCCCTACATTCAAGAAGCATTGAGTTCAGTGACATACAGAGATGGGTGAACATCTTCAACATATAAATAATTGTACTGAAGGGGGCTTAAGAATACACTTCTTATTTTACCTACTTTATTAGTAAACACTTTATTCTAAACAAATCAAATGCTGGGGTCTCAATCAAAGGGAGAGAAAGCTAACTCGGTAACATCATGTTCTCTGTATGAAATTACTCCAAGCAAATCTACTTCACTGCACAGGGGCACTGGTTACATGCCCGAAGTCCCATTCTTACCTTCTGCTTCAGCCTTAATTCCCTCCTTTGCAACTCTGTCAATTCAAAGTCCATTTTGACTACAGGTAGCACCTCAACTCTTCCCCCTCTAACTCTTCTCCCTAAGTCCTACTATTCAGCTCCTGTAAAAATATTAATGCTTGAAATTACTCTCCGGTGGGACTCCTGTCCACCACTCTTTACAGGGACATTCATTTCTTAGCCACAAATGCACTGAAAGTGAGTTTTCACAGAGACAATATATCCATTAAAACACTATCATTTCTGAGAACGAACTCAAGTTTAGTCAATGTTTGAGTTCAGAGTAACACTAACAGAATTATACACTTGAAATCTATATAATTTTATTAACCAATGTCACCCCAATATATTCACTTAAATTTTTTAATGGAAAAAAAAGAAACTATGAATAATAATAATGATGATGATGATGATGAGTAGCACTCTACTGTGTAACCTAGAGGCCATGCACTTTTTTCATTTAAGGAAAAAATATCTGAGGGAGGTTTATGAGTGGTAAAATGCATCAATGAACCAATAACACCACCATACTCAAAACTATCACAGTAGAAATGACATTCCCTGCTTGGCTTCTTCACTTCCTGGTCACTTTTTAACTAGGAAAAACAGTAACAGTTTTCACTTATTGATTTTTAAATAAATATACGGGAAAGCTGCAGATGTGGTAATAGAAGAATCAATGACAAGAAATAGTCATACCCTCTCCTCCAGTCTAGCCAGCTGCTCTTTGTAGAATGCATCCTGCCTCTTGATCACTCGATCTTTCTCTTCCAGCATCCTCGCCTATAAAAAGAAATGAGGAATATACTATATTAGGAAAAAGCAACAGCAAAGCAAAAGTCAAGTATAAATTACATTAGAAATAAGTACACAAAGCGGAAGATTTCTGCAAACTATTAGGTCTCTGCCATAGAAAAACATTAATAGGATGATGATTGCTGTATTTAAATGTAAAGAATGAGTCTGCATTGTTTTTCATTTTCTTTTTACTGTAACAGCTGTGTCCTACTTTGTCCAAATGCATCATAATACAGCAGAGACAGTTTTTATTTAACTTCTCTTTTGGAGAGTAATTTCAAGCATTAATATTTTTACATAATAAAACTTTGATTTTAATCTGGGCATAAGACAGATGGTTATTAACCTTTCTTAAACAACAAAAAAATGCCTATGCAACACTGTATACATAAACTTTATAATTGGGAACCCTTAAATTACTCAGTGAAACCTGAATATAAATACATGTATTGGTCTATTTTCTTTTTTATGAAGCAGCTATCTTTAGAGAGAGGACCAAAAACTACTATAAATGTTTATGTGAATAATTAAAAATCAATAATAATAAAAATAATGAAGTTAATTTAAAAATCTTTTTCCCCACATCTAAATTTATGGTCTTTTTAACAAAATAAAAACACAATAAAATATTTTTGATTCTTGAAAATCATGACAAAGGTGGTTACTTATGTTTTTCTAGGTTAGTAAAATAATGCATTTTTCAAACAATTGTTTGTATCTTGTTCATTATGTTTAAGTGACCTTTTTCTATATCACGTACCTATATCACCTCAAGTTAGGAAAGTTTTAAACATATTTTTTGATCTGTGAATGCTGAATATACACTTGACCAGGAATTTTAAGAAATCATGAAAGGATATATTTTGGCATTCCCGTCCTTGGGCCATGCACTTTTTATTTTTTTGCAAGGTGATCAAGTATCACCTGGCTCAACTCCTAGAAAGGTGACTTCCACTCTGTTCAGTTTAAGAGAACCCATTTGCACATTGTATGTCGTTGTTTTGCTACTTACTTTGACTTCAATGTCCTGCAGCATGTTAAAAACAAGCAAATAGTTATTTAGCAATGTAAGTATGCTGTTTCCTAATGTCAGAAAGAAAGCTGATGCATAATATCTACCTAAAATGCAAACCAAAGAAGGCAATAGCGGGAAAAGAGGGCTTTGCTTAACTTGCTTAAATGTGACTAGGCTATTATTTTAAATAGAAGATTTCAATGAAAAGATCATGGTATGTGAAAGCATATGATTAAAAAACACACAAATAAAATATTAAGATTTGATAAAAGTACATTAACATGTAAGTACATAATCTACAACTCCTTGGTACAACACAGTAAAAGCCTGCTATCAGTCAGGAATATAAAAGGAAAAAATAAATGGGAAATGTTTAAAAGCTAAGTGTGAAGAAAATATGCACGACTATAAATCTGACCTACAGAGAAAAGACCTTTCTAGATTCAACAGACACTCCAAAAAATAATACAAACGAATGGACTTACTATAAGACCCTCCATAAAATGTAAAAATCAATAAACCAAATAAAAAGCAAATGAGAAAAAAAGGAAAAGATATTCCAACATGTAGTTATAAGAGTTAATGTTACTAATAAAGAGAGCACTTAAAAAATAAGCCCTCTACCCCACCCACAAATGACATAGACTGGTAAATCACATCCAAAAGTACAAAAAAATACACGGAAAAAGAAAACTCAACCCCAGAAGAAGTCAAAGAATGAAAATTAAAATAATGAAATACCATTATTCATCTATCGAACTTACAAAATTATAAAATAATATTAATAAAGATATAGAAAACCAGGCTTTTCTATACAGTTGGTCAGAATGTAAACTGGTATAGCTACTTTTCAAACAATTTGACAAAATCTAATTAGACAAAGTGTACACATTCATTGAGATCTAAACACTATTTTTAGAACTCTTAAGTAATTATAGCAATATTCAGAGATGTAGATAACTGGGTTATTTAGAATTGCAAAGAAACAAAAACAAAACCCACTCTAATTATTAAATATAAATATATTCCAAATATACTAAGTAAAAAAACCCACAAAACTACAAACAGAAAAGATCTTTTTCTTTTTTGTAGGAAAGAGGGAAAAAAGACCAACAAAAATATCAACAGAGGTCACAGCAGGGTGGTTTCTAGTTCATTTTGCTTCTTTATATATTCTAAATAAAAAATAAACATACTTTGTAGTCAAGGCACTCAGGAGGCAATTTTTTGACGTGAGGAACTATTCTGTTTCTTGATTATGGTGGTAGAAAACTTGTAGAACTAATATTGCAAGGAATGAATTTCACTACATAGTGAATACAAATAAAGCATACTAGAATTTATGAAAATATCTACATATAAATATATGGATGTATGTGTGTATTTATCTTTATTACTGTCAATCTGCTTATCACTTGGCCGATTTTATTTCTAGGCATTTAATCCTAGGAAAGACTAAGAAAAGCATACAAGGATTTACCTCTAAGAAAATGCAGCCAGCATTATTTTCAGCAACAAAAAAGTGGGAAAGACAGAGGGGTGTGTAAATAAGATTTGGTCAAACAACAAGATATTGATTATAAAGATTTTAGTCCAGCCATAATGATCAAACATTGAGAGCCATTAAAAATAATGTTTTAATAGAATAATTGATTATTTTACTCAAAATATTATATGGGGTAAAAACAGGCCATAAAATAGCATGTATAGTAAGTTCTTAAATTTGGCTAAGAAACAGGAGTTAGGAGGCAAAAGGGAGGAACAGAGAGAGTTGAGTGTCTAGTTATATAGACATGGAAAAAATATAAAGTATGCTAAGATGTTAACAGTGGATATGATATGCATAGTGGGATATTTTTCTTATTTGGACTATTTTCCATTTTCCAAATTTTCTATAATGAACAATCATTACTTCTATAATCAGAAAAATATTTTAAACATTAATATCACATACATTTATTCCTGACTGAGATGAAAACACATATGAAGCTGAGAGTGTGAGCTCTTAAGTAATCATGTTGACAAAAAAAAAATGGTTTCAATAGTTTGAAGAGTTATTTACTGCATGGAAACTATTTTACCTCCTAAGTCCTTAATGCATTAACACTTGATTCTCTCTCCCATTCAATGCGTGCATGACCCACCATGGTTCCTAAAACACTTGCACTAAGTGTTTCTTTTGTTCGTGTACAGTTGCGCAGTGAGATTATTTTAAAATTCAACACTACAGTATTACTGGAGCCTACTGAGGGCTACACCAACAAGTTTAATTTTGAGGGGCTGATTGCAGCCTAAATAAAGCACGCTCATTTACATTTCCAAATGTAATCTCTGAAACTTTAATGCTACACGCCAGAAGATCAGATAGGCACACTAAAGAGGAACTACTTCCAAAGACCTGAAAACACCCAACCACAGTCTAACATCATAAATCTTTCCCTAGATGGCCGGCAGGATCAATAGTCTGAGATCGCTGGGGAGAACAACAAAGCAAGAGACGTGGCCACAACACGTTAATGGCACATTGCTTTGAAACAGTTAATGTGATGCTGGGAGCGAAAGTCACACAATATGAATCCTAAAACTTAAATAAGCCTGGAATACATTGACTAAGCTAATAGCTGCCGAGGATGGAGAGTCACAGTCAACCCAAGGAAAAGCAGTGCACCAAGTGCAAGGGAAGAAAACTTCTATGTGCAAGTCTAACAGATATAGAATCACTGTGAGTGAACAAATAAACACAAACAGCATCACACATCATTTACTGTTCTGGCAGAATCATTTCTCAGGAAAAATGAATACAAAAGTTTCCCCACCTCCTGTTTGCTCTTCCTCCCACCACACAAAATGTGCCCTGATTTAGTTTTCAGATCCTGTTAGATTTGGGGTGAAATGATTGGGCTTGAAACCATGGCAGAAAGAGCTTATGTGAGTCATGATGGAAAACTAGAACGTTCCATATGCCAGAGAAACAAAGAAAATTAAAAAATCAAGTTTTCTTTAAGAACATAGACTTGTTGGCAGTTAGATTCAAAATGAAGTACGCATGGATTTCCTTCCTTGAAGACTTGCCTCTTTTCAGAAAGGATTGACAAGTTTGTGTACTTATCAACCTCCTCTCTTCATTCACTGTTGGTTTTACATTTTTATTTTAAAACCCACTTATCTTTGCCTATGCTTTCTTTTTTTCAAGAGGAGAAGCAGATCTGCCTCAAAGCGGCAGAGGATGTATTTTGAAAATGTACTTGAGAGTGCTTACAAGAAGATATAAAAAGGTCAACAGAAAAACAAAAACAAAAAAAACTTGGACTACGGATATGGCATATTGTGCTGGTAGAACTTTACCTTCCTGTGTACACTCCCAGGAAAATCTTCATAGCCCAAATGTTCTGACATAGTGGCTCAGCTCCCTTAGGCCTGGCTGCTCCTGGGGACTGGGATAGCTCTCCCTCTGGGTACTGGCATTTGGAACCCGGTGACATCACAATCTCTTAGCTCAGAAGTAGTACTGTTACTTCACACACCACGTAAAGGCGTGTTAAGGAAAGATGTTGTGCTATGGAAAAGCCTGTACATTTTAAATGGCAAAGTTCCTTGAAATGTCAGGGTTCAATTTTAACAGCTCCAGGTAGAAAACAAAGCAGGAACCAGCTCAGTTTTCTATGGCATGATATTATGAAACCAGAGATTACTAGGATTGAAAAAAGGCAAGAACTGTAAATCAATATAAATAGGAAATCCTTATAACTCATTTCCTGTCATTCTAAATCTTGTAACAAATCTAAACACAAATATAATGGACTGGGAAAGATTTAACCTTTCAAAATGATATGGATAATCTGTGGCAGACAAGATATCTATCTATCTATCTATCTATCTATCTATCTATCTATCTATCTATCTATCCATCCATCCATCCATCCATCCATCCATCCATCCATCCATCCATCTTACAATTCACATAGGCAAACAAGAGCTGGGAAAAGTGCTTTATTACTTGTCAGAATTACATATTAGGGACAATATGTAGGAACCTAATAAAATTATATGCTGACATTAAACAGAGAACTGAAATATCCAAGGGGGCTGAACCATAAACTTGTAAGGTGATATTACATTTAGAAGCTGCAGAACATGATCACTGTGAATATCAATTAGCCGTAACAAAATAATTAAAGTAGCCATGTACTCAATTAGCTACATACTAGACTTTGTTATAAATGAGAAATCACTTAGGGTTCACTGAGCCTTTATCATGTTAATAAACAAAGAATTATACGCGGAGCACTGTTTTCCAAACCATACCAGAAGGTGACCTTCAAAAGGTAACTCATCTAGATGAACTTAAATGATACCCAATCTATTGTCAGATTTAGCATATTTTTCAACAACTTAAGAGGCAGAAGCAGAAGCAATGAGGAAACCCCAGTTTGAAATGTTAAACCACACTTATGTCCACTAACACAGTAATGTCTGATATAAGTTGAATAGAGACCAAGAGATGAAAAGACAAAGACCTTTCTTTCAATAGACTTCTTACTCCTAAATCTGGAACTCATACCCAAGTCCCCAGGATGTGAGCAAATCCATTTGTTTCTGTTTTGTTGTATGTGTTTTTTTGTCTTCTCCAAAAGATCTTCAAGAACCTGGTCTACATGTCAACTTTCTCATACTGATAACACTGGGACAGCCCTCTGAGCATGTCCTCTGCCACTTGTGGGCACACCTAGAGAGCAACCTAGTGGCGCTTTGCTTTAAATAGTCCAGTGGTTCTCACATAACATTTGTGCAGATCATGGTACTTGACAGAAGCAGCAAAATTAAGCAGTAGGTAAAATTTAAAAAATAATTTTATAAGCTTTCTTCCATAGCTTTAGAGATCTCCCGTTTTCTGGTTTAATTCAGAAGTTATTAGCACAATAACTAGAAACCACCTGATGAGGACTCAGGAGACCAGAGGCCCATTCTTGCTCGGCTAAGTCACCGCGTGACCATGCACTGACCCACTGCGCCCCCATCCATGTTCCACAAGCCCTTTCGAAGGCTACTTCCTGAACGTAGCATTTGCAAAGTCCTGCCCCGGCTGCCTCTCCTATGACAGCACCTGATACAACTTTGCAACATCTGTTTTGGACTTTTGGTTGTTACCCACTGGCCCCCTTCTCCACTGTAAACTCCCTGAGACAGGAAAGGAGGTTTACTCCTCTCGGTCTGTTTCTTTGGCGTGACCCAGGTCTGTGCCTTCTACATCGGAAGCACTCAGGACAGGCAGCCGAAGTGACATAAAGGGCACTGAAGGGAAGAGTTTGTAGTCGCAGCTTCTGGGAAACAAACCTGTCATAGCATCTGTGATCTGCTTCACATACGACAGCTTACGAGGGTGGGACGACATGTCTGTGCTACTTCGGGTCACTTCAGTGAAGCTCTGAGCCAGGCGCTGCCAGCATGTTACTCGGGAACCCACAATCCACCCACAATCCACGAGCATCAGCAAGTATTCTTGCTTGGAAGCTCAAAATGGGAAGCCCAAAAAGTAGAGGTGGCTTCTACAGGGCTTCACTCACCCGTATCTTGATCAACGACGCTTTGCTAGCTAGCACAGTGACTGTTGGAAATGAGACTTCCTTAGTGAAAATGGTTCATTAACTAGCATGGTAAGTGTTAGGTATAGGCTCTTGTTAGTAAAATGAAAACTATAAACAAGACATAAGGATTAGGCAACATATTATAGAAAGACTCCTGCATCTGCTGGTGACAGGCTATGGGATGTGAGGAGCTGTGAGAACAACGCCTGCAGCTTTATTCTGAGGAACAGAGCCTCAGCCAGACCCCTCTCCAGTCCCGCATCCAGCCATTGATTTAAGACAGACAAGACAGATAGTCCCACCTTCGGCACCACTGATGTTTGGACCAGATCATTCTGGTTGTGAAGAGCTGCCCTATGCACTGTAGGATGTTCAGTAGCATACCTGGCCTCTCTGACACCGGGACCACCCCCCACGAAGAGCTGTGACAACCAAAAGTGTTTCCAGACTTTGCCAACTGTCCTCCCAGAAGTCAAACTGCCCCGTGGAGAACCACTGCTTACAAGCTCGCTGGCTGAGGCCAACTATCAACAGCCTCACCTGCCTCCGGTGACTTTCCTGCGAAGAAAGCACTGGAGGAACAGAGAACTGAACTTCACTGTTTTACAGAACGGGCTGTGTGAGCCATCTGGGACCTGCTTGCTAATACACTTTTGCTCAGCAACTAGCTGTTTGTATGGTGGAATTGGGCTGGAGAGATGCTTGCATTATCACTTGGTTATAACTTGGTAGTAGGGCTGTGCTGTGAAGGTAAAATGAATAAAAGCAACAAGAGTTGCTCGCCTGCATGTAAAGTAGTGAATCATATCCTGATGAGAGAAGAAACTGGAAATGTTAATTCATTTTTCTTGACCTAAGTAGTAAATGCATAAAATGGCTCTATCTGCCCTCTGGCTCCCTGTAAGAATGGAACCCAGGTCCACAGAACATACACGATTCCAAATCTACGCAGCTGGCATCAGTTCAGGCAGAACTGCTATCAGCTGACCTGAACTGGTATAGTTTAACATTTCTCCTGCTCGGACAGGGACAAAATGAACCTGTTGTTAAATAATGTATATATCCTTCCTGAAAATAGGCAGATTGTGATTCCATTATAATTTGCATTCCCTTTTCCAAAGCAACGTATTTCAACATGAAATTTCCCCATGAAAGGTGCTGAAATGTATCACCTCATCAGTCCAGTGTCACATGTTCTATGCTTCTTGCTCATCATCCATGAAAAAAATCAAAAAACAAAAAAACACCCATCATGACACCCAGCACATAAACATTAAATAAATGCTGCATCAAACGTGAACCGAACTGTTAGGGTTTCAGAGTTCTCAAATGAGCAGCGTGATCTTCTGTAATGACACGAGCTTTAGCTACTACACGTTTATGAAAGACACAGTAATTGTAAACATGGTTCAAGTCTAAGAGAAAAGGCCCTGTTGAATCAAATTCAGCAATTAAAAAGAAAAAAGTCCTAAAAGACCAAGTTCTGTAAATAAATAAGGACTCTGTCAGATATGGATAAGAATTATAATTGCAAGAGGAAAAGGCAGTAAAAAGGGTCATATTTAATAAAACTACCATGTGTTCACATGGAGTTAGGGCAGAAAGGGGCTTTTATCATCAAATTCAGCTGCAGAATAGACTGGCATTATGACCCACGGGGTGTCACCATCACATGTAAAAGCAGAGTGTTCTCACCCCTAGACCACAGCTGATATGGTCCAGGGTGGGAAGGAGCACTAAGCATTTGAGATTACGTAACTTAAGGTGCAATTACACTAAAATTTCTCTCTCTTCTTATTCCATATTGTGGAGAATAATGCTTCCATTTCCAAGCATGTATATATAATCTGTTTTACGATGGAGATTAAAAAGCACAGAGGCACTTTAACATAGAGATGCTAGTTAAACTGCACTATCTGTTGAAGATATTTGTATCAATGGTCTGACAAATAAATTGAACAACAACATGGAGACAATTACTGCACCACTTCTGAATTCCTTTTCTTTGTATTAGCTTGTATTTGTCCAATTTAAATTTGGATTTAATGTTCCCACTACTGGGACCAATTGGCCAGTCAATCTCTTCTCTTGCAATCTATTCCACATTCAGAGCTAGGAGAAAAAATAAATAAATCCAGAGATCACCCAGTTCATTTTATAGGCAGTAAGTGAGGCTCCAGGTTCCTTGTTGACTAAGGGAATTCTTTAAGGTCAGGGAGACAGTTCCTCTGGGCTCCTAACTCCTGATGGCATTGTACTTCCCATTGCTCCGACCTTGTTTCTTTTCACATTAGCTTGACTTTAAGGAAAGAAAATGTAAAAATTATCACTCATACATCTGTAGTTACTTTCAACACTACTTAACATAAAGAGATTTTTAAAGATTTCCTGTAACAATTAATGCAAAATATTCTAAAAATGTCTCCAGAGCCAACTATGTACCATATCGGTTCAGGTCCTCTGGGATGCAGATGCTGAGACAGAATCAGAATTACAAGAGATTTATTAGGGGTAAGGATATAGGCTAGAAGGAGTGGGAGCAGAGAGAGCCTCGGACTATGCTGTAGTCTGGCACCTATGAGACACCCGTGCAGCTCAGAGAAAGCCTTGGCCAGGCTGGTGGAGAGCCCCAGGCAAAGACTGCCAGTTGGAGGGATTCCGGGTGAAGCAGAATGGCCCACAGACTGTCAGCATGGAGAGAGCATGGCTGGGAGTGAACACAGATGGACCCCAGAGCTGAAGCAGCTGAGGGCACCTTTCACAGAAAGTTCTCTCTTAGAGACAGGGCTGAAGGCACACGCCCATGGCTTCCACATACTCTGATTTGCTAATGAACCCAAAACAAATGATGATGACAATGAACTGTAAGCAGGTCTTAAACGTCAGCTTCCAGTTTGAACAGAAAGTAAACCAGCAAATCAAAAATGGGGGTATATCTGTTTGTATACCTCAATTCCAGATAGAACTGCTTCACTTATGTAGGCTGGGCTGAGTAAATCCTACTGGATCTATGAAATACTAGTACAATTTGAATCAGAAATCCTATGCAGCAAAAAAAGCAACAGAAAAGTCATCAGACAATTGAAGCTAGAATTCTAGTTTGGCTGCAAACTCATGAAGTTGGCAAGCTACTCCCCCTTTTGGGACTGCTTTCTTCTTTGTAACTTTAAGGAGATGAACTAAATAATACCTAAGATCGTACTAATATTCACATTACGCATTACATTTACCATTCCATTTTTTCTATTACTCCATTCAGCACTGACTCTATTGCTAGGCCAGAGGAAATTCGCCAAATTGCTAGGATGCTACAAGCACACATTAAACAGCATTTGGAAATATCCCGAGTAGGTGACACCGGGCTGCCAGGGGCAGGCACTTGTGGCAGCAGCGACGCTCCCTCTCTGCCTGACTCGGCACCAGCGGTGGGCTTATAAGGACTGGAGGATCCATAGGGCTCAGCTCCCTCTGTTGCTTAGCAATATTCACTGGGCTATTTCCTGAACCTCACACCACCTGGCAGATTCAGAGGTAAGACTGAGGGTGAAATGGGTCATTTCTAAAACAAGTTCAACTCACTGCTGCTCACCAAATCCCAGTGGCTCTCATTTTCTGCCCAAAATGACTGAGTTCAGAAAATAATTGGGCATCCTCATCCCATCTGTGGTGCTTTAGAGAGCAGAGTTCAGTGCAATCGCATCATGTGCTCATATAGTTTCTGCGAACCCAACTACTGGGGTTAAAGTGGGGAGAGAGAAAAAAGTAACTAGAGTGCAGGATTTCACCTGCTCCCCAAGGAAGCCTGGGATGGCTCGGTCAGTTTCACATCCCACAGGTCCTCCTAGATGGAGGAGGAGTCTCACTCCTCTCTTCCCAGTGAGTGGAATTCTATTGGTTCAAGATAGTTTTCATTCACAAATCCTCAAATGAAAACCAACATCTCTAGTGCTCAACTAAAGAAACCAACTAACCCAATAACAGAACTCCCAGTGCTGAATTCTTAAAAATAAACTTGAACAAAAGAAATCTTTGTCTCAAATATTCATCTTATTTTTTCTAGCTTTGAGGTAGAACTGACAAATAAAATTCACATGATAATTTAAAACTAAATCCTGAAGTAAGCTGTGACTCCACTGTATTCCAAGAAAAATTCAATTTAGAAAAGTGTTAGGATAATAACAATTATTTTTTAAAATCATTCTCAGCAATGGCTACTGGTAAGGAAGGTATGAAGAAGTACCAAGCCCTTTATAACATCCCATTCTCCCCCAAACCTGATAGCGAGGGAATTTAAAAAATCTTTATCCTCTGTATAAAACCTCCAGGTTACCTGACCAAGGAAAATATTTTAAGAGATGAGGCTGTGGGATTAAACCGAAGCCTGGACAAAGCAAGAAGGGAAAGAAGTCTCGGATAGGAGGAATGGAAAGAAGAGAATGCACCCAAACCATGAATCATCGACTGGAAAGCAACAGAGCCCACGGATAGGCTGTAAATAAGCCACTTCAGGTCCTGGGCCAAGGTGGCTGGGAAGGGATGAGAAGACGCCATTAACCCCCGACTGGAAGGGCCAGGCTAGCTGAGACGTAGCTTTGTTCTCATCACTTTTGTACACATGTGTGGAAGGACCACAATGAAGCAGAAGACTCCCAAATCTCAAACACTGGGGAGTGACTTTCACCAGAACTTTGCTACCAAGAAACTCAAGAATGGATGTAATCAAAATGTTACTTTACAATTTTTAACATCCTTAATCACTTTTAGAGATCTGAAATTACATAATCACACGAGAAAGCCTCACCACATAGCAATGTGAAGTAGTACAGTTTTGCATCCACCTCTTTAGTTTTTAGTATTTTTACAGCTAAAAAACAACAGCAAACAGTTGCAGACAAGAGACTTGCCTAAAATCCACAGCTGAAGCGCTGTCTCGTGAACACAGCGCTTCTCACCAGGTAGACCCTTCTCTATGTTTGTACCCAAGAGCAAAGAGCAACTTCATGACTTTGCTTTGGTTTTGCCTGCTGGGCAGTCAGAGTATTATTAATTGTCTGACATGATATCCTGTGTGCTTTATGGTTATGACTATCATTTTAATTATATATTATCTTTTTGGCTTAAAAATCCTCCTCCTGTGAGTATGATTTCCATTCACCCATCATTTGATCAGATCCTAGAATGCTCCCAGCAACTGTTCAGACTGAGGGGCTAAGTGATCAAATTCCAGCCCATGATAATTTAATGGAAAGTGACCCCCCCCCAGCTTCTTAAACCAAGTGCAAGTATATTGCATGCAAAACTATGTTCTTAATGACAAACCATTAATGACATTTAATGCCATATTTATAGGCTATCAAAAATACTCAGAAAAAAAGGAGAAAGAACCATATACACATTTGAAAGAGGCATATACCTTAGAATCCAAGGTACTCAGATATTAAAGATCTAATCGTGAAATAACTATACTCTCATAAGATCAGAAAGCTAGTTAATCATGAGCTAAGAATAGAATACAGGTTTCCTTGACTCACATTTCATGTTGGCATACTAAACAATATCTCAAATATTCTTAAAAACCTGTCTGTGAGTAAGCAAAAGAGTCCAAAACCAAAAATTCTTATTATTCCAACATCATATCACCAACCTGAGGCCCTCACCCCCCACCAAACACAGGAGCACAAGCATGCATTTGCATGGGTGATGGGTGACCATCTACAGAGTTTCTGAGATGTGATTCCTTTCCAGACACGTTTCTTATCTGACATGAGTACTGCAGAAGTGGACAAAGATATTACAGACCACAAATCAAAACAGCTGCAGGAAAATACATTCACTGAAAGTAATAGATACATATGTTAAGCATAAATGCCAAGGTGTGAAACTCAATTATGTCTGGTAAAAGAAATACTTTGCTCCAAGTTATGGCTTGGCCCTTTAAAAATTTACAATATTAGCCAGCTATTTTCTAATACGTTGAGTGTTTTGTCATCCTTGCCATTTGTCACCTTGCACAGAATATTTCAGGCTACAGTAAAGAATTAGTGCTTTTTTCTAACTGAACTAAAAAGACAGCCTGTTTGCTTTGAAAAATGGCCACCACCTGCTATTAATCTGCAACTGAAAACAAGTAGTGCAATGACATTTAGCAAGTTAACACCCCTCCACCACTTTCCTGAAAGAAGAGTCTAAGTGACATTTTGTAATCTTCTGAAAAATTTTCAAAATTTTCTAAGAAATAGGTTTATATTTTAGTAATAATAAACTGCAAGTGACATATGAGATTACTAACACCAGACACAGTGCCCCTGCAGTGTGACAAGCCTGGTTTAAGTGCAGAAGAAAATCCCTCCCAAGTCCCCCTATCTTTTTCCTTTATTCTCTTCGCCTGTTGTCAGACGAATGCAAGCAGTAATGATGGCACGATCAAGGAAGAGCTGACAACTGGCTGAATATTTGTAAAAAGGCTGCTGGGCTGATCTTTGCAACGAGCATCTTTTGTCCTTCTGAGCTTTCTGTCACCTGAGGTGGCCTGCATCCTCGAGATGCAACGTAAAACTATTAACTGATCTATTCTCCAAATAGTTCCTGGAACACTTTGGAGAACTTCTCCAATTTGTTTGGAAGAATGCCCTGGCCACCAACTTAGCTCTAACTAAGTACTAACCGTGATCTAAACAAACCACACAAGTCATGACAGCCCAGAATGACTCTGGGGCTTTCGGGATGTATTTCATGTCCAGAAGAAATAAGCCAATCCCTATGTACATGCTCACATGTTAAGTTAAATGCTAAAATAATTTACCCATCTTAAGAACAAAATAAACTTAATGTATCTATGTATTTATCCAACAAGCACACAGGGAAACTTATCTTAGAAAGAGCTTCTGACACTGTGCTATTCATGGTAGAATACAATCAATAATAGGCCATTGCACCTCACATACTGACAATAAACCACAGTCCTAAAGCTCCAGTTTACAGAGAGAGCTACACAATGAGCAACAACCCATTCCTGCTTACAAATGATATGTTTTTCCAGAAATTACAAACTGGGGTGGAGGGCGATGCGCAGGACGTATAAACAAACAAGCATAATAAAAGGTAATATATAAGGACAGAGCTTTGCAGCGGGGCTGGAACTTGAAGGCTGGGTGAGTAGGATTTGGATGAGACAAAGGCCACTATAAGAAAAGGCACAATAAACAGAGGTACAGAGGAGAGCAGACAGGAGACTGGGGCAAGTGTCCAGCTGAAGAGGGAATTACAGGAAGAGGGCCAAAAGGAATGGAACCAGGCTGCAGGAAGACTTGGCTGTCTGAGGTCTGGACTTCATCCTGTGGGAGGATGGAGGAGGACTCTAAAGGTTTTTGAGTGCGAGGGAAACAGTACTTCAGTAACAGGATTAGTCTTGGTGTATAGGATGGATTAGAAAGAGGGGAGAACGCCAGCGGGGAAACCATTAAGGGGGCTGTTGAAAGGATCCAGGTGAGAGGTAATCTGGCCCACAGGTGCTGAATTGCTGTCAGAGTAACAGCACAGATGGTAGACATGGGATTTAATCCAGAAAGGGGATTAGGAAAAGAAAAGCAAGGAAGACTATATCCTATAGAAGTAATACCTCACACTCCTGGACAGGGACTTGGATATCAGGATTTATAATTGGGGCCATTGCCCTTAAGACTGCTGATCCCATAGTCTGGAAATCATCACAACCAGTATGGGTTGAGCAATGGCCCTTAACATCTGAGAAAATATCAGCAGCCCGACAATTAATTGATCAGCAATTAGCAGAGGGACATATAGAGCTATCAAATAGTCCCTGGAACACACCCATATTTGTAATAAAAAAGAAATCAGGCAAGTGGAGACTTTTGCAAGATCTAAGGGCCATAAATGACACCATGGAAGATATGGGCTCCTTACAACCTGGATTGCCCTCCCCTGTGGCAATTCCACAGGAGTATTGTGTTGTTGTTATTGATTTACAGGATTGTTTTTTCACTATACCTCTTCACCCGGCTGATTGTCAAAGATTTGCATTCAGCATACCATCAGAAAACTTTAAACAGCCTTATCAGAGATATCAATGGAAGGTTCTCCCACAAGGGATGAAAAATAGTCCTACGTTATGTCAAAAGTTTGTAGATCAGGCATTGCAAGTTATTAGAAAGAAATTTTCAGATCTATATCTTATTCATTATATGGATGATATTTTAATAGCTCATAAAGATCGGGCTACTTTACAGGAAATTCTTACTCAGACCGTCCTTGCTTTAGAAAATTATGGTCTAAAAATAGCCCCAGAAAAGATTCAGACTGAACCTCCCTTTTCCTACTTAGGCAGAA
This sequence comes from Myotis lucifugus, assembly GCF_000147115.1. Taxonomy (NCBI): domain Eukaryota; kingdom Metazoa; phylum Chordata; class Mammalia; order Chiroptera; family Vespertilionidae; genus Myotis; species Myotis lucifugus. The sequence continues at coordinate 4,273,779 of NW_005871094.1, read as the reverse complement.
TATTACATACCTCTACCATCACCCATCAGCCTTTACAATTAAGAAAAGATCATTTAAACACATTAAATGATTATCAGAAACTATTAGGTGATATCAACTGGGTCAGGTCATATCTAAAAATAACCACTCTTGACTTAAAACCTGTATTTAACATTTTAAAGGGAGATTCTAACCCTAAGTCTCCCCGACAATTAACCGTAGAAGGAGAAAAGGCTATAGCAAAAATAGAACAGGCCATCAATAAACAGCAACTACAGTATCTAGATTATTCCAAATCTTGGACCTTAATTATTCTAGCCACTAAATATACTCCTACAGGATGCTTATGGCAGGAAGGACCATTAGAATGGATACACTTACCTGTCACTCCTAGGAAGATTGTAACATCCTATCCCTCCCTAGTGGCCACTCTCATTGTCAAAGGTAGACAACGCAGTATCGAACTCTTTGGGAGAGAAGTTACTGAGATAATAATACCTTATAAAAGAGAACAATTAGACACACTACTACAATTTGAAGAAGAGTGGCAAATAGCTATAGGTAACTTCCCAGGACAAATTTTACATCATTTGCCAAGATCACCTATATTGCAATTTCTCTCCCTGCATCCGTTTATATTTCCTATTAAATGTTCAAAAGAGCCATTATCACCTCCTGCCTCCTTAGTATTCACAGATGGTTCCTCTAATGGTAGGGCAGTAATAATCATTGACTCCATAACCCATGTTCAACAAACCCTAGAGACGTCAGCCCAGAGAACAGAGCTTTTAGCAGTCATTTATGCTTTTGAACAATTGCAACAGGTTCCCTTTAACTTGTACTCTGACTCTCAATATATAGTTAAATTATTTCCTCATATTGAGACCGCCTCTCTCCCACAAGGAAGAACAGCCATTTTCTCTTTGTTAACTCAGCTACAAACTTACATTCACAAACGAGAAAAGGCTTTCTATATTGGACATATTAGAGCTCATTCCTGCCTACCAGGACCCTTAAGCGAAGGAAATTATCAGGCGGATTTACTAACTCGCCCAGTAGTTTGTACAGCTCTAGAAGAAGCCCGGCGGTCTCATGCCATTCACCATCAAAATGCTTCTGCTCTCCGTCTATATTATCGCATATCTAGAGAAGCTGCTCGAAGTATTGTGCGTGACTGCGGCCATTGTCCTACTCATTTTCCTAGCCCTGCTACTGGAGTTAATCCAAGAGGACTTAGACCCTGTGACTTATGGCAGATGGATATTACTCATGTCCCATCTTTTGGCAAACTTTGCTATGTGCATGTTTGTATTGATACCTTTCTCATGTTATCCTTGCTTCTGCACGTACAGGAGAAGCCTTTAAAGATGTAAGTCAACATTTATTTCAATGTTTTTCCTACCTAGGAATACCAAAGGCACTTAAAACAGACAATGGGCCTGCCTATACCTCTAGAGCTTTTAAAAACTTATGCTCTACATTCGGCATCGCACATACTACAGGAATACCCTACAATCCTCAAGGCCAAGCAATAGTAGAAAGGGCTCACCAAACTTTAAAAACACAAATTAAAAAATTACAAGAAAATGAGTTTAAATATTCCTCTCCTCATCATGTTCTACAACATACTCTATTTGTAATTAATATACTAAATGTAGATTCTGAGGGAAATTCCCCTATGTATAGACATTGGAACCCTGATCTAACTAAACCTAAAGCCCTCGTCAAATGGAGAGACTTGCTTACTGGAGCCTGGAAGGGACCTGATGTAGTTTTAACCTGGGGGAGAGGATATGCTTGTATATTTCCACAGGATGCAGACTCACCTGTGTGGATTCCAGATCGTCTAGTCCGACCTTATGTCTCACCACACTAGCACGCCTGACCAGTGCCCATCTGCAGCTTATGTGCAGCCCTGAGCTGGAACCACCTGTCCATTGGAAGAATCACGTGTGCCTCCTTTTTGTCTGTCCTGATGTCCCAGCTTTGTCCCACATCTCCTTTCCTTTTTTTCTTAATCTGATTACTTGTTTGCTGGTTCTTTGGTCTTTCTCCTTCTCTCCTGAACACAGCCTTTTCTAGAATCTCCCTACCCTACTGTTCCAGGAAGGGCACCTCCCTTTTCTGCCATGACTAGGGGGTGTCTGGTATATGCCTCATACGTGGAGTTGTCTTGTGCCAAGAGCCTGACATCCTGGGCTGAGAAAGCCCTGTCCCGGGACTCTCCTTTGTCCTATATTGGCCCCTCTTGCCCTTGTGTCAAGAGGGACCCTCTTCTCACAATCCAATTGCCCACAGCTGTTGCCTGAGTTCTCTGTTAAAGCTGAGGTCACGGTGGCTGGTACCATGGATCTGTCTCTCGCCCAATGGAGTGAGCTGGGTCCTCTCTGGAGAAGAAACCTGGGTTCCCCAAGATATGTGATCAATGCCGGGACCCCGCCAGCAGGCGAGGGGATCCAAAGGCAGTTGCTGGGCATGGAGGCCAGAGGGACATAGACTACCAAGGAGACAGAACTGAACCTCACATCACCCTGCTTGGCCCCGGAGCTTGGCTGGTTAGTCAAAGACGGGTAAGATTCCTCAGGGAGGAACAACCTAAGACAGGCACAGTCACAGAGGGGCCAGCAGAAGAGAACTTGGGGTTCAACAGAGGTGGGGCACAGATCCTCACCCCCCCAATGGTGCAGGGGCTTGAACACTCGCCCCTTCTGAGGAAGGTCTCCTGCCCCCATGGCTGCTTCTCGCTTCCCATGTCCAGCCCAGATAGGGACCCAGATAACGAATAGAGACTTGGCCCAGCTCAGATCGGGAACAGAAAGAGACTTGGTCCAGCTGAGATCAGTACCTAGATAAGAGACCTGGCTGACAGCAGCTTCCCTTTCACTGCAACAGGACTTGTTTCCCATTTCTACCTTGGACCACAGGGAAAGGGGCAGCTGAAAGAAAGGGCTGGAGCAGGATGCTGCCTTCTTCCCTTTCTTCTTCCTCTTTTTTCTAAACACTTCCATGCCTTGTAGTTCTCTTGCTTTCTCTTCTTTTTCTCTACTACCCTCCATCTCCGCCTCATCCTCCTCCTCCCCAGTATCATCCTATCAGCTGACTTAGAGGGCACAGCTGACTCTTCCCCGGACACTGACACCACCATCAAACGCGGCCCTGGTGGACCCTTTGATCCAGCCGTACAACACACTGACACTTCGGGAAGCCTGTTGCCAGCGACAACGCCCGCTAGCCAGATCAACAAGGACAACCAAACGACCGACTTGGGGTCAACTGAAGAAGTTAACAACTGAGGCCCAGCAGATAGTAGAGAAGCAAGAAGTGGAAGCTATTCTCTCAGCCAAGTCAGAGGACTCTGAGTAAATTGGCAAAAGAGACTTTCATTTGGTAGAAAAATGTTACTGTGGTTTGATTTTTCACTTATTGCTGTTTTGCATTGCCATTGTTTTATTATTCTTACTAGTTTCAAAAATGTTATGTTCAAATTTTAAAATGTTTTGGGTTTTGCATTGGCATTGTTTTGTTATTGTTTTAATAGCCAGAGTTTTGTTCTTGATGCTTAAGTCTGATGCTTAAATTTTACCGTTATTATGGTAGCTTAAAAAATAAAAGAAGGGTGAGATGTGGGGAACTGATATAGGGTTAAGCCTCGGACTGACCTGTGGGCAAAGTCAAACAATTCCCAGCTTAGAGAGCACAGTCCTCTTAGCATAATTAGGCTTGACCTTGTATAAAGCTCCCTAGATCTTACTCGGGAAGCTAATGGGCTGAGGGAAGTGCAACAAGAACAAAAACAAATGAAACTTACAAGAACAAAAATAAGTAAAACTTACAACAGTGTAACTTACTGTGTAACTATGGAAACCACTACCTTGTTTACCTCTCACTATAAAATAAAGGCTCAGCTTGCCTCGGGATCTCTCTCTGTGGCCTCAGCCAGGCACAGGAAGATCCACGGAGACTAAAGAGAGCTAGAGAGTTCTGAACGCTGTCTCCGTGTAAAACATTCTTCGCCGACTCCGTCCACACCTTTGGGAACCCCTGGACCGCTGGGGCTGGACCCCAGCACTGAATGGCAGTTATGTTCCCGGGAGCATCTTCTAAGGATCATTTAAAGTCAATGTATGAATTCTAGCCAGAGGACAGTGAAGCACAAACTGAAACACAGGGGAGATGTGCAAGAATGGGCACGATGCATACCATCAGACATGGCATGGAAAATTTCCAAACAGAAATACCACTGGAAATGTGGAATCTGGAGATAGGCCACTGATGCATTAAAGATGTCAATCACTCTATTCTAAAACAAATTACTTAACGAAGAAAACATATTTAATGGAAGAGGAGGAAATTTGGAATATGGCATGAGATATTAGCAATTATTTTTTAAATTGAGGCATAACTGACATATACCATTATATTAGTTTCAGGTATACCACATAATGATTCAATATCTGTATATACTGAAAAATTATCACCACAATAAATCTAGCTAACTCTGTCACCATAGTTATAAATTCTTTGTTTGTGATGAGAACTTTTAAGTTCTACTCTCTTAGCAACTTTTCAATACTATAGTCACCATAGGAATTATTTTTTTTAACCTGCTGTTTAAGAGAAGTATGTGAAAATCTGCTGTTTAGGAGAAGTATGATGCCATAAGGAAAACATAACTGGAGTTTCCCAATGTCCAGCTCGACACAAGTACCAATGTTCATATATGTTATAGCCTAACACTAAATTTTAAGTCCTTTATCCTAACTTAAAAACAACAACAACAGACTACTACATAAAATCTTCAACCTTAGAAAAATCATCGTGGCTCTAGACCAGTGATGGCGAACCTATGACACGCGTGTCAGAGGTGACACGCGAACTCATTTTTTTGGTTGATTTTTCTTTGTTAAATGGCATTTAAATATATAAAATAACTATCAAAAATATAAGTCTTTGTTTTACTATGGTTGCAAATATCAAAAAATTTCTATATGTGACACGGCACCAGAGTTAAGTTAGGGTCTTTCAAAATGCGGGCACGCCGAGCTCAAAAGCTTCGCTGATCTAGAGCAGTGATGGCGAACCTTTTGAGCTGTTTATAGTATGCTATCTTTAAAACATGAGTCAAGGTAACCTGTATTCTCTTGTGATTAAACTAGCTTTCTGATTTTAAAAGCATCCTTTAACATCTAAGGGCTTTGGTTTGCAAGATGTGGTGGAAAAGGTAAAAATCTAGACTCTCCTCCAATGACAAGACCAACCTTTTCAATAGATGTCTAAGATGCCTCAAGAAGTAGGTTAGAAGCATAAGCCACTGCCCTGAGTGCTGGGTCCAGGCTGCACATGTGGGGGGGTTTAATGACAGCAGGATCTGCAGGGGGACACCCCAGTGGGCTAGGGCCAAGCGGCCAGCAGCACAGGGAAGAGGAATGTGACATCACTGTGACCACGTGGAAGCAACTACAAAATGAGATCACACTGGTGAGCAGCCATCTAGGCCAAATGGGTGCTTTTGAACAAAGTACTTCTATGGTTATTTGGTTGAAAGTCCGGGCTATTGGCAGCAAAAAGCTCTCTAACTTCTGGTTAATTTAAGATGTAGCCTCCATCCACAGAAAGAATTATGCATGTCAGTTTCCTTGAAAAGTGATCTCTACCAATGTCTCAAATATCCAGAAATGATATTACAACCTCAATCACCTAGGCCTCGGCGTACAATTGTGCTCATCAAGGTGCTCCCGAAATTAGTACTATTATGTAAGTAATCAACAGGAAATATATTCCCACAGAATGGGAAAAACAATCATTAAACTTAAAAAGTATGATCTGATTTATTTGTTGTGATAGATATGTCCTAAATTTCAACAAAATATAAAACAATTTTCCTTTTCCAGACATCAGCTTTCAAATGTTCTCAAAACCACTAAGAAAGAGAAAGGGGTGTAGCTATGCCAACCCCAGTGCGCCCTACTTGACGTGTGTGTGTGTGTGTGTGTGTGTGTGCTCGAGTATACAGGAAAGCATACTGGGGGAGACAGAGACCTTAAAATGATATAAATCAGAATATTTAAATATATCCCTTTCAGCCCAGCCAGTGTGGTTCAGATTTTGAGCTTCAACTTATGAACCAGGAGGTCATGGTTTGATTCCAGTCAGGGCACATGCTCAGGTTGCAGGCTTGATCCCGGTAGGGGGTATGCAGGAGGCAGCTGATCAATGATTATCTGTCATCATTGATGTTTCTCCCTCTCTCTCTGTCTTTCCCTTCCTCTCTGAAATCAATAAAAAAATATATTTTAAATACATCAGTTTGGTAATGAGGAGGAAAACTTCACTGATGAAGCTAAAATAGAGAAGAGAAAGATAAATTCAACGAGACACTCGAAAGTCCTCTATATCTCATAGCTTCTGGGGGCATCCATTGGGCGAGAGTCAGGGAACAGTGGACTTCAGGTAAGAACAGAGGTGGCTTGATCAGGCTTCTTAACCTGGGCTCAGGAAAAGGCAATCGCAATCATGACAAACCTTTAAACAGATTGGGCCATGTTAGAGGACAGAAGCCTGGACCAGATAAAGGAAGAACGTGCTGGAACTGCATGTTGAGGGCAGCTCCCTTGCTCTCTCTCCTCTGGTGTTTTCTTTGGACTTTGCATAATCTTTTCCTCCTTTATCTACCTTTCCAGGTATCAAGACTTTCTTTTTTCTCTTGTCACTTTTTCTCTTTGCTTATTTCTTCTTCCTCATTTTTACTTGCTCACTTTTGTTCTTATCCTTGGTGAGCTAAATGTATGTGATGTATTAGAGGTTTTTCGTCTTGTTTTGAAGTACAAAAGAGGTCAAGTTGAGTATTTCTGACTAAAAATCCCTAAGCATTAACCCACGTCTACCACCTGACTTGTCTGATTTCTCTCTCTTTTTTTCCCCTCCAGATAATTAGTAGTGCTTTAGATTTTTTTTTAAATGTCTGATTTAGCAAATATATTCTTAGTTCTCTTCATCTCTGCTCATAGTGCTGCCTCACCAATCTTTTCATTGCTTCTCTCATTTTTAATTTTCTAAGCATAAGTGTACTAAGGACACAGTATAAAAATAACAACATAAAATTGTGAAGCTTTGTGGTGATATATAAAAAAGTAATTTCTTGCCCTAACTGGTTTGGCTCAGTGGATAGAGCGTCTGCCTGCGGACTGAAGGGTCCCAGGTTCGATTCCGGTCAAGGATATGTACCTTGTTTGTGGGCACATCTCCAGTAGGGGGTGTGCAGGAGGCAGTTGATTGGTGTTTCTCTCTCATTGATGTTTCTAACTATCTCTCTCTCTTCCTCTCTGTAAAAAATCAATAAAATATATATATTTTTAAAAAGTAATTTCTCCCAGAAAGCAAACTGGTTTTCTCTGGTAAATGAAAATTAGAGTCATTCTGGAATCTCACACCACAGAATTAACACGTGTGGGTGATAGTCCAGTGAACTCCTGAGCCTCCTCCTTAAAATAGATTTCTAAGTGTCTCTTATCTACTGATTACTTTTCTAATTATTTTTCTGTAACCTAGTTCAACAATGCTTCTTATTCCTGAATTTCACATACTTCTAACTTTTAACTCCATTATCTCTTCTTCCACTCTTCATCTTAACCAGTGTATTGCTGTCTGGGCCTACTTTTAAAGTGTTCTTTGGGAGAATTAGGAATAATAACTAAATCACTCAGTAGGAAAGGATATAAATTGCTACAAGTGAAACTGTTGAGAAGCCTCTTTCTACCTAAGTACATTGTTTTATGTCACCATTCTTTATTTTCCTAGAATGAAAGGAACAATAAAAATCTATATAATTTATTTTGAGTGCATTCAAATATTATAGGCTGCATCCAAGTTTATGATTTCACTGTTGTTGGTGGTGTTGTTTTTTAGGAGTAAAATAAATATATGTAACTGTAAAGGCTGTACTTGGTTGGCTAGTTTATTTCTCTGAATCTGGACAGAATCTAAAACTGTTTTATACAATCCCACAGAAAAGATTAACCAATACTTTCCTTCTACCAGAGCGAGTTCCCATCTTTACACCGAATCGCCCCTCCTGAAATTGAATCCTTAAAAAAAATTAACCCAATGTTCAGATGTAGCCAGAAAACAGCCCATCGTAAGCCTCCACATCATACTTCTCCACATCCTAGAAGATAATCCCCTCAACTTTCTCCTCTTTTAACTAAATATCTGTTTGATACCGCAAATATTTCTTTATCCAACTTTTCATCTGCTATATGGATTTTTTTTATGTTATCCCAACTCTACATCCTTCTCAATGACCTCAGTTTCTTCATCTACAAGATGAAGTTAATTATACCTGCCCTGTTACTTTTAAGAATCAAATGAATTACAAGCATTTTTTAAGAAGTAAAAGCAATATTCTTGTCCCAAGTAGGTATGTAACCAAACAAAAGAGGGGGGAAAAGGACCAGAATGCAGTATAAGCAGCATAAACATAGTTAACATTTAAGTCAAGCTTTGTCTGTATTTCCTGCACTAACTAAAGCTAATCCACTCTTCGACAACCTACAGTTTTGGTTCTAATAAAGACTGACTTACCGATTCATAACAAGATCTTACTAACTACTATATTCAAAAAGATTTATTGCATTCAAAAATCTTGCATTGGCTGCTGACGGGAGATGGTATAGTTAGGGAGACAAGAACACAGAATCTCAGATTTAGCATTTACCAGTTTTAGGAGCTTGGGGAAATTACACGGGTTATCTAACTCTTAGATGCCATATTTGTAAAGTGAAGAAAATAGGAGTCTCTTCAAATGGGCTGTTGTGACGATTAAATAACAGAGTTTATGTAAAGCTCTGCTGCAGTGTGTGGCACATTTGGGAAGCACTTAGATACAATCAGGACCAGTAAACGATACCTTTAGAATACAATGTGAAAAACAAAAGGTATCTATGTACTTTATATTTCAAACTACAATAAAATATCTAAGTACAAATTCTTTGCCAATTGTCTAATACAAAAATGAGCCTGATACAAGAATGGCTCTGCTGGTTCCCTATCATCTTCATGATGGGTTACCTGTAAACTTCAACCAATTTCCTTAAAGTTGAGTGAGAACTAGAAGGCATTCACAGAGCAATCAAGGTGCAAGATCCTTCTAGATTACCCCTCAGTTCTTTCCACATTCTCCTACCCATACACATTCCTAATTCAATAGCAAGTTTTCAGTAAATCACCTTTACAAGTCTTTCCAAACCACTCACCTTAATTGCTAGTATTATACGAATAGTAACAGTTGACATGACATCTAACTAATCTATGTAATAACAAACACAACTGACAGAAACAGGTTGCAAAGAAGCACAGCTGGCTTTTGGTAAGCATCCGACCTAACTGATTAGGTAGGAAATGCACAGAAATGTCATAAAGTCTACTGGTGATGAGCATCAGGGGGCCTTGGACATCACAGAACAAGTTCCATGAGGGAATGAAAGTTGTTTAACCTACTAAATAGATTCTGTGGGGGTCAAATAAGAATTATACTATATCTGAATCACAATCATCATCTTCACCACCACCACCACCATCATCACCACCACCTCCATCACCATCACTACCATCATTACCAGCACTATCACCATCACCATCGGAAAACACATATTGAATATATAATTACATATTGTTTTTGTGATTAATCACTATGCTTTAATTATGTTCAATTTGTAACAATGAAAATACATCTTGCATATCAGATATTTACATTATGATTCATAACAGTAGCAAAATTACAGTTATGAAGTAGCAACAAAAATAATTTTATGGTTGGGGGTCACCACAACATGAGGAACTGTATTAAAGGGCCGCGGCAATAGGAAGGTTGAGAACCACTGAGCTATACTGACATGCCAGTCCTCCTGAAAAACAGAGAAAATATAGTGCCCGTTTTCTAACTGATCAAACACACAATGAACATCCATATGTTCTCTCAATTTATTACTCTTGTTAAATATAAAAAATATGAGTCAGAGAGAGAATATTGTTTCCTAATTTGTGTTTTATTTATGTATTGTTTATTGGTTTTCTTTTCGGTTTGTTGTCCTGAAAAAGAGAAGCAAAAATAGTTTGGAGCTTAAGGATATTGATGAAATGCTCCTGTATGCTTGAGGGCCAGTTTGCTTTGTGCTCAATGTGGCTGCCCAATGTATGGCCCTCCAACACAAGTTCACATGGTTGGCACGTCAGATGCATCATAGACTTGCCATGTCCCCATATAAAAATATAATCACTGTTCAGTTGTTGCACTATTTTATGCATCAAATTTTTTTAATGTTCTTAGGATGTTTAAAAAAAAATGCTATCCACAGATTATCTTTTTTAAAATCTGACCCTGCAGTTCATCATGAAAACAGGTTTCATACCATATATCCCACTGCAGCTCAGCTTCTTTGTTGAGTGCTTATAAGAAGGATGATTCTAAACATCAGTTCTTTTATGCTCAGTTGCCCACACGCACTGGCTGGGTAAAAAGTCGAGTAATGGGTACTCCTTGGGCAAAAACAACAAGTGCAGGTCCTACCCACTCTGGGCTCCCTCAGAGAGAAGCTGTTTTCCAGTTTCTCATGATAAACCACCAGCACGAAGAAGCAAAAAACCATGGAATGTCATTATGCAGAACAAGGGAAGGAAAATACTCATACATGTAACCTGAATGATATTTTAGCTTTAATATCATTATATTTGAGTAAATTATGACTCCAATTTTCAAAAGATTTGAGGGTCTATACACAAGCAAAAAAGCTAAATTGTACTCATAATGATACTCTAATTTTATAAAATTCTTCTCTACCAAAGAATCAAACCAATTATATATTCCTGAAGTATACTTACACCACTACTTTCCTCCAGGCTCTGAAATTTCATTTAAGAAATGTAATAAAAGCAAGTAAATTCCAAATACAGGGCAAGTTTCAGTACTCACCCCCCCCCCCAACAGTTCTTTTCCGAAGTAATGACATTAATAATCTACAAATCTCTGAACAGTAGGCTCATCGAAAAAGTAAATAGTAAATAAACCCATTAATTGCTTAAAGGAGGTGTCAAAATCTTAACTTATATATAAATAAACTGAAATTAAGAAGTGCTTGAGTCTTTTATTCAATATGACACACAAACAAAAAGCACAAAAACAGCTTATATAAATCATCATCCAAAGACTAAAAATTCAAAAGCAATTGTTTGGAATTCTGAATATAATTTTTCATTGGAAAATGGTCCTAAGGTAATGCCTAAGGGGAACTTCTTATCCCCTCAGGAGTTGATGGCACTGGGGATAGCGCAATGCCTAATTTCCCTACAGAACACAGGACTTCGATAGAGAATTTTATAGTTTCAGGGGACTTGAGAAAGCCTTCCCATCAAGCCACATCTCTGCTCAGAGGAGAAAACAAAGTTCCGCAAGAATAAATGACTGCCAAGGACCCATAGCCCGAAAGAGGGCGTGGAAAGGGCAACAAGGGCTGCCCCACTTCTGCCTCATTTCTTTGATGTGAATGACTGAGCCAGACTTGATCAGTTTTCTTAGGCTCCAAAGAGAATGTAGAAAGTAAAGGGAGCACCTGTTAACTTGGTGGACAAGAGTTGGGGCACGTGAAGCTGCCTGAGATGGTAGAGAACTGGCCAGGGCTTTAGAAAAAGCAGACATTGGGCAAGAATGGCATGGGCACTGTACCCTAAGAAGGAAGAAAGGGGCTGACCAATCCCTCCTGACTCAAAAATCGGCTTAGAGGCTTTTAAAGGGACCTCTCCTGAGCAAAACAACTACTATTACCACTAAACATCTGTGCTCATTAATCATCAGTACTCACTTCACCTCCTCCAAAGCCCAAACGGCAAAGAGAATGCCTTCGAGTTTAGAAAACTGCCATGGCCCACTACAGTTCCGCTCATCCATGTGAGCTACACGAGGCCCACAGCCCGTGCTCTGCTCACTCATGCAGGGGGGTCTCAATACCAGAGCCCCACTTCTCTTCCTCTCAATACCACAGAGGAAAAACAGCAAACTTACTAGGAGGTGCTACTGATAGATTTGAACTTTGGTCAAATGACCATTATGGCTTTGAAAGGCATAAGTCATTTTTTCACGTGAGCATGAAATGATTCTGATTGAGCCTGCCATCCAATTAAATGGCTTGACCATTTTTTTAGGGAATTTTATTCACTTTCAGGGTTTTAGCCACAGGTGAAACTCTCAGCTTTATCTTGAGTCTACTTATAAATAGCTATCCTGTATTTTAAGGAGGGGGAAACCTACCAACAAAGTAACTACTTCTTACTTTGCTGTCATTATCCCTTGGCCAATAATGAGGAAACATCATTCCAAATAGTCTTGCTTCTTCAAACCTACCCCACCCATGGTTGTGGGGATTGTTACTGGATAAACATGCTAAGGTATTTTCACACAGAATTTACATTTGAAACTTATCAATTCCCACACATGGCAGAATCTAAAAATGGTCAAGAAGGAACGCCAACATGAAAGAGCCATTCAGAAGATTAATTCAAGAAAATAAGAATAATGTCTTGCTCAAATGAGAACAAAACATACCATTCAAATATGTCATAACAGACATTGTCACAGCAGACATTCACTCAAAGTTCAAATGCATTAAGAGAATCTTCTAATAAATGTGTTTAGTTACAAAAAATACAATAATCCTTTCCAAAAATTCAGTTAATAGTTTTGTTTATTTTAAATGTCTGTGTTTCAACATAATTGGAGAATATAGCTGCTCATTTATAGACAGATTTATGTGTGACTGGACAATAAACTTGCTTTTTCCATATGGATAGAATAGATAAGATTAGACACAGATAGAAGTAAATATGTAAAATATGCAGAGAAAGAAAAATATTTTTCAAATTATTCCATTTATGCAAGGGCCAGAGTTCTGGTAAGTGCAACCAATAGAATATAGTATTGACCTCAGATAAAATTTTCTTTTTTAATTCTTAGCAACAGGGGTGTCAGGGTCTGTAGACCCAACTCTACACGAGGATCTACCTTCAGATCCTCGTCCATAAAACTGTATGTAAAATAAGACAAAAATCAGTACCCAAGTTCTATATCCACATAAACACATTTCCTCAACTATGCCTTGTCAACAGAGCTAGACACCCACTCAGCAACCAGAAACATTTTTTGCCTTTAGTCCTTGAAAAATTTATTTAAATGCTTTTGCCACCCAATGATAAAAAAAAGAAATGGATATATGGAAGCTCAATTTGATTTAGAGAAGGAGCAGGAATAATTAAGCACAAAAAATACAGAGATGATTTGTTTAAATATTCATTATTTCTATGCAATAAATGAATGGATATTAAATTTCTGAAGAATATTGCAATCCTTTGCAGACAACACTGATAAACTATGTAATTCATCAGAACTGTAAGAATAACATCTGGCTTATAAATCTTGGAGCAGATATTCAATGCAACTGGAAGTAGAATGGACTTAGACCGCAAATGGAGAAATAAGGGATGGCAGCAAAAGACATTTGGCATTTGGATGAGAGTTAAGGTCAGTGATAAGGGGGAGAATAGGTGACAATGATAAGACTGGGGGAAAGAGGCCTGGTTTTAGGAAAAAATAGAAATTTGAACACTGAGGATGATCAGACTGTAAGTCTACTGAGTGGTGAGGTTTTGATCTAACATTACCCAACACTGGTCTCACAATAACCTTGTGATAGAAATGCTCGAATCACAGAGTGAAATACAAAGCAGGGTATTCAATAATGGTTCCACTATTTTTAATTTATAAATCTGTCAGTGTCTCACAGCTATTTAAGTGAAATTCATTGTTCCTGGTTTTAGGTATAGGTAATGCCTGATCTCACCTCCTCTCACACAACCAATACTTCTAACTGAGACAATGAACTGAAGAGGTCATTGTTTAAAAGGGTCAAGGTAAAGAACCGAAATTCCTTTTTTTTAGCCTTATTAAAAACAAGCAATAAAAGCCAAGCAAGTGTGGAATATTCCAAATTCAAATGATACCAAGGTTCAAACTGTGAAGTAGATATTGTTAAAGGGGGATCTTCAAAGAACTCCCAATTTGGTTTAAACAGAAACAAGTAGTAGTCCAATAATATTTCAACACAAATACATTCCTTTGAGATGTACATCTTTGGGATATGTATTGCAAAGCACATGAAATTCCAAATATCCAGCTCTCTCACTTTCTTAAAACACACACACACACACACACACACACACACACACACACTCACACAGCATGCAGTAATACCAAACAGCTGAGTGCCACATGCCTTGAGAAAGATCTAAGGCGGCAACAAATTAAACTAGATCCCATTTCTTTAAGGCCCAGCACTGAAAAGAGCTGCTGAACATTGGTGGTGAACCTGGACCCCTTTGATCTCCATTGTAACAAAAAAGCAAGATGACATGCTCAAATGAAAAATCATTTATAATGGATGAAAGAAGGCCTATTCTTTCTTTGAATTTATCTGTTCGGAAGGGAAAGGGGTGGGAAGTTAGGGGGAGAGAAATAAATTCTCAAAACAATCTTTATGAGATAAAAATATCAATAATGGAGTGAAGAGAGGTGAGCCAAGTAAAAAGAATGGATGTGGGAAAAATCATTTTGATCCCCATTAGAAAGGGGAGATATTCTAAAAAATAAGTGGGAGACAGTTTCTCATTTAAGTAAGAATGATTTTGAAAGAACCCGATTATGCGCAAAGCTCCAACTACAAGCCACAGTACATCATGGATTAACCCTCACTATAGCAATTCTGGAATTCATTTCAAAATGACTGAATTTCATTACTGCTTGCCAGCAACTTATAAGATAGAAATATGGGGAGTAATAAATTTGTCTAGTTGATGTCTTTAAACATCAAAATTGAACTTAATCAAATGCATTATTCACAGGGGACATAGTTCCCTAGCTACACCCTCCGGATAGCAAGAAGAAGTTGTTACTGAGTTTGTTATCTACAGAAATTTCTGGAAAAAAATCTGTGGCTAATATTTTTCACTTATGGCACAACCTACCAGCACCCAGCCACACTAACAAGCTGATTAACATCAATACTCTTAAAAAAAAAAAAAAAAAAAAAGGCTAACTCAACCAAGACAAAAGTTTTGGTCAGTTGAATCATGACTTATTTTTGTCAGATTTTAGAGTCAGCTGTAGTTAATTCTAGTCCTGAAATCCTGAAGAAGTCATTTAGTTAATATTTGTGCACTGCAAACACCCTTAGCACACTCAAGAACACAGAGATGACACAAGGTGCTAGAGAAACAGATGATCAGACATTGTCCTTGTCCCCTAAGAGCTCACCGTCCACGGGGGAGGTGGAGCGGGAACAGGAAGGAAGGATAACAAACTCCATAGTGGATGGTGGGAACGTTAACAAAAGTGTTAGAAAAGATGGGTTCAAGAAGGAGTTGGGGGGAAAAGAGGCAAAGGCATTAAAGCATGGCGAGATGGCAGCATGAAAGAGCCCAGTAGGTTCAGCAACCTACCCATGGTTCAGGGCAGTGGCGTCAGAGCTGCACTTAGACATATGGCCAGAGATAGGCCTCCAAAACAAGCATGGGCGGCCTATGAAGATGGGCCCGGCACCACACTGAACCTGCAGCTTTACTTAAGGCCTCAGCGGGCCACTGCAGGATTCCTTGCATTGGAGTAGCACAGCAGTTCCATGCGAGCTGAACCTGCCCATGGGCGACTTGGAACAGAGAGGCGAGTAGACAGGTGGGATGTGCTTGAAGTAAGACAGGCAAGATGTCCCGAAGGCGGGGACAGAGTGTGGCAGCAGGTCTGGACTCCGGAGTTACAAGGAACTGACTTCAGCAGAGTTTGGAAAAGGTGACAGGGATGGGAAGGAGGACAGCTGGATTTCTGATAGGGATGGTGGTCTCACCCACTCAAAGAAAACACCAGTTTCTGATGAAGTTGGCAAGTGGGAAAAGAAGGCTAATTAAATGTTACATGTTGAAAACTACAGCATAAGGCAATGGATTCTGCAGTTGTTGGTTTCCAGTGAAAGGCTAGAGCCATGGGTGTGGATGAGACTGTATGTGAAGATTGGAGAGGTTAAAGAAGAAGGACTCAGGAATCTGAGACAAGCAGAGGAGGTGACGTCTGTGACTGCATGCTACAAGCTGTGCTTTTGACACATAGGTATGTTTGTCTTAAGGTATCAGTGCCCATCTTGTTTAATGACAATCTCTACTGATTATCTTTTTATGAACAGTCTATATATTATGGAATATAGAATCAATGATTAGAATCCTAAGTATGACACAACTTTAGGGAGTCATTTACTAAAACATTATCTACACGTGGATAACGTATAGGCCCATGACCCCTAGATTAGAACCACATACAGATAACAGGCCACTATAACAAATCCTATGAAAGAGAAGTTAGCCTATTCCCCCAGATTTTTCTGCACACTGCTGATCCTTCTGGCCCCTTCGTCAGCTGCCTTTATGAACCAGAATGAAGCGAAACGGGCGGTCTCCTTTGCTTTGAATGTGCACACTAAGTCTCTGGAACCTCTCCATGCGTTCCTGACTTCTCACCAGCCATCAAACAACTATGTTCCCAATCCAGATAGGTAGATGTGAAACAGTCTACTCGTAGCAGCTGTAAGGGCAGGAAAAGCTGGCATTTTGATAAAAACACGCAACTTCATTCAACAACACTGAGCCTCGCACAGGCCATGTCGAACACTGTCTAACAGCTGTTGCCAAGTGGCATGGAAGCAATTGGTTTTAAAACAGCTTGAATTTCTAAAACGCGTGTTATTTTTCAAAAAATGAAAGACACTGTTAAATAGAGCTATCACTCACATATCTATTAAACAGTTTAAAACTGGCAATCCTTAATTTAAGGCTATTCTTGGAATTGGATGTCCATTTCTGCTGTCAGAACGTCAGAACAGATCTCAGAAGCACTGGAAGAGCTCAGCCTTAAGAAAGACTCAAAAGCATGTTTCTGCAAGAAAAAATGAATCTGATAGAAAACAAGATGTCGGACAACTTGAAGACTTCACTTCATTTTTTTTTCAAGGTCCCATCTTTCCCAAGAAGTGTCTTAATCTACCCCTAAAGTCAAGGATACCCGTATCCTGAAGGGTCCTCTTTGTATTCACCCATGTACTCACATGACTGTATGCACTGATCATACAGTTGAGAGAAGGACCCATAAGGCACCCTCAGCTCCTTTCTCTCTTAGCAGCACAGAACCTCCTCATGCTCCGGAAGAGGCCTAGCAAGCCCCAACCAGAGACTAGGCCAGGGTCTTTAGTTGGAGGCCTGACTAGAAAGGAATCCTGCTAAGGCAGAAGGAAGACCTATAACAGAAATCAGACATAAAGAGTAAAAACTAGAGGCCTGTATGAAAGCTGAAATTGAGTCAGATGTGCCAGGAAAGGGACAATTAAGTCAGGTAAGAGGTATCAACATCCGACCAGCAATGAAGATGCACCTGCTCAGGATACGAGGATGGGGATTCCATTGCTTCTGTCTTATCTGTCCTCACTCACCTTGGGGTGCCTCAGTCTCCTACTCTAAAGCATAAACTAACTCAGCTTTTACTAGTACACAGAAGAGTGTAGAATCTCAGTAAATCCTATAACTGAGAAAACGGAGGCCATTAGGAAACTTCCCTCCCTCCCACCTAAACGTCCACCATCACCCTTTCTTTCCTTCTCTCTGAATAGGAAGGGGTGTCCTTCCCTTTGCAGACACACTTTGTACCAATGAACGTACCTCTCCCAAAATTCTGAGATTGTGCTCTATTTATTACCACCTTTTCTTGCAATTTCAGTTTTTCTCTTGCCACTGGCTCCTTCCCTTCAACTCTCAAACACATTAGTTTCTTTAAAGAATGCTTTAAAATGCTTATCACCTTTCTTTCAAAGATTAAAATTGTGACAGAATAATCGCTGCCTCAGCTTCTTGCTCTTCCCTTCTTTAACCATCTGATATCTGGGCTCCCATTCCAATGCTCTCTGTGATTATGCATGTTTGTAAGGTAGCTAAGGCTAGTAATTGCCCGACTCAATGGCCTCTCGTCAGTGCTCAGCCCACTGGCCTTCTCTGGAACCTGCACCTGACACACCTCCCCACCCGCTGCCCGGCACTCCTCATCTGCCCTTGCCTTGCTAAAGGCTCCTATGTAGTCCCCTACATACAATGCTTCCTCCGCCCACCACTTAAAGATGGGTGTTCACCAAAAGTCTGCCTTTGCCCTCTTTCTTCTCCTCTCCATATTCTATTCTTTGCAGATCTCACCCATTCCTAGATGTTTACCTCTTTGAGAATGATTCCCAGAAATCTCTCCATCCTTGCTGCTCTTCTCAATTCCAGACCCATGTTTGCAATTTACTGAATGGACAGACCACATGTAAGTCTTGGAAATACATAACAAGTCATATGAAAGTAACTGGCCATTAACCCAATCAAAAGCTGCCACCATCCTGCTAGTCACTGAGCTTCGTCCTGCATAACCTATTACTCCGTGGCTAGGCCACAGCCAGGTCCACGGTGGGCCCAATAAGACAGTAATAAACAGAATACAGAGCTAGGCACAGGAAGGCTTTCTTCTTGTGGTACCTGGCAGACACTTGAGGGCTGAGAGGGAGCCTTCCTCAGATTCGCATATGAAAGTCGAAGAATCTCTGCTTCTGATTAGCACCAATGTGGCTACTTTTTCCATAATGGCTATAATGACCACCCAAATTTAGGTCTGCTATGTGAGGAATGAAAAAGGCAAGAGGAAGCCTCACCCAGTTACTTGGGTCCTTAACTCATTATATACTCTAAAATGCTTATTTGCTAGTTCAGCAATAAACCAGTTTATTAAACTGAAATGTGACTCCCACCAGTCTTCAAAGCTGGAGTGATCTCTATGGTTTGTCCCAGCTCACTTCTGACCTCTCACTTCTAACTTTACTCTAACCTCAGCAATAAGGTCTACCATCTATAATCTCCCTGGCTGA
>NW_005871094.1:4155203-4254675 GCF_000147115.1 Myotis lucifugus | reverse complement strand
ATACACCCCGTTGGAAGGCAGCACCACATTCCTAACAGACCTCTCCCTCTATCTTATCTCCTCTTTAATCCAGCCTCAACATGGGCACTAAAGTGGCAGCTTGGCTGCTCTGTCAATCGTATTAGCCCTCCCTTACCCAGTACTCTCAGTTCTAACCACACTCATTTAGTCAACATCCTGAAACATAGCCTACCTGCTACTATCTTACACCTTGTTGTCCCAGCTGTTCTCTCATTTTGGATGCCAAATACCCTTCAACATCCCTCATCCCTCCGTTTGAAAAGTTCCATCCAGCTCAGATGCTCACTCTGCTAAGACATTATGGCAGGTTCCCTCCTCAGCCCAACCCCATCTCCAAAGCCTGATTTATCCTTCAGCCCTTTAGCACTCTGTGTTTCTGTCTCTGCATGTGTCAATCTTCTAGACTAGACTGTAAGACCAAGAGAGTCCGAGTCATCTTTGTTACCCCAAAGCACTAACGTGACACTCAGCACACAGAGGGCAGCACTTCACTGTGGGGACACTGGACTTGGAATCCTAAGGACAGGCTCTCGTCATGACTCAGTCACATGTGGAAGTACTGATTTCCATCAAGACTGAACTTTTGATTCTCAGTCACCTCGTCAATAAAATGATTCTTAACTTTAGGGTATCCAAATGACCAAGTGATATGTATGAAAGTTCTTTAAAAAACCAGTATAGCACAAAATGTGTAAGACAGTATTATTAAAATATTTTACTCAATGTGTTTTGATAAAGATTAACTCAAACTTATTTTTGTACAAAAGAAATGCTGCTATAAATGATTAATCACTGGCTACAGAAATTAGATGAAACACAAACATCAAAGAGATTTGCTCACTGGTACTATTTCATCTTTTTTGAGATCACTGCATTGTTTCATTATACTGGGATGTAATATGATAATCAAAGTATTAAAACTGGATTTTAAAATGCAATTTTTGGAGTCTTCTGTAAATATAGGTATTAATTTGAGTAAACACCATTATATTACACTCATATGCCTAACTAAACGCTCAGTGATCCTTTCAACATAAATGTCAATTATATCAATATTTTCTTATGATTCACTGTTAACAATTTACATTCTCACTGACCAATGTAAATGAACTTATAAATGTCCAGTTCTGTAAGAAGAGTACCTTCAAAGCACCCCTAAGCCCCCCCCCGCCCCCCGCCACACACACACACACACACACACATTTAACATCCTGTCTGCATTATTTCTGAAAAGAAGAAACCCACTGGGCAGCAGGCAGTGTGAAATAGAATGCTGCTTCACACTGCATTATAGAGGGAAGAAAACAGCCAGCTGTGAGTTACAAAATAGAACAAAATTGTCAGCTGCACACTCAAGGGACCTTCGGGGAACAAGGAAAGTGCTCCTTAATGACAAATCGCTCATGTTATTACAGACCCACTATGAGCACTATTGGAAATATTTAACATTTTTAATTTTTAGTTTCAAAAGTAATAAACCTGTTGGCCAGCCGGAAGCTTGGCCATCACAGCGGCTGGTCTAGCAATCAATCCGCCGTGGCCGGGCTCCACCACAGCCCCTGACACCAATTAGGAAACTGAAACAGGGAACCGCTGCTACCAGGTTACAGTTTTGCCAATTACAGCGCATCCTGGGTGACAGCGGCCAATGAGCACGGGAACCCAGGGTCAGGAAGGAGGTGAAAAGCACCTCATGTAACGTGACATAAAAAAGAAAGACTGCAGGAGGGAACCGAGAAAAGAAACAAGACAGTATGGAATCAAACAGTCCGTTTCATTGTTCACTTGTCAAAGACACGCAGACACTAAGACAAAAGCAAAAGCAAAAGCAACGCGCTTCCCTCGGCCTCTACTCTGGAAGGAACCGCTTATTGGCCCACGCAACCTGGGAGCCAATCACTGTGGCACACGACCACAGGACCTGCCACCTCCAACTGTTCCCTTTTTTTTCCGGGATTCACACGTTGGGCCAGCTCACACACGGTCTGAACGTCAAAGGCAGGCCATCAATAGACAATATCAAAGTGCTGGGAGGATTGTATTTCAAATCAGGCTCA
This sequence comes from Myotis lucifugus, assembly GCF_000147115.1. Lineage (NCBI taxonomy): Eukaryota > Metazoa > Chordata > Mammalia > Chiroptera > Vespertilionidae > Myotis > Myotis lucifugus. Next base: position 4,252,597 of record NW_005871094.1, on the reverse strand, counting down.
TTATTAGCACACAAACCTTTTCTATTAAAAATTTCCCTTTTTTTACATCCTACAAAATTTTAGGGACCTCCTTTCAATTTTTCCACCTGAATTTCTCTTCCACACCCTAGCTTATAGCCTGGCTTATCAAACTCCATAAAATCTAAGGACCTCCAAATCTTTCGCGAGTCCCTTCATCTAACCAGTTTCCAGCTGCAGAGCACCTCCTCTTAATTCCTTTTAATCTCTGGCTTTGAGGGACTCCCAGCCAATCCTTTCTGCTCTGTGCCAACTGAAAAGGCTAAAGGCAAAAGCAAGGCCGACACAAAAACCCTGCAGAGTATGGAAGTATTGGACTAGCGATGTCACCTTCAGAATCGCATACAACCTAGGTCTTGATCAGTTTCATAAATGTTAAGCCGATTCTGATTTGAGTTAGATGACAATGACAGGCACACATGTCCTAAACTTGAAAAGGAACTGTCATTTTTCAAAAGGAAAAATGCTATTATTAATTTATCAACTGAGTCCATTTGCTGCAACATCTCTTCCACAGGATCTGACGTCAACCTCATTGTGGTGACTCAAATTCAGCTCTGCTGGCCCTCTGTCAGCTCTGCCAGTTTTGAATGAGACCAGGCAATACTAACGCTGTACTCAGCGTGCTGTACACATACACATCAGCATGAGAACGGTGTATTTCAACGATGGGCATTTAAAACATGTCAGAATTTATCACAAGTTGCTTCTCAAATGTTCTAGGGCCTAAACAACAAAAAGGATATTTTTTCTCTAGAGCGGAGGTTGTCAACCTTCACTGGTCTTTGGAATCACCTGGGAGATTTGAAAAAAGACTTGGCCCTGGCCAGGTAGCTCAGTTGGTTAGAGCATCATCCCGATACGGCAAGGTTCAATCTCCAGTCAGGGCACAACCAAGAAACAACCAATGAACGCATAAAAAAGTGGAACAACAAATCGACGTCTCTTTCTCTCTCTCCCTCTCTCTGTCTCTGTCTTTCCCTCTCCCATAAATCAATATATACACACACATATATATATATATATATATATACACATATATATACATCTGTGGTCTATCCCCACCCTGCAGGGATGCTGATTTCATTGGTTTGGAGTAATGTCTAAGAACCAACATTTCCTTTTATTTAATTTTTTATGAGCCCTAGTTTGACTTGGCCACACCTGGGTCTGCAGGTCCCTCCCTGGAAAGATAATGGAGGTCAAAACGCACCACAGCGGAGCCAGTGACCACAGTAATTCAAAGGTTTATTACACACTCGGGCCCAGGTACAGTGAGGGGAGTCCCTGGACACGAGAGCCACAGGCAAAGGGCTCTCCGGTCCACGTGGAGGGACACAGAACAGCCTGGTGCTGGGATATACATACAGGACTGGACCATGGCAGTGGGACTTCTGAATTAATGCTGGGAGAGGCTAATTTCAGGAAAGGATGTGTCACAAGGGCAGAACTGGTTGCTTTGCAGAACTGGGGGTAGCAGAAGTGAGTAAAATGGGGGCATCTGGCAATTTCCACATTGGCAGATGCTTAAAGGTTTGGCCAAATGTCATTTTGCTGGGAGTGACTTATGGTGTCCAACACTGTATCTCTAGCCAAGTAGAAAACCACCATTCTAACCGTACTTCTCAATTACAGTGCGTGAGGATTCCGCTGGAGGTCTTGTTAAAGTGCAGGTCCTGCCTTGGTAGGTCCAGAGCAGGAGTCTGCACTTTTACTCAGCTGCAAGGGATGCCAACGACACAGCTCTACGCACTGCACTGGTCCTATGCCTTGCCACATTCTCCCCTTGAGTTACAGTTCTCTCCCAAACGAAAACCCTGTGGTGCTCTTAGGCTTATACAGTCTGGATTTCTTTGGAGGATGTGTAAGTCCTGGAAAAACTAACAACCCTGAGTGTGGGCCCGGGTAGGTGGAGAAATGCTGCCGTCCACACAACTCTCTAACACCTTATTGTTGCTCAAATAGTGACTGTGTTTTAGAAAATTAACATATATTTATATATCTATTTGCTTATTGGTTGTCTGTTTTCCTCACTAGAATATACAAAGACAGCAGCGACTTGGGTGTCACGCCCCCACTGTAACCTTTGAGACTTCCAGCACAGGGGAGGCACTCAAATTTGCTGGCTCAAGGAGGGATTTGATGGGATGCCATGGGCACCGCACATCAAGATGGGGATAGTTTACCCTGGTCCTGTGACACCCGTTGATTCGAGGCAAAGACTAGTGGGACAATAATCTGAGTTGAGCCTTCTGGCTAATACTTAGGTAGGTCTGCCTGGCAAAGGATGCAAGATGATAAAGACAAGAGACTTTCGGCATCTTTTGGATTCCATTCAGAGCGCACTGGTATACTGTGTCTAGCACAGCATGAGGCAAGATGGAAGAGGGATAACCGCAAAGAAAACATCCTCCTACTTCCGTTTCCTTCACTGCCACGGTGAACTCGCCTGGCCCAGAGAACTTCAGAAAGAAAGCGAGGCAGCCTCTGGAAAGTTGAGTTCTGAATATAACCCTGAAATCTAAACTCCACTGGTCCCCAAGGGCCATGATGAAATGGCAAAGGAGAGGCGCTCCAAGCCTCAGGACAGGTATTACTCCAGCCCCAGAATTCAATCGCTCACAAATGCCTACCGGCAAAACTATTCAAGGTCTCATGAAATTAGAAAGCTAACAAAATGAGAAGTGCAAGGACCCGAGGCGGCATATGAGCAAGAGTAAAACCAGTGGAACCAGCATAAACCCCACAAGGCCAGCACTGACTCACAATGATTTGCAAACGTAGGCTGCCACCTCTTAGTGCACTGGGAAATCATTTCAGTGGGTCACAACCGGCATTTTAAAATGAAAATAATAAAATAGAATACATCACAAGGAGTATTATCTCTCATGTTTGCATTAACCTATGTGTGTGCATTGGGTCATCATGTAAAATTATTATTAAATTATGGGTCACAATTTAAAAAAATTTTTTAAATATCCACCTATACCAAAAAGGAACATATTTCACCTGAATAAGTAATGCTCACAAATAAACCAAGAGTGGACATTTATACCAAAGAGGTGGTGTGGCCGTGTCGCCCAGAGCATGGGTCTACTGCCAAACTGACCGCAGTGACTCTGGGTAAACTGTTTAACTTCTCTAAGCCTGGGTAATTCCTATCGCAGAGATAATATTCCCTCCTCATGCTGTAACAATATAACAACATGTATGCAGAGTTCCTGGCATAGTGCCCGGCGTGAGAAAGCGCTCTAGTCTTTATTATCACTGCTTACTAGTAAATGTAGGTCTGATGTGTTTCTTCTCCATTATTTCAACACAAGAGAGGTTAAGATCATTCACGTGTGAGCAAAGGACTGCAGCTACTACATAAGTAAAAACAGAGGAACTCGTCTAATTCTGGAAGAATCCATTTGAAGTCAAGAGCTTGCCGGCACAAAAGGGCAAGACGGAAGGAAGAGCAGTGTACTCTGGGAAACGCCACAAACTCAGCCAGGAAAGGGAGTGGAGGTCAAGGGAGGCACAAATTGGCTTTTCCCACCAGGACACCTGGATCTCTTCCTCCAGCTCTTCTGCTTGCTGCCCCCAGCGGTTCTGGCTCCGGCCCATAAAAGTATGGAGGGCCTTCACCTTCACTGTGCCCTGCTTCCTAGTCCCATTCAAACTGTGAGGAACCACACGCTGGGTTCTTAAGAACCAATTATTAATTAGAAGCCCTAGACTGCTGGACAGCACTTATTAAATCCAGCATGGAAAGGGGATGTGGATAATCACTACATTTGCTTTTGCAACCGGTCAAGATGAAACCTGCTCAAGTTATCCTGGACGGGGGTGTCACCTCTGGAAACGCGCTCAGTGTGCTGGCATCTCATCAATGGCAGGAAACTCCTAGTGCTGGCTGGGAAACTCAGTTTCTATTAGGCTAAACACAGTCTGGTGGCCATTGTCAAGAAAATTGGAGTTGCTCAGGCATGGCAGCAGTTACTGATGTTATTTGTTTGGAAGCCTTGTGATTTAGTGAATCACTAGCAATTGTTAAGCGAGTAATTAAACTATAAAGCCCAGACCTGTGATTTTCAGTCTTTTCAAAGCAATAATCATCAAAATTCCAAGTACCATCTAACTGATTCCCTTCTAAACATGTTGGCAACATTTATGTTGATGTCAGTCATCCAGTTGTATGGTTTAAGAAAACTAGATTATGGCCTTTACAGAAATTTAATGCTGCTCAACCACTTTGCTAAATATGAGAGGTTAAAAGGTAACCCTCAAAAAAATTATGTAATGGCAAGTGGACACAAAAGGACTTGGGTTTAATCATGTATATGGCTATCTTAGGTTTAATAACGAAAGTCCTATTTTTAGGAATAAAATACTAAAATAACCAGACTATTGTTCGTCTAACCTTTTCCAAACATAAGAATGCATTATATAAATTTCGCCATTCCTTTAAGTGTCCTTAAAATTACTAGCAATTTAGTCTATGATTCATATACCACACTAACTGCGTGCAAATTTTTACTCTGCATCTCAATTATACCTTAATATTATGGGGGCTGAAATACATTAAATAAATCATATTTCACGGGCTCCTGGTAAAGTAATAATACTTGTGTGCATTTCAGAAGAAATTGACTGCATTATAAATGTATTCATAATGTCATTACCTGCCTTTCCACACTGACTTAAACACTAGGCAGCAGTGCCTACTTACGAAAGCTTCTAGCACATCTTAGGCTTATTCTGCGGCTGGCAATTAGCTGTGTTAGTTAATATAATCCAAAATTTACAAATAGCAACTCACCCAACCTATAAATCAGCTCCTAAAGTTAGTGAACACTGTTACTGATTAAGACTGAACATGATGAATATGTGGCTGGTATTTCTGCACTGTGCTACATAAAGAGACTGACTGCTCTTTCATTTGTCAAAGGACATCATCTTTTTGAAGTACCTTATTACTGTAAGGTGCTTTACTTATAAACATACTGACATTAAAAAAATTATTTCATTAAAAATCTGTATTACTTCCAAACAACACCAGTGGTGTAATAAAATGACAGGAATAAAAAAACTCCTAGCAAATACCTTTAGCAACTAAAGAAAATTTGTAATATATTGGAGACCTGCCAAACACAGCTATTTTCTATCTTTCTTATCATTAAATATTACATAATTGTAATTTAAAAAATTTTTTTATTTTTTGAGAGATGAAGAGAGAGGAAAAGAGAAACATTGACACGAGAGAGAATCATCTTGCATGCTCCCTACCAGGAATAGAGCCTCCAACCTGGTCATGTGCCCTAACTGGGAACTGAGCCGGCAACCTTTTAGTGCACTGGATAATGCCCAATCACACAGGCCAGGGCCATATTATATTTTTTGTTAAATATCCCTTCCTAACTACTTACACAGTATCTGCATGTACACTATCTATATATATAAAATCCTAATATGCAAATAGACCAAACAGCGGAACAACCGAACAACCAGTTGCTATGACGTGCGCTGACCACCAGGGGGCGCGCGCGGAACATAGAGGGTGTCGGCTGTGGCGGAATGGTGGAGCAGGTGAGTGGGGGCGCCAGACATGGTGGGGCGCCGGTCGCTGTCATTCAGGCAAGCCTCTGGTGGTTACTGAAAATTTTTTGCTCCCTTGCGGTTCTGTCCGGCGCTTGTACCTGCAGCCGGCGCCAGCACCAGCCCTGATCACTCAGCGCCATCAGCAGGTGCAAGCAAGGCCGGCAGCATCAGTGTGTGGGAGGGGCGGGAGCGGGAGTGGGGCTGCCAGCAGACAGGGTACCAGGGGCTACGGCGGGAGGGGCCAGGCAGGGCACAGAGGATGAACTGAGACCCGCCCCTGTGCCCATGGCAGCCTCACGGCCCACAGTTCCTTTCAAGGTGCACGAATTCGTGCACTAGGCTCCTAGACTCATATAATTGTTCTTGATCATTCTGTGAAGTAGATAATGTGGCTAATTAATCATTTCCATTTGATGAAAATACTAAATAAAGCTCCTGGGGGTTAAATGGCTTGTCCAAAGAAATAAAGCTAATAAGAGCAAGGGTTCACACACTCCTTTTCTGATTCTGATGGAAACAATTTGAGCAACTCATAAAGAAATGACAAATATACACAGCGTATAATTTAGAAATGGGCTGTTCTAAAAGGTCATTTGGAACTTGGTGTTGAGAAATCAATGTACTGACCAGTCTAGACAAGTTCTTATCTAATCCATAATATAGTTGAACTATAGTACCATAAAAACTGCATAATCCTAAATAACCTAACCACTCTGGAGAACACCGTCTCTAAGCAAGCATGCATGTTGACTGGAAGCAGGAATGCCATAAAGCTGTCCCCACAGGCCAGAGTGACCAGGCTTCCAAACTGTGTTCTCACACATTGTCTCCAAAGAGGCCCCTCTGCAGATGGAAAGCTTAAATTCCTGAGCCCTGGGGAGAAGAGAGCAGTAGTGTCCCAAAGAGGAGCTAGAACTGTGAGAACTACAGCCATTGTTGCCCTGCGGGTGTGTGAGGAGTGGGGGTGTGAGTGTGAGTGTGTGTGTTGGGGGAGCTGAGGGAAGCTGGGTAGACACCACCACTGCTCCCCCTGGGTGTGGAGTGTGCCAGTGTGAGTGTGTACTAGTAAGAGTGTGTACCACTGGGAGATCCAGAAAACAGGGCAGAATCCACTCTGCATCTCTCACAAAGGAAACCGAGTATTTGCTAATGTGGCAGAGAATACAATAACCAAACACACCAGCCCTTAATGAGATGAGTCTTGACAAAAAGATGGCTTCAACATGGCTTTAAATAATAAGAACTATTCAGTCACTCAAATATTGAGTTCTTTGAATAAACAGGGACATTTAGAGAAGAGGAATGAAGAGGTTGTATTTAAGCATCAAAGTCAAGAGCGTGGAGGAAAAAACCTTGAAATCGCCTAATAAATTAGAAAAAGAAAGCCTGAAAGACATATAGGAAAAATGAGTGTATTGTATTCCCATTTATATGAATTGTCATAATTTTTCTATGATTCAAAGTGATTAATTCAAACTCTTTCCCCAGAGCCCATCAGGTAATAAACAGTCCCTATGGTCACATTCTCTTTTGAGGAAAACTATTAAACACACAGCTGCATAAATGTATCACACTGAAAACTACCTCCTCTAAGGAGCTAGCTATCTACAAGGTGTGAGTGATAGAAGGCAAAAACGTAATACATTTGTCACTCCCATTAGCAATATTAGTGCTAATGAGAGAGTACATGAACGAGAACATACACCTCTTAATTTCAATGTGTTACAAATAAAGACTAGATTAGTCACAGCTACTCAGATTAAATTTTAGCACTTAACACTGAACTACTACACGAGGCAATGCTTATAGTGGCTTTGCAGCACAATTTCAGCTATTTAATTACGGTTTTCAAACCATTTAACACCTCTCGGCACATCGAAGCTAGATGTATATGTATGTATGTAGATGGTTCAATATTTGGGGTGTAACTCAATTAGCTGGCGTCCCTGGGAAATAAAGTGCATTTTTTATCTAACCCAGGCTTATTCCTTCATGCATCCTAAATCCCTGATTACATTGGTGGCCCTCTGTAAAGGAAACCTTTCCCCAGGGTATTTCATTTCCCTGTATCCTTACAGGCAAATGGACGGAAAGGCATGAAGTGATTCTGCGTTTTCAGTTTTATGGATGAACCGAGACCACCTGTGGGCATATTCACCACTGAGGTACTGTAATACAGTTCCCACTTTTATATTTGGTCTCGTCCTTCAGTGCCAGGCTGCTGCTAGCGGTCATTTCCCCCTGATTACTGTGACAGCTTATAGTCACAGACCCCATTATTTACGTCCTTCAAAGAGTTTGTTGCATCTTCCATGGACTGTCTGGGACAGAGGGAGAATAAACAAATTTGTTAATACATTAAATGGGTGTCATCTCTTCCACCACAACCTCCTTATCTCCTATCTCTCTATCTTCCCTCAACAACCTACAACCTTCCACCTTTACCAATCATTTGCCCACTTCCTGGTGATGTTGGGTTCCCTATGTGTCTAGAGACACCAAAAATTAGAAACTCATTACTGTTCTTTTTAATTACACCATCTCCCCTGCTTTTCCAACTGTTCTTTGGCCAACTCCCTGGTGGCGGGGGGTGGGGTGTGGTGGTGGTGGGGTGATCAGACAGGGCAGGAATCTGGTCAGGGAGGCAAGAGATGCTTATAAAAAGAACAGGACAAGGTGGGAGATGGTCAAGAACAGCTCTGGGCCCTGACCGGTTTGGCTCAGTGGATAGAGCGTCGGCCTGCGGACTGAAGGGTCCCAGGTTCGATTCCGGCCCAGGGCATGTACCTTGGTAGCGGGCACATCCCCAATAGGGGCTATGCAGGAGGCAGCTGATCGATGTTTCTCTCTCATCAATGTTTCTAACTCTCTAACCCTCTCCCTTCCTCTCTGTAAAAAATCAATAAAATAGATTTAAAAAAAAAAAAAAGAACAGCTCTGGGCTTCCCATGTCCACTTGTGAAATTTTTGTGTAGATCTGCCAATCCTTGTTAATACTGCCAAAAATAAGTATAGGAATAGTTAACTATAGGAATTTAATGAGTATAGAAATCACAGCTTATAAAGCACTTTTACATATCTCTTTGAATTCTCAAAATAGCCCTCTAAAGTACCTATGCTCATTTGAACGATGAGAAAATAGATTCTGAAAGACTGAATTGTGGCCAAAACAATGTGTTTGAAGAGTAGGAGGACTAGGAGCAAATCACCCCAAGTCATGTGATTTCCTGAAGTGGCTTCTCTGGATCCCTGTAACAACTCTAGGCCTGCATTTGTTGACTAGGGTGTACAGATCTTTCTAGAAGAGAGAAGGTGGGCAGTAGCACGAGGCTATTACATTCGTCAGAAGTCATCCTTAAAGCGACTAGTTGATCATCCTAGATACAGATGAGAACAAGGGTTGAAATAAATTATTTATGATGTGTAACAGTTTAATGGAGTATAAAATAGATTCCTCTTTTCACAGTTAGTAAAAGTTGTGGGGTTCTGGCTGTTGTAGCCTGTATCCTGCTCATCCAGATTTTTGACAGAAGCATCAATTTTCTAAATTGTTCTCTAACTACAAGTTCAGAAAGAAAGAAAATTACTCACAGTGTTAATAACTGCAATTCTCGGAAGATACTAAGAATCCACTATAATTTCACATCATTGAGTCCCATGGCTTTATACATCCAAAGAATTTTCAGACACTTTCTCCTGTGTGTTTCTGATATTAAAAGAGGGTATCTATATGAAATACACTGAAGAGCTAAAAATGGTACAATGGGATCTAGACTGGTGTTGTAGGCTTGAAAATGCTGTATAACAACATCCCTAAAACATGGAGAGAGAAATATATGACACAAATGTCCAATGAAAAGATAAACATTTTCATTATGATGTAATCTTCTTCATAATGAAAACAGGAAGAGTTAGCTCAACAAATTCTAGAGCTATGGGTGAACATAAATAATTAACAAACTAGTGTTATTTATTAATAGCAAAACCCACAATATATGTGTTGTCCACCACTAGGCATTTGATTGGCTGCATGGGTACAAACACTCAACCATGCAAAAATAATAGTTTGGTAGCAAATAGAGAGAAGGTACTCAAGCAAACAATGAGAAAAGAAAAGAAAGAATAAGGAATAAGCATAAATAGATCCTTTACAGAATAAACTACCTACTATCTAAAGTAATATTCAAAGCACAAAAATTCCTATTTACACATACATTCCTAATACTGCATAAAGGTATTTTAATGCACAAAGAATAACAAAGGGGCTTGACTATTAAATGAAGAGACTAATGTTCACTGTGATAAATCATATCAATAAAAAAATTTTGAAAATTAATAGTCATGACTGGGAAATTGCCTTGACAAATATTTTATTGAAGTATATATCTACAATAATTTTACAAGTGTGGTATTGGTTCAAGAATTGATTAATATAGCCCTGGTTGGTGTGGTTTAGTGGTTAGAGTGTTGGCCCGTGCACCAAAGGGTCATGGGTTTGATTAGCAGTCAAGGGCACATACCTGGGTTGCAGGTTCGAAGTTTCCCTCTTTCTCTCTCTCTTGCCCTCCCTTCCTCCCCTGCACTCTCTCTAAAAAATTAATGTAAAAAATATCCTCTGGTGAAGATTAACAAACAAAAAAGAATTGGTAAATACATCTAAGAGAACAGAATTCAAAGATCAGAAACAGCTTTAAATTTGCATTAGAACTTGGTGTAAAATAACCAAGATACTTCTAAGGAGAATAAATAAATAATTTTAAAAACTGATAATGATAAAACCTAGGTGTGATACAATATGTCAAATAAATATAACTGAGTAAAAATTTACACGCACACACATCTATCTTTCTACACACACACACACTTACATCAATGGGGTTGGCAAGCACTAAAATGAATTCCTATTCCCTATTAAAAGTTAAAATACTCTATATGTGATTAAATGACTCCACACTTCTTCACTTCAAGAGTGATATATAAGAAGCAAGAGAAGGGAAAAGGCAAAAGAGCACGCTGGAAATATAACATTAATATGAAGAACAGGCAATCACTTATATAATACCAATTTAAGCAAACTCAACAAATAAAATTTGGTTTTAAAAGAACTTTTAACAAGAAACATTAAGCTACTTTAGGTAAATATTGAAGATCAACTAAATGTACTTGGCACACAAAAGGTGCTCATAGATTTTCTGAATTAAGTTTGAAACAATAGCACAATCTACATCAAGAAACACCAGTTAGCAATTATACTAATAAACACTGGTGATTCTATGAAGCATGTCTTCAGAGGGCAGATTCACAAAGGCCATATAAACATTTTTATGGAAAATAATAAACAAAACCATCTGTAGCCACACACTGTCCAAACATCTATTTAATAATTATAAATTGGATAAAAACTAGACATATTATTATATCCGACATTAAAAAATAATGCTGATGATTATTATATTTGGTCTTGATAAGATATCCTCATTAAACCATAGGGGAATAATTTAACTAAAAACTTTAGTGATTTGGTGAAAATAAAAGCCTGGCACAGAGTAGGCACTAATTAAATACTTGTTGAGAAAATCAGTCGTTTTAAACTACAGGAATAGCGGGTGTGACTGTGCTTCACAGATGTTGCATTTTTTACAAATTGAAGATAAGACCCTCCACAGCAAAAATATTATGACTTGCTTTATTGCTGGAGTTGCTCTACTGTGGTGGTCTGGAACCGACCCCCAATACCTCCATGGTCTGCCTGCACAAGGCCTGGAGCACCATTCTTCTTGTGACCTTGCTCAGTTTACCTGAAAGGGTTAAGGCTCAGTTGAAATTGAACTCTCATGTCACTTGGCACTTCACTCAATTGGGAATGGCAAATGTTAAGTCTTTTATTGTCACAGGTCACTGAGAGTTAACTCCAAGAATTTCTACCCCAAAATTATTTGTCTCCTATTTAAACATAAATATACAGAGTAAAAACTGGTATATATCAATCAGACTGAGTTCCATGAAATAGGATTCTATTTTAATGCAAAGTTAGGTTTCTATCACTGAACTTATAGCCTGTTACATTCATCAAATGAATAAATGAATGAGTGAACATTATGTGTTTAGATAAGGTCTTTAATATGAAATATCTAAATTTTATTATTTATTTTATTGTTTGTTTTTTAATGTTCAAATACACAGTAACTTTTACGCCATCCTGAAGCTTTAGCCAAGCCACTAACTTTTATCAGTATTTTTATTGTTCCATAGAGTTTGAGTCAGCATTTTTTTTGCCAAACAAGCATAAACTTTTACTCATTCTTAAGAACCAGTGAGATAATTCTGTCAAAACACTAGAAAATCTAATGAAGGCTGTTGGTATTTTAAAATAAATGATTTTTAAAACAAATAGACTAAAGGATACCCTAATAAAAAACTTTCTTATATGTACAGCTAATCACAACTAAAGGCTTAAATTTATTATGTGTTATCAAAGTTGAAGGCATAACTTCATTAATCAAAAATTACGTAAAATGAACCATGTAACACAATCAAAACAAAAGGTATATCTCAGTATTTAAGTACACTGATTTGTCTTTTTGTATCAATTTCTTTTTCTTCCTAATAAAGAAAACTCAATCACATCTTTTTAAAAATATATTTATTGATTTGAGAAAGAAAAACATTGATTTGTTGTTCCATTGATTGATGCATTCATTGGATGCCTTGACTAGAGATCACATTTGTAACTTTAGTGCATTGGGATGACGCTCTAACTGAGGTACCTGGCCAGGGCCAGAAAAATTCAATCACATCTTGACTTTCTTTTAAAACTGTGTACAAGAAGTTTGGGGAAAGAAAACAAAAACTTGATGGCCAGTGAGAATGAAAAAATAAAAAAGTTTCTAAATTATAGTCTAAAAATATGAAATGCCATTCAAATTCAAAAGAAATATAGATGAAAACCACAAATTTTTAAAGTTTAAATCTATTATGTTTCACAATTAACAAAGACTCAAATGTTTAGTGTAATTGCTGAACAACTCAATTTATTTTTGAAAGTTATACTTTTCAAGCAATATAAGTTGACAGTGCACAAAAAATACCACTTATTTGATATTATAATATCAATGCACTGATAATAGATATACTTGACAATTATACTTAAAATAAGCATAAAAACCTTGCCACCAGTTTTCAAAAGTCAAACATCAAGTTAAAAATATCTATCAGGTAGCCAATTTTATAATTAAACATTCAGTATGGTTTGATTTACTCCTATGTGTCAGTTTCATTACTATATTACAACTATGATATAAAAATATCAGTAAAAACTCCAAAAGAACTATCATCATAAAATAAAAGTATGAACATAATCCCACAAGTAGACACAGCCACTGGGAAAAAGAGGTAGGGGCAAACACAAAAATAAGTGAATAAATAATCAAGTTTTATAATGTTTTATCAAATAATGAGACTAGTTAACACATTCTATTGGAATAAAAATTTGAGATTGCCCATTTTGGAACTTCCAAAAACTCAGGAAAATTGGTCTCATTACTTTATAGTTATTCCTTGTATCCAAATGAAAATGTTATTCAAGTTTCATCACTCAACAGCATTGACTCCAAATGACTTCTTGCTGTTGCCAAAAATCAAATCTATTCTTAACCCATGAAGATTTATTACCTTGGAGAATATTAAAAGAAATGTGCTTTTTACGGCAATTCTTGAAAGAAAGAAAAGAGGAAAGAGGGAGGAAAAGAGGGGAAAGGAGAAACAGACGTTAGAGAGAGACTTTGAAAAAGGATAGTTCTAGTAGAATAAATATCACAGTTTCCACAGGAGACTCCTTTAGAAGGAAGAACTCGAAATATGTGATTTTGTTTTATGCTTACACAATTCTCATTAAATTTAGTCACACTTCTGCAGGCAAAAATGGGTTAATAGCAGAGACTCATTGGTGTTCATATGACCAATAATGATCCCAAATTCAAGGAGGAAAATCAGCCACTAAAGTTCAAATAACATATGTGTCTACTCAACATAATATATACATGAAGATTTTTTTCTCTCCATTACACAACTGACAATTGATTTTCTCACAGCTAAAACTTTAAAATAGCAAAACAGATTTTGAAGACATTTTCTGTAATTAAAAATGGCTGCTTAGATGCTGAGAGAGAATTTCTCAAGGATAATATTGCTTTTCACTTTTCTCTTCAAAGATTCAAATGAAAGAGAAATGTATTGAATCAAGTAATTAGAATTCCATTTGGTCCATCACCTCTTTTCAAAATGTATTTAAAGAGTCTAGATTTTACTGACAACTTTTTAATCACCACAATAGCCAGGAAAATAACAGTACTTGGTGTTTTCAAATGAATATATATAATCAAACAGTCAATATGTGTCAGAAGTAAACCCATGCTTTTATGCTCAATTAATATTTGCCAAAGGAGGAAGAACAAACAATGGGATAAAGATAGTCTATTCAATAAATGGTGCTGGGAAAATCAGACAGATACATGCAAAAAAAAACACAAAACCAGAAACTAGATGGCCTTTTTATACCATAAAAAAGAATAAACCAAAATGGATTAAAAACTTAAATGTTAGACTCAAAACCATGAATATGCTAAAAGAAAACATAGGCAGTAAAATCTGAGACATTTCTCATAGCAATAATTTTTCTGACATATCCCCTCAGCAAGAAAACAAAAAAAAATAAACAAATGGGACTATATCAAACTAAAACTTTCTTGCACAGCAAAGGAAACCATCAACAAAATGAAAAGAGAACCTACTGAATGGGAGAAGATATTTGACAATGACACATCAGACAAGGATTGATATCCAAAATTTATAAAGAAATTATACAATTCAACATCAAAGAACAATCCAATTAAAAAAAATGGGCAGTGGACCTGAATAGACACTTCTCCAAAGAGACATACAGATGGCCAATAGACATAAAGTGTTAAACATCACTAATCATCAGAGAAGTGCAAATTAAAACCACAATGAGATATCACCTCACATCTGTCAGAATGGCCATAAAAAAGAGAACCCTGGTGTACTGTTGGTGGGAATACAGACTATGGAAAGTAGTATGGAGTTTCCTCAAAAAATTAAAAATAGAATTACCATTTGACCCAGCAATCCCACTTCTGGGAATATATCCTAAGAAACCTGAAACACCAATCAGAAAGAATATATGCATCCTTATGTTCACAGCAGCATTATTTACAATAGCCAAGATCTGCAAACAGCCAGCATGCCCATCAGTAGATAAGTGGATAAAAAAGACGTAGTACATTTACACAATGAAATACTATGGGGCTGTAAAAAAGAAGGAACTCTTGCCCTTTGTGACAGCATGAATGGACCTGGAGAGTATTATGCTAAGTGAAATAAGCCAGTCAGAGAAAGACAAATATCACATAATCTCACTCATATGTGGAATCTAATGAACAAAATAAACTGAGGAACAAAAAAGGATCAGAGGCAAAGATACGTGGAAGAGACCGACAAACCTCAGAGGGGAGGGGGCGGAGGGGCTGGAAGCGATTAACCAAAGAATATATATGCATAGATGCATAGCCCATGACACAATAATGTGGCAAAGGCCTGGGAAGGGGGAGGGGGCAAAGTGGGGAGTAAACGGGGGGGCCATCTGTAACAGTGTCAACAATAAAAAAACAATAATACAATGAGATACCACTTCACATCTGTCTGATAGTGCTGGGAGGATGTGGAGAAAAGGGAACCCTGGTGCACTGTTGGTGGGAATGCAGACTGGTGCAGCTACTATGGAAAGCAGTTTGGAGTTTCCTCAAAAATTAAAAATGGAACTGCCTTAGGATCCAGCGATCCCACTTCTGGAAATATATCTGAAGAAACCCAAAACACTAATTCAAAAGACTATATGTACCCCTAGGTTCACTGCAGTATTATTTATACCAAGTGCCTATCAGACAACATAATGACAACTGTCAGAGGGGAGGCTGGTTATGGGAGCTAGGTGAAAAAGGTGAAGGGATTAAGAAAAAAACAAAACAAAAACAGAAGAAAACAAAAAACTCAAAGACACACATAAAAGTATGGTAATTACTAGAGGGAAAGCAGTGAGGGGGGAGGTAGAAGAGGCTAGAGCTGGGGGGGGTGGTGGAGGGAATAGAAGGAGATGGAAGGAGACTTGATCTGGGGTGGTGAGCACACAATACAATAAAAAGATGGTGTATTATGGAATTGTACACCTAAAGCCTATATAATTTTATTAACCAATGTCACACCAATAAATTCAATTAAAAAAATTTTAAAGAGGTCTCACCTGCCTGACTACAGAAGAAAGAGAACTTATGCTTGTTCCTCCCCAACCAAGAACTGTAATTTCTAAGCTTTGAACCAGGAGTAGCTAAGATGCCAGCCTTTAAGTGAGATCTGGCCTTCAACTTAGTTTCATGAGTCCACAGCACAGGCATCAGTGCGCGGTCTCATTTACCATCACAGCTGCACAAGGAAAACTCAGTGACAGGGTTCTTGGACTTGGGAATGTAAATCCTAAGCGAGGCGCTCGGTCTGAGATACAGATGGCATTCCCCACTATCTAGTAAGTTAAGAGTGTCACTAATATGAGAGAAGAATTTCAAGAAGGTCTTTGCTTCTGATCTAAATGCCATTTCCCTAACAAGTTCTGGAAGTAGCTATCTTTATCCATTTTTAAAGACTAGATATTTTTCGAATCCTGCCTTGGAAAAGATTTTGGAATTTTTTGTTATTCCCTTTCCCACTTTCTTTTCTTTCTTCCTCTACATGTTAACACATCATAATAAAGAATGACAGCATGTTTACCATCTATTAAGAAAACTCAATATGATTTCAATCGCAGAGGAGTTGTCAAGAAATGTTAAATATCTAAACCAGGGGTGGGCAAACTTTTTTGACTCGAGGGCCACAATGGGTTCTTAAACTGGACCAAAGGGCCGGAACAAAAGCATGGATGGAGTGTTTGTGTGAACTAATATAAATTCAAAGTAAACATCATTACATAAAAGGGTACGGTCTTTTTTTTTTTTTTTTTTAGTTTTATTCATTTCAAACGGGCCGGATCCGGCCCGCGGGCCGTAGTTTGCCCACGGCTGATCTAAACACTTCTTAAACTGGCTTTACACTGAAAAGCTCAAATATCAGTTTTGAAAGCCATGTGACTTTGGCAGACTGATAACTCCTCATAATATCCATGTCATCTTTACCTATAGCAAGGCCGTTGATGTTTAGCAGGGCTCATTATCATCCTAGAAGAAAAAAATTTTTTTCTAGCTTCCCTTGATGGTGGTTGTGGACAGGTAGCTAAGTTCTGACCATCAGAATGTGAGGGGACGTGACGGGTGCACCTTCCAGGACTCATCCTCAACTAGAAGGGCTCTACCCCAACTTCTCTCTTCCCCCCACTCGGTCCTGTAGTCTGGAACTAGGAACTAGAATCTGAAAATATGCTTTCTTGGACCCTCTGGATGAGCACTAACCACAAACACATAATAACATTAAGTTTAAAATTATGAGCTCCATCTTTTAAAGACTTTTATTTATTTGCCTAAGTAGTTTAACAGTAAATGTTACAGAACACAAAAATGTGTCAGATGTCTTCCAGAAATGGAAAACGTATTTCCCCAATTCAGTCAACTGGTTCAAAATGCTAGAGTCCAATTTTTAAAAAATCTAGAACAACGAATAAATGACCTCATCTAGTGTCAATATTCCAAACAAATTAAAAAAAAATACCCAGACCCTAGAGTTAATCAAATATGACTTAGGATCTTTGAAAATCAAATTATTTTATTCCAAAGTACTAAGAAAAGAATATAGAAAAAAAGTATCTCCAAAATGATGTAAAAGTGTTGTGTGAAAATGTTAATATTGTGAGGCTATAAAAGTCATTCTAGAGCAGCGGTTCTCAACCTGTGGGTCTCGACCCCTTTGGGGGTCGAACGACCCTTTCACAGGGGTCGCCTAAGACCATCGGAAAACACATATATAATTACATATTGTTTTTGTGATTAATCACTATGCTTTAATTATGTTCAATTTGTAACAATGAAAATACATCCTGTATATCAGATATTTATATTACGATTCATAACAGTAGCAACATTACAGTTATGAAGTAGCAACGAAAATAATTTTATGGTTGGGGGTCACCACAACATGAGGAACTGTATTAAAGGGTCGCGGCATTAGGAAGGTTGAGAACCACTGTTCTAGAGGATCACAGAATAGTTAAAACAACATTTGATTTTTTTTAAAGATTAAAAAAACACAAGTCAAAAGCCCTGGCCCCTCCAATCGTCAGCTGTATAAACCTAACCATACTGGCTTTCCTCCTGGAAGTTCACAATTTGAATCAGGAGTAGCTAAGTTGCCAGCTACTCCTAATATGGGGTAATATGTGGTCCTACCTACGCCACAGTGCTATTGTAGACATAAAATATGAAAAAAAAAACCACACATAATAAGTAGATCTAAATAAAGAAGATCCTTTACAAATATAAGGAACTATTATCAAGTAGCTATGTATACACACTCAAGTATACTTTGGCTTTCATGTTTAAAAAGTAAAGAAAGTCACTTATTTTTTTAATATATGTCATTGTAAATACATTCATATTTAAAAGTCTAATCAAGATTTCTTCTCACCTGCCGTTGACATTTCTCCCTCACAACTAAATAAACAAGCCTAATATTTACTCATGTTATACAAAAATGACATGTACCCAATAAAACATTTTTCATCTTATAGCCTGAGAATAACATCGATTCCATGGTTGACCATAAAACAGTGTGAAAGACAGTCAGCCAATGGACAGTGCAAGCACAGAGCAGTAGAAGGCCTGCAGTGAGGTCAGGGGTGCTAAGAAACCCTACAATTTTTTAAATTAAAATTGTTACTGAATAATATGTTTTTTAATGAACTACTTTAGAATGCCCGAAAAAATAATTCCCAGATAGTACATTAAATGCTGTCAATTGTGTTGTGCTCTATAGTGTGTTGCTATGTGGTATCTCAATTTTATCAAAATTATATCTGAGAGAATGAAAACCATTTGTCTACATTTAAAATTCCTCATTTCTACAACTCAATATTTTTCCTGATGCATTTTAAATGCCCTAGTAGAAATTATTTTGAAAAGAAACCATTAAAGGTATGCTAATGACTCTGAATTGTGACAGATGCTGTGGAAACAGGCCTGTTGGCTGAGGCACAGCCCCATTAACTATCCATCATAAAGTGCTCTGAACTTGCTCATTTATTACTGCTGCTTTGCTCCAGGGGGAGAGAAACAGCAAGAGTTCCTCTATTTCGGGCAAAAAATCATAAGCCACTCACTTATTCTAATGTCATGATCCCCACTGTTTATCTGCATGATAATTAGGAAAATCAGAAGTAGTAAGATATTGTTTTACCAATGTGATTGGAATTAAACCACTGAAAAGGCCAACGAGAAATTTCCATGTGCTCAAGGGCTGGTGGGTCTCCAACACTTGACACAACTGAAAGCAGACCAAGTCCTAAATTTCCTAGGGATAAATCAAGGGGTGGAAATCCTAGCCTCAGAGAGGTACAGGGGGAAGAAGAGAATAGTTTGGAAAGAGGCAATGGAAACACACCATTACTCCAAGATTCTTCTGTCTCAGCCTGTCTAGGGTGCTTGTTGATCATCCATTTTGAGGAGAAACACTGATCCAGACACTGCGGGAACTGAGCAATACAGCGCTGCATTTTCACAAAGTGAGTGCACACATTAGCCCACTGGGTCCCACTGAGAGGGCGATCCACAGTGATTTTGGAAAAGAGAAAATTGAAACTCAGATAATGGGAAGTGACTGGCTGCATCTCACAAGCTGGTGAGTTGATGAGCCCAGAAGTCATGTTTCTGAGGCTGGAGCTTTTCTCAGACCAAATAAGAATGAAGTGGCAGTAAGAGGGTGAAGAACAGGAGGAAGGAAGGTGGGGATAGCTTCTTTAAATCCTAACAAAAATATGAAGAATATGACTGGTATATGACATGTTTAGTACAGATTTTATAATCGCACTAGAGGCCCAGTGCATGAAATTGATGCACAGGTAGGGTCCCTAGGCCTAGCCGATGATCAGGGCTGATCTGCAGGGCGACCGGCGAGGCGATCGGGGGGAGGGGGGGCTGGCACCCGCCTTGGCCAGCCTGGCATGGCTAGCTCACTGGCCTCGCCCCCCGCCGCCGCTGCCGCTGGTCGCCTCCCTCTGTGGGGCAACCAGCAGGGCAATCTGGGGGGGTGGGGGGCACCCACTGGCACCTGCCTTGGCTGGTCTGGGGCCTGCGGGCTGGGGGCATCTCCTGCATTGAGCGCCTGCCCCCTGGTGGTCAGTGCGCATCATGGCGACCGGTTATTCCACTGGTCATTCTGCCTTTTGGTCAATTTGCATATTAGGCTTTTCTTATATTGGATAATGTAGTAGAAGTTTGAAAATCAATACAGGCACTGAGCCCTTTGCACACTGAGAAACAGCTTGCTAGGCTCACATCAAAGCCGTCACACCACAGACAGGGCTCCCAGCACCAGTAAGAGAAGAATGCCTCACTTCTCTCATGCATCAGCCAAGCACAATGAGAGTTCAGAGGATCACGTTTTTAAAAAACAAAAACACTTGCCCAGGTCCCACCCTGTAAGCCTGAGTCCACTGGGGCATGAGGACTCTGGTGACCAGCCAGACTTGGGAACCTCCACCCTAGAATCACAGCTTTTCTGTTTCTACCTGCACCCACAGTTGACAGAGAAAAAGAGGCTGGGGCGAAATTCAGAGCTTTAAAATCAGCTACAGACTTTACAAGAGCAAGTGAAGGACAAGAAAGTGTAGCCAAGGATTAAACAATAAACAATCCTGTCCAGGAAGGTAATATCAAGCCTAAGGGATTTTTAACTACAGAAAGGAAAGCACTCAAGGCAGCCCTAAATGGATGGATGGGAAACTCACTTTCATAGGAAATACAATAAACTTGTGCCTTATAGACTTTGCTGAGCATAAGTGTCTGACAAAAAGTGTTATAATACTCTAGGCTCAAAAGTTTGTAATAACAATTTGCCATTGAAGTCTAAAACCAAATGCTCATTACTCACAAAAAGATTCCAAGTGGCCACCTTTGCAACAGGAGTTGACCTCCAGGCACTAAAGAATAATGATAATAGGGGAGGTGACGGTAAAATACTGCACCTTTAAAAAGACCTTTGAAGTATTCAAAGAGGTCTCTTATAGCCTTCTATAAAGTAGAAGTCAATGTATCTATTATTTACTTAATTTAGAGCCATGTGGTAATAAACTCAACATTATATTCAGTACCTCCCTTCATTATACCAACTGGACAGTGAAAAGGACTATTTAAATGGCAAGTGCTTCATTCAAAGGTCAAAGCCCATGAACTAATGTCAAGTAGATGCTTCATCAAGAAAATCTGTCAGAAACACCTACTCTATAAAAGAACTTTATAGAGTCCTCTACCCACTTTTTAACAGCCTTGCTAAGTGATTATAACCTTCTCAAGTGCTTTGAGTTTAATATATTGCCAGGTGTTCAAGTTTAATGAAGATACCGACCAACTGCCACATGTAGGAACAGGGCCCTGCCACCTGCCTGCCTCACCCCCAGCTAAGGTCCTAGGCCCCCTTAGATGATTGCACCCAGGAACATCATCCATGGTCATGCTCCACCTTACAGAAGAGACCTGTCACTGGTTGGCCACAGCAGCCCAGAATGGGCCCAAATGGCCATTGCCCCAAGAACTAGACTACTGGACAACCCAGGAGTTCCCTCAGCTGACTCTCTCTGACCCCAACTTTGCCTATTCAGACTGATTTTCTCATAGCTATCCTGGAGGTTCCAGTAGGCCTGCTCGACTTCTGAGAAGCATTTTGGACAGCCTAAATTTCATTTCAGTGGGCATTGTTTGGCTCCTACTGAGTGTGAATCCCTGTGTGGAAACGAAAACATAAACGGATGGTTCTTTTCTGCCTCTCCTAACCCTACCATGCATTTTACATTCTAAAACGGGAGATGAACACAAACTTGACCAGACCTACTTCACTCAAACAGGGAATAAAGGTCACAACTAGGGTGACCATATATCCTGGCTTCCCTGGAACGTCCCAGTTTATGTGCTGCCCTGATATAATTAATTAATAGTGCCTCCTTCCACTTTCCCTGTTTGGATGATAAATTATAGCATCACCATAGTTGTAATAGACTTAGGAACAAGGGGCTTGAGAAATATGGAAAGGTTGTGATAGCTTCTGAATTAGAAAATCAGGATGGCTTTACGAAAGAGGTATCTATGCTGTGCTTTGAAATAAAAAGCAAAATTTAAATGAGGAGGCGGAAGGAGGTAGGAGAAAAAGCAGAGGAGAACATCCAGGCAGAGGGATCAGCATGAGGAGGTAAAATAAATCAGGGGCACCTCCTGAGGCACTGACCATCCTAACTACCGTATTTTGTAAACGGCACTCTATATTATGGCTACCCTTCCATATGTGTGCATGCAAATCACACACACACACACACACACACACACACACACAATGAGGAAAAAGCAAGAATAAAAAGTTCACTCTGGCTAAATCAGTAGGGATTGGTTATAATAGACAAGTTATGTTTTAAATTATAAGAGCTTTATTAGAATCCCACGTTAGTACAATCAAATGTCATTAAAATAATGCAATGGGGCCTATGAATGATCACTGTTTGGTGGCCATATTTCTGCCTGTTTATTTCAAGGTAAGAACAGAGAAAGCCAGGGACATTTACCTACTACCTCAGCTGTCATAGCAGTGGCCTGGCAGATAACTGACAAATGGCATGGGCCTTTCCCCTAGCATCTGAGAGAGATTATGGCATAAGGCCCCAGTTTCACTGTCTGTTACGACACTAATCTTTGCTCAGCTGCTTCAGTCTCTTATGGGAGGAGGTAGGTAAATGGTAGAAAAGGCCCCTGAGAAAACTGTGACAGAAAGGAACACAGAGGATAAGTATACCTCCACATAGCTCCATTGAAGAGTACTCTATCCCAAATGCCCTCTGTGTGTCTGGCTTACACAGAAGGGAGCTGTCCCAGCCTCAGTGGGGCTTCTAACCCCAAGCCAGCTCAAACTTGTAGAAAGAGCCCTGGCCTTCGTGTTCTCTGGCCTGCACTCCCTGGAGCCTATCTGATAATCACCACTGAAAGATGAAAAACATCCCAGACAGAGAAGCTAGAGATTTAGGTGCTAATCCTCCGTCTGCTGTCACTTTATCCCTGAGTCCTGGGACACTTCCTTCACAAATAGAAGGAGGAGGTGAGGTAGGGTGATCTCTACTGTCCCTTCAGATTCTGCAGCCCTAGCAGCAGGTTCCGGGCAAAGCGGTGACGTGGACCGTGGCACAATGGCTTGGTGTAGCTCCCATCCGGGGGCATGCCCTCCGGAGCACATCCTTCTCAACTCCCTTTCTTCAGTGCAGTTTTAAAGAAGAGAGGCTGCTTGGCACATGGCACAGGGGTTGTTACTGGGAACCGCATCAGGCCACCTGTCAAAAGGCTCCAGGTAAGGAATTAATTACTTTGGTGAAATTAGTACTGCACATTTAGAAGCCTCATTTGTCAACAGCCTCAGAGGTTTGGAGAGACAAGCCAACTAAAAGGCAAATTATCACTTTAAAATAAGAATTACATCTGCCAAGAAGACCAGGCATATGGGACCTCCAGCCAAGACAGGCCCTTTCTGCAGGCCGTCTGTGTGGAAACCAGAGGGTTGGTTGATCACCTTTATGACTGGGAAGGGTGCTGGCATGAGCTGCAGGAGCCTGCTACAAGCATCTCCGCGAGAGGCAGGCACCCACCAGAACCAGACAATTGCTAGACCAGGGCCGGGCTGGGGAAGGCACCAGCGTTCTTATCTTTTGAATCTTTTCTTTCCTTGTATATATATATATATAACTCTTTCGAAAACAGTAATTAATTAATGAGTGATGGTGCCTATTTATTTTTTACTATATATGATAAATTAATGCCTATTCAATTAAGAGAATCAGGTAAACATGGTGAAGTATTTTAAAAAAGAATATATTTTTTAAAATCCTATACCAAGCTTTCTGTTTGTTCAGATATTAGAGAGCATGCTGATTTTTATTCTATTAAACATCACATTGTAAATATGTCCCAGGACATTAATCATTAAAACTTTCCTTTAAAGACTGAAAAAGATGGGCACATTCTTTGTGCAGATACGTCAATATATTCCATCAGCGACAGGCAATATAGTCCATCATCTGCAGTCACTCGGAGCATGTTTTGAACTGTATCGTATGACAACTGTTTATTTCTCCCTTATTCCCAAGCTACTGAAAAGGAGACGACATACTGCAATCTACAAGCACAGAAAAGACCTCCCAAAGCAAAAGTGCCCTGTCCAGTGAGAACCTTAGGGCGACTAGGGGGCGATCTGCCAGACGGAGTCCTCATCGTGTAAGTAGGAGAGGAGAAGGTGGGCTCTTCTTCCCCAAATATTAAGCAGCATCCTTTTTGCCCAGACAACAGATATGTGATCTTGCCAATCAAACCCTCAGCACTTTCCCCCCCTTAATTCTATCTTGAAAGAGAGGGGGAAATAAGAATTTCCAGCCAAACTTAGACAAGGGTGAGGCCATGTTAAATCAGTGAAAATTATATTTCAGGGGAGGCATAACCTGGCAGAAACATCATGACTCCACCTACATGCAGGATGATCCCTGAGTCCCCAAACCAGTTTATGCTCATATCCCAGAACCTTTTCCAGGCTCCTGCAATGCACACACTACAGATCTGGACAAATACCTCCCATTGCCTTGAAGCAAACTGTGGACACCGTAAGAATATCCTTTAATACCCAGCTGTCTGCTTGTGCCTTGCCTTCATTGATGAGGGGACAGAAATGTCTTCTGTACAGCTTCTCTAGGATGAGACATTAACAGAAATGCATGGATGGATTTACAACTGGCATGGATCAATTTCTAGTTACTTTACAATTATTGATTAGGGAACTCAAACAGGCTTTGCTACTTACCAGGCAAAAAACTAAATCTTCCCACCCATAAATCTTGAGAAAAAGCCAGAAAAACATGAAAACTGAAAAAAGAGCATGCCAAGACAAGAGTATGATCAACTCAAAGCTGAGAATCAAGTAACAAACATATCCGCAGACGTGAGCTTGAGAAACCTGCAGTCCTGGCACGGCACTCCCACCCACAGCAGCCACCTATGCTGCGATTGGAATCAACGGGAGGCTTTTCCACTTCAAGCAAAAGATTTCTGTCAGGGTGAACATATTTCAATCCACTGCATGCATTGGTACCATGCCACTTACAAGGACAAAACCTGACTATTTCAAAGTCTGCTTTTGTTGTGTCACTCTACAGGCCTGGTGCACATGTTCTCAAGGCTCACCAAAAAAAAAAAAAAAATCAAAGAGAAAAGAGTGGGCGGGGGGAAGCAATATTGTAATGTACATGCAGAGCACATGTATAGCCATAGATATACTTTGGAAATGGTGATCTAAAGAGGGGGGGTACCCAGTTAAAATATCCTGTATTCTAAAGGAGGATATTATTTAGAACTTGTTCTTTTGGATGCCTTCAGATTTGGAACTTGGCCCGTTTCTTTATAATATACTGAGTTCCTCAAGAAGCTTTCAGAAAGTTTGAAGTACTCAATACATTTTGTCATCACCATGACAAGGAATGATGGGAACAATGTAAAGATTCCACTGCCCATGTGCTGCAAGCTTACCATGAGGCCAGAGAGAGGGGGGAGGGTTAAGAAAGAAAAATTATGAACATCAGGAGTGATATCAGAGGAACAGCGGCATGAACGTTCCCCTTGGTCTCTTCCCTTGAAGATTCAACAATTTGAACAGCTATAATTCAACAAAGGATCCCCTGATAAATGCACAAACACATTTGAGAGATCTGTGCATTGAAACATCTAAAGGTGGGCAAGTGAGAGTGAACCGAGAAGGTGAGAGGGAGAAGAACTCAAAGGAACTATGGATACAGCCCTGCAGCTGGGAGCTCACTGCAGGATTCAGCTCAGAGAGGGGAAGAATCGGGTTGTGGCCCTTCAGCCAGAAGTAGCACAGAGATTGAGTGAGCACTCCTGCAGGAGTAGGCAGTAGGAGCTGCGGCTGAGCCAATGATCCAGGCAAGGACAGAAGTGCAGCCACGGTTATCTGACAATCAGCATTCCAGACAGAGAAACTAAGCCATCAAGCCTGGTTGCTTTCCCTTAACTTCCCAGACCTTGCCTCCCTTACTCACCCCCTTCAGGTAGGGTTGCAGAGCACATTATCTGCAAACCCGATAACTGGTACTACTTTTTCCCTGAGCAAAAGGTATACTCTGTGACTAATCCCAGGTCGGGTGGAGGCACAGAACGAACACCTCGAAGGTCTGCTGGTCACCACTGCTGGAAGGGCACAGCAACAAAGGAGGCAGCCAGGTTCCCCCAGCTCACCCCACCACCACGCATTGGGACTACATTTCTGGAGACGTCTGGCTGCAGAAGACAACACTGGGATTTCACAAAATTGGAGCCCTTTCAGCCACTGCATTTCCTTATGGAGTTGGGGTGTTGGTCCCTGGTATCAGAACAACTGGATCCTAGGAGCAGCGCTCACCTACCCAGGGAGCATAGGCCATTTTCCACTACCCTGCAGAGACCTGAAAAGCCAGAGAAGTGCAAGAGAGCAAAAACAAAACAAAACAAAACACTTTGTGATTCAAGGCCACCTACTGGAAAACAACAGAAAGACTTCTTATTAATCTGCTAGAAAAGTAACACTCATATATAGATGCCTAGACAGAGAAGGAATCCATCAAATACAGTAATAACCAAGATGATGAGGCAGCTCAGAAAGAAAATGAAAAATCTACAGAAAATAAACTTAACGATATGGAAATATGTATTTTAAATGACAGAGAAATCAAGATTGCATTTCTGAAAAAATTCAACAAGATACAAGAAAACACAGATAAATAGTTTAATAAACTCTGAAACCAAATCAATGACCAAAATGAGTACTTTACCAAAAAGACTGAAGCTTTAAAAAAGAACCAAAGAGAAAATCTGTAGATAAAGAACTCAATAAAAGAGATCAAGAATAAACTAGCAAGCACAGCAAATATGGCTGACCAGATAAAGGAAAAAATTAGTGATATTGAAGACAGAAATCTAGAAATGATGCTGAGGAAAGAAGAGACCTGAGCGGGGGAAAAAACAACTCTACAAGAACTATCTAACTCCAACAGAAAGAGCAATCTTATATAAAAATGCTGTAATATGCAAATTGACCCTCACTCCGTCACACCGCCACAAGATGGCTGTGCCCACAGCGGAGGCAAGGTTCCTGTAACACAAGATGGCTGTGCCCACAGTGGAGGCAGGGTTCTCGTAATGAGTGATCAGCAGGGACCTGAGGCTACGTGGCACCAGGCCAGGGTGGGGGATCTGAGGCTGTGCCTCCCACCCTGTAGGGCTTGACGGGGCCCTGAGGCTGCGCCCCCTGCCCGGCGGGGCTTGACGGGGGTGGGGTCGGCTGGGTTTGGGTCTCGCGCAATTTCGAGGTGCACATGGGTGGGCAGGGACTTGACTCTGGGTCCCGCAGCATTCCCCAGACTCTGACAGGAGGGAGATTTTCATGTACATTTTACTAATTTTCTTTCATCTCTGACACTTCTATTATAGAGAAAGGGCAAATAGCAATATTAAAATATTTCCTCTAATTAATTCCCTTTTAATGTGCATGAATTTCATGCACTGGGCCACTAGTATAAGAATAATAGGCATACCAGAGAGGGAGCATGCAACGAAAAGCCTATTCAAACAAACAGTTGACAAAAATTTCCCAAACCCATGAAAGAGCAAGATCCCCGAATCCAAGAAGCAAACAGAACACCAAATTACCTCAATCCAAAAAGGCCTTTTCCAAGGCAAATTATATTAAAACTGTTGAAAATTAAAGAAAGAATTCTCAAGGCAGCCAGGAAAAAGAGGGAAGTAACTTATAAAGGAAAGCCCATTAGGTTAACATCAGACTTCTCAGCAGAAACTCTACAAGCCAGAAGAGAGCAGAACCAAGTATTCAAACTACTGAAAAAAAGAAATTACTAGCCAGCCAAGAATAATCTATCCAGAAAAGTTATCCTTTAGATATGAAGGAAGAATAAAGACTTTTCCAGACATACAAAAGCTGAGAGGTTTTATCATCAGAAGACCTCTATTGCAGGAAATACTGAAGGGGGGTATTCTACCTAAAACAAAGAACAAAAGTTCACAAATCTATGAGTAAGATCACCAACAATCTTACAGCCATAAACAGGGATAATTTGTGACAACAAAAACATAAAAGGGGAGGGAAAGGAATAAAGGTCTGAATTTGCAAAGGAAGGTGGTGATCAGATGCATTCAAAAGAAGAAAAAGAAACTACTATATGAAACTTCCTTTTACATACTCCTAATAGTAACCACACACAAACAAAACCCAAAACTAAGACACCCAACTTAAAAAAAAAAAAAGAGGAAAGAAGTATGGCATGTCACCAAAGAAAAAAACACAAAGGAAAAGAACGAACAGAGGCACAGAGCTACCAGAAAACAAAGAATAAAATGGCTATAGGAAATCCTCACATATCAATAATTACTCTAAATATGAATGGACTGAATTCACCAATAAAAAGGCAAAGAGTAGCAGATTGGATCAAAAAAATAAAAACCCAACCATATGCTGCCTTTAGGAGACACATCTAAGCTGCAAAGACAAAGACAAACTCTAAGTGAAAGGGTGAAAAATGATTCTCCAAGCAGAAGAACTGAAAGCTTTTCCTCTAAAATCAGGAACAAGACAAGGACGTCCACGCTCACCACTCTTATTCACCATACTACTGGGAGTCCTAGCCAGAGCAATCCACCAAGAGAAAGAAACAAAAGGCACCCAAATTAGAAATGAAGAAGTAAAATGTCCATTTTTGTAAATGACATGATTCTTTATATTAAAAACCCTAAAAATTCCACTAAAAAATTGATTGGAACGGACAACCAACCAAATAGGAGAAGATATTTGCAAACAACAGTTCCAATAAGGGGTTAATATCCAAAATATATAAAGAAGCCCGACTGGCATGGCTCAGTGGCTGAGTATCAACCTATGAACCAGGAGGTCACAGTTCGATTCCCGGTCAGGGCACATGCCTGAGTTGCAAGGTTCGATCCCCAGTGTGGGGCATGCAAGAGGCAGCTGATCAATGATTCTCTCTCATCACTGATGTTTCTATCTTTACCTCTCCTTTCCTCTCTGAAATCAATACACACACACACACACACACACACACACACACACACACACTGCAACACCAAACAAACAAACAAACAAACAAACAAAAAACAATTAAAAAATCGGCAGAGGACCTGAACAGACACTTCTCCAAAGAAGACATACAAGTAGCCAACAAATATGAAAAGATGGTTAACTCCATCAGCCATTAGGGAAATGCAAATCAAAACTACAATGAGATAGCACCAGACACCTGTTAAAATGGCTATTATAAACAAGACTAGTAATAATTAAGTGTTGGAGAGGGTGTAGAGAAAAAGGAGCCCTCATTCACTGCTGGTGGGAATATAAACTGGTACAGCCACTATGGAAAACAGGATGGAGGTTCCTCAAGAAATTAAGAATAGAGTTAACCATCTGTCCCAGCAATCCCTCTTCTGGGTATCTTCCCAAAAAATTTGAAAACATTTATTTGCAAAGATATATGCACTCCTAGGTTCAATGTAACAGTATTCATGGTGGCCAAGACATGAAAACAACCAAAGTGCCCTTCAACCAATGACTGGATAAAGAAGATGTGGTACATATATATACAATGGAATGCTACTCAGCCATAAGAAAAGATGAAATATTACCACTTGTGACAGCATGTGTAGACTTTGAAAATATTATGCTAAGTGAAATATGTCATTTGGAAAAAGCTATTAACCATATGAAGTCACTCATATGTGGGATATAAAACTAAAGGCATAGACACAGACAACACTATGGTGGTTATGGGGTGGGGAGGCAGAAAGGGTAAAGGGGGCCAAATATATGGTGACGAAAGATTATATCACTTTGGGTGATGGGCACACAGTGCAATATCCAGACCATGTATCATAGAAATGTACACTTGAAACTTATATAATCTTATTAACCAATGTCACCCCAATAAGCTTAATTAAATTTAAATTTTAAAAAAGAAAAATTATGGCACAAATGGGCAGGGCACAGAATAATCATAAAATTTGAAAATTTAAAGATTTTAATGAGTTGAAGAAGTAAATAAGAAATAAATAGGAAATAAGGCAAACATTTTAAGATATTAATATTTGGACTTGGTGGTAGCACATGGGTTTAATCCATTGTAATACAGAAATTTAGTTTAGTTTAATAGTCATTTCTTAAAGGCATAAAGTACAATAGACCAATTATTGTTTCTTTTAACTTGACTATATATATATTTTTAATGATATCAATTTAAGTTTATTTGCTATCAAAGGTCAAATTTTCATTCTAAGCCAACAAACACATATTAGCAGAAAGACCCCACCCTCTTATTTTGACCATTTCAATATAGTGATTGCCAGCAGTATCTAAGACTAAATACTGTGCCTACAATTAAACTACTTCTACTAATCAGAAAAGGTTTTCAATAACAAAATTCAATTTATCCAAGAAAATAGAGGCTTTCAACCTTAAATATTTTTCTATTCTTAAGTGGACTTTTTTTTTTAAATAACTAAAGAAAATTAAAATAGATGTGACTCTTGGAATTGGTAACCTATTCATAAAGTAAAATTACTTCATGAAAAATCAATTTATAACTACATAGAACTTTGCATTCTAAGAACTCCTGTATTTATATATTTCTTCATCAAGGTAACAGACTTGAAAGGAAAGTACATTCACGACCTTGTACTTATTGTAAACAAATAGAAACAAGGAATATAAGAAAATAAAAAACAATTTGCCTAAAATTACAGGGAGCAGAATGGGCGGGGGGAGGGGGGGGAGATTAGAGAAGGTGCCAGAGAAAAGGCTTTTTCAGATTAAATTATTGTTCCAAAAACTCTGTATAAAAATAAGAAAAGAGTTCACTCTTTGACAGTTTTTAATGATACAACTTGAGTGTCTGCTTTGTTTAAAATACACAAGATCTGCCCTGACCAGTTTGGCTCAGTGACAGAGCGTCGGCCTGTGGACTGAAGAGTCCCAGGTTCGATTCCCATCAAGGGCATGTACCTTGGTTGCGGGCACATCCCCAGGAGAGGGTCTGTAGGAGGCAGCTGATTGATGATTCTCCCTCATTGATGTTTCTGACTCTCTATCCCTCTCCCTTCCTCTCTGTAAAAAAATCAATAAAACATATTTAAATAAATAAATAAATAAATAAAATACACAAGATCTATATAGATGCTGATGAAAGCATTTAAGTGCTTTTAGTTTGGGTTCATGAAAGAAAATATCCAAAAAAAATTGTTTCCCCACCCACAATATAAAATATTAATCTAAAAAAATGTCTTTACCACATGCAATAAAGTATACATACATAATCTAGCAATATTTATACTCAGCTCTTAATTTTACAATAGTAGACTCAAAGAAAAATTAGTTACCAGTTCTTTCCTATCATTCTACAGATCTGTGAGGGAAAAGCTACAATTTTTTAAATAAACTAACTTTCCATTACATTAATTAACCTGATGTCAATAACAATTACTTCTGAAGTTATTAAGATACATGTATAGTTATATAATTATGTTCCAAATTTGTTTCATTTTTTTTAACTTAACCAATCTCCAAAATGGTCAATGACATAGTTTTTAAAATTCTATCCAGAAGTTGACTTTACAAAAAAAAACCTGTGGAATATCTTCACTTTCAAATTCTCTTAAAATTCAATAAAAACATAAAACACAAAATTGGTTTAATTCACTGCATGAGTAAAGTGGTCAATGCTAAAATATATTACATAAAATAATCTTTAAACTAACCTATTGTAAC
Source organism: Myotis lucifugus (assembly GCF_000147115.1). Classification (NCBI taxonomy): domain Eukaryota; kingdom Metazoa; phylum Chordata; class Mammalia; order Chiroptera; family Vespertilionidae; genus Myotis; species Myotis lucifugus. The sequence goes on along the minus strand of NW_005871094.1, from coordinate 4,220,881 downwards.
AAGCCTATCTCTATTCTCAACAAGCAGCCTACATATTAATGCATCTTTATTATCCAAAGCAGAAAAATAGTCAAAGTATCTTTTACTTCCCCTGAAAAAAGTTTACAATGCACATAAAAAAGGGAAGTTTCTGCCTTTATAAATTGGTGTTCTCATAAGGACAAGGTAATTACTGCAAATCAAGTCCTTTTATATCTATATCAACAACCTCCCCCTAAAAACAGATCATAGTAAACTTTTTTAAATAAGTACACTGGAAATGGCTTTATAAGCATAGGTAATAACACCTCATTTAGCCAGTATCCTCTGCAATGCAGAGATTCGCAGGTGAAAATGTTTTGGGGAATACTGAATTTATAACTTGAAGTGCCAAAACTTTTTCTACTCAAAATGATTTAGGTGGGAAATTTAATTCTAACATGTATTACTCAATTCCTTGTTCTTATATAGATTATTCTTAATCCCTGGCAGTGATAGGATTATGAATATTTTATTTTACTACGCACGACACACAAGGCCTACTAGAGTGGCCAGGGCTGTCTGCCTCTGTGCTGAGCAGGCCCATCGTGCTTTGATGCTTTTACTTCACACATGTATGCTTATCATATGAATAAATTTTTATTGCCTTTTTAATGTCTGTAGTAATATCAGCTTTGTCCCTAAAAGGCCCCTCACATCCTTGCTAACACATGGCTCCAATGCACTACAGGTTAAAAACACAACAATAACTAAATTTGCTAAATTGTGCCCCAATTAGATCACCTAGGCAGGGGACTCTGATTGGTAGCTCTCTCCCTGGGCAACCTTCAGGCTCCCAGTCTCTTTGAGCATGTTTTATCATCCACTAACAGGAATGTTAGATGTTCTACCCATCGCAAGCATTCATTAACGCCACATAAGACAATGGACTGAAAGCTCTCACTTACATAAACAGTACTAAAAACAAATACCGATTTTTTGTTGTGATGCTGGTTATTAATAAAGCTCATGAGCTTACGGCACCTGGAAACACTTCGTTAATTCCTTTTGGGTTCAAAACTATGGTTCCAGGTGGTGAGCTCTGTCTGTTCCTGAGAATCAGAGGCTAAGGAAACTGCGAAAGGATTAATGTTTAATGTCAAAGCAGAAAATGTATATGAGTAGGTTTATAATCTCCAATAAAACTGGCCTGTGACACTGACTGGTGTTCTTTCTTATCAAGAGAATATTAAACAGGAATGTGGAATTAAATTTACAGTCAGTGTTTTAAGCAGGCAGAGTATTTAGACATACAGCTAAGTATGGAACTTTGTAATATTTGTCACAAAAGATGGAAGAACAGAGAGAAGTTAGCTCAAAAATTCCTCTAAACATTTAATCTCATCAACAAATTTCTGTGGCAATAAAGACATCCGATAAAGTTTGCCACAAGTGATCATAAATTATTAGTGCTGATCATTCCATTATATTGTTTTGAAAACAACTTGGTGCTGTCTGAGTAAATCATATTCTGCCTGGGGCTATGTAGCTCACCTCGGAATTATTTCAGAATCATCTAAAATGACTCATTTTTCTATTAAAATGATGAATGAGCTAAATGAGGTATGTAATAAATACTGCAGGTTTGTAAACAGATTCCTGCTCTCGAGAGAATGGAGGCCTTACTTCATTTAGTAATTCTGCCCCTCGTAATTTGCAGGAGAAGTCATCCTTAAAATATAGTTAGTAAAGAAAAGAGTGGAGAGAGGCTCAATGGGACAAAATGGTGAACGTCTTTACGTTAAAGGAATAACCCAGGGTACATGAAAATAAACCCTCACACCCCCAAAGCAGGGCTCAGCTCCAAATATCAAGAAACACAAAAAGAGCATAGCTCAGTGCCATTTAGGAATCATGTCTTAGCAATAAAAACAGGGATATTAAAGGAAATAAATACAGAGCTGTTCGAGAATGTTTAGCATTATGAAGAATTTAATGACCAATAAACAAAAATGAAGCAAATCTCACTGCACGTGGTAGGTAAGTCACATATTCAACGTTACTGCTCTTACTGAAGTCACTAAACCACAGGCCCATGCACAATAGGCTGAAAGCAATTCTCAGGGCTGTGTCAGAAGTGACAGTGTGAGCCTCGCCACTGAAGACAAAGTGGACAGATCGATGTTGAACACAAAGGAACACGTGCCTTACAGTCTCATTCAAAACATACTGTGCAAAACTCGTATTTGGGATTTGTAGGGATTGATGAAATTCACCATGGTTATGAAAACTTTTAATTTGTTACAGGTTAAAGCAAACACTCAGGGCCATATTTCTTAGCCTCTTCAGGAGGAAAAGAGATTATGGTGTCAGTTCAATAAAATTCCAAAGCCCTAATGACAGTTCATTTAGGATCAGGCAGTGAAGCAAATACGTTAACAAAATGCCAGGCCATTATAAAGAGATGGAATTATAACTAGCTTTCTGCACCTTCGTTACCCATGGATTTTTACTCAGTGCTCTCCATACCTCACCTTGACACCCGTAATGACCCAAGTGATGGGATGTCAATATGCTATTTATGGCAGGGCCACCACATAGGACACTGCTCAACAAAAGTTGCCCTGAGCCAATCAGTTTGCAAGAAACGTGGTGCATTTTTTAAAGTACATTTAGAATGAAAATATGACAGCACATTCTAAGCAGAGCTGCTCCTCATAGCTGTCTTTAAATACAACTTATTGTTGGCAAGACCATCAACAGCATTATACTCAGCTGTGCTATTTTCTTCTCTACTCACTTTGTCAACAAGGTCATACAAGCTGAGACAGTCCCTTGGAAAAAAGCAATACGAGCAACTTGCAGTCACCTCTACATTGTGTTCACTGGACAGTGGGAGTTAATCTTCCCTCCGGCCCCTCGGTACCCGCCAGCATGCCACCACGCTTCTCTGAGGCTGCTTGGTAGGGCTAAGGGCCCAGGTAGTTCGGCAGAGCTGGAGAGGGAGGGTGGTTTGTGTATATTTGAGAAAGATATATTCATCTGATTCAGTTGTCAGTATACAAGCAATCCTGAAATCTGTAATAACAGTCCTATTCTTTCTCTGGGTTCTTAACAGAGGCTGGGCTGGCAAACTGAGAGAAAACATGTTTCTCCTTTTCAACGGCAGCAGCAAGCAAACAAACCTGAACCTGCCCTGGCACTCCATGACCAGCAATCTTTGATTAACAGTCTCTTCACAGGGCAGTATGCCTTCCAGCTGGCAGTACTAACACTGCTTTAACATACACAGGAGGTAAGGACCACACATAATAACAAAGGACATAAAGAGAGAAGATGGCACACGGATGCTCTGTGCTGGAAACCGTAATGGATCCAAACACACGGAAGGCACAGGATGCTACCCACTCTGCTCCCCCATCCCTTTAAATTTCCCAATAAGAGAGTAATTGAGAAAGAGTTAGAAGGAAAGGGACTTGCAGATGGACCCAGGCCCATTCTCACCAATAACATTGAGGAAGATATATCTAAATGGCTCAGATCCCCAAACATAAAGTAGAAACTTTATATTTAAATAGTCTTCAAAAGCACACCTCAGAATCACCAACTTCATTTTTGGAACTGGAAGCAAATTAATACTCAATGCATGTCAAAACAATTGGGGCTTAGGGTCTATAGCAAGAAAACCAGCACAAAGCAAATATAACCAGAGGGATCGCATTAATAGAAGTTAAAATCAAAGTACTAACTTGCGCTCCCCAAAATAGCAAAACATAAAATAAAATTTAACTCTCGTTAAGTGCCCAATAAAAGAACCCAGGATAAGCGCTGCTACACTGTCACTCATTCACCTGGATAATTAACGATACTAACAGCCCCAAATGATCACGCACTGTTGTTTTACCCAGAACTTCTGAGCATGAACCTTCTTGATCACAGCAACATTACAGCCCCAATTGTATCCTTTGCCCTTGGGCAGGGCCTCACTTATACCTGGGCAGCAGTGGTATTATTATTTACTTCCTCTGACTTAGTCATTTCCCTCCATATCCCAAATTCAGAACATTTTTCTCTTTTACCATGAAATTTCAACTGTCACAGTTTGAAGCACAAACAAAACACTGAAAAGGACACAGCACAAAATTAATCAATTATTGATTGCTTCACTGGTACATTGCAGACAAAAAGGAAACTGGGAAAGAAAAAGTGACATTTTGGTGAAACAGTTGCTTAAATTTGCAAAAACTAGATTTATGCACTCACCTGCCCTAATTTTGTAAGGTTTTTTTCCCCTAAATACTATGAGGTTTTTACAAATTCAAAATTGTAGCATAAATAGAAAAACAAAACTGAAGGTAAGAATGCTTTTCCCCACAAATCCTACACTTGACTGGAGACTGTGAGGAGAAGCAACCAGATTGAATTCATCTGTGCATCTCTAGCAACTAACAGTGTCTAGCACACAGTAGGTGTTTAACAAATTTGTAATGGAGGGGAATGTTGAAAGGGGCCAAAATACCTAATGATCTGACTAATGATTTCTCAGTTTCCATTCATTTCTTCCTCTAGTCCATCCTTCACATGTCACTAGAATGAGCTATCAAAATGCCCATCTAACTATTTCATTTGTCCCCTTCAAACCTTATGTTCTATGAAACTCAGGACCTTAACCAACTTCTTCTGCCTCATCCCTCAACACTCCTGGCACTGCCCTTCCCACTGGGCCGTCCCTTGTAGTGTCCCACTGTCCCCATGCTTCTGCCTGCAATGTCACAGGCTGGATCATCCCCACTCCTCCCCGTGAAGTGCATTCCTACATGCACTGCAGGCCTCAGCTCAGGCACCACTTGCCTAGGAAATCTTCCTGCCCTTGTCCTCTCCTCCCACTTACAGGCTTAAGTAGATTCAAGTCTTTGTTTACTTCATCAGCAAGTATTAACTGACTGTTGACTCTTTGCTAGGCAATGGCACATACTAGGCACTTGAATGTGTGAAATAAGTTTGAATGTGAATAAATGAAAAACAGCAATGAGTTAAAAAAAAAAAAGTCCCTGCTTTCACAAAAGTGAGAATTCTCACAAAAATGTAAGTAGCATGGCGCTATAACAGACTTAACACTTTTTAACATTATTTTAAGTCTATCTCCCACATTTTACTGTGAATTCCTTAAGGACAGGATTTTGTCTTCATTTCTATATCTTCAGTATCTAGCATACAGTAAGCACTCAATAAAGCATCTGTCCAAAGAGGAAGAAAATTATTTCACATCTATGTTTGTATAAACTTCAGAATATTTCAGTAGCTATCCCCTTAAGTAAGTAAAGTGGGGCTTTTTTTTCAAGTTTAAATTTAAAAAGACAATACAACATAATTCTGCGGTGATAAGGAACGACTAATGTTAAAACAGCCTAATGAGAGAAAAAGAAGTCAATCAAATTTTAATTGACATTTTAAAAAGAAATCAAATATATTTGAAAAGTCAAAAAAATACAGCTTCCTGCTCTGTGATTAAAAAAAAAATTTGACAACACAGCAAATACTAGATTGATCTGTACGAGATCTTAAACATCACACAAAATGTCACGTTGCGTTAACTTTACAGGTTTCCTCTTGTTTAGTCTTCACTCTTAGGAGCTTTCCTGCTCCTAAGAAGCACAGCTTTAATGTGGATTTTAATTAACATTTTGTGTGCATAAAATTATCAGTGAACTGCCTCCCCAAAAGCTTCGGGGTGAAATCAGCTGATTGAAAACTGGTACCGGTCACCGAGAGGTAGAATGGGCGGCTGGGATACCCTTCTTGAATCTAGAGCAGGACTTGCCGGCTTCTCCAGCTAAAGCAATTCTTCCAAAGGGGAAAATTTCGATCTGATCCTATTTTGAAATTTCAACGACAGGGCCACCATGACTTTGCCCTTCAAAGAGCTTTAAGAAAGCCAGCATCTACAACTGTGGGAGGAAAAGCCTGGATTCACATCTAAAAAGACAGCAATCCAAGTGTCAACTGCTGGTGGGTGGAGGAAGATGAGGGAGGAGGGAGGAGTTCGTTTTATTTCACAGTACCAACACATCAGTTTTGTGTGTGTTTTTCCCTAGTTCTCCATAAAGACAGCTTTCCAATTCCTTCAAATGTGTGAAATCTAACCTTTACTTTCTTACAGGCTGCAACATTTGGGTTCTAAATAAAGAAGAACAAATCAATGTTTGGCCCTCACTCAGGGCCCCACGTATTAGGGTTGAGAATGCAGCAATGGGAGCCCAGCACTCACAGCAGAGCAATACTAACGTTCCCGGGGTGACGCTTACATGGATCATGGTTCTGAGGATGCCCGCCTCCCAGCTCAGGATCACGAAAGTAAGGGACAATAGCAGGCCTGAAGTTCCACACCACTCATTTTACAAGGTGGTGGGATACAGAATCTGGAAACCTGGATGGTACCCAGCGATTAAAAATAAACTAGTTAATAAGAAATGGAGTAATACATGTTAGAATTAAATTGTCCACCTAAACTATTTTGAATAGAAAAATATGTGCAATATTGCTTACATCTTTAGTAATTCTTTTCTAACTTTTAATTGTGGTAAAATACACATAACAAGATTTACCATCTTAACCATTTTGAAATATACAGTTCAAGAATATAAAGTGCATTCTCATTGTTGTGCAACCAATCTCCAGAATTCTCTTTATCCTGCAAAACTGAAATGCCATACCCATTAAAAAGCTCTCCACTCCTCCCTCCCCTCCAGCACCGGCAACCACCCTTCCACTTACTGTCTCTATAAATCTCATTACTCTAGACACCTCATGTAAGTAGAGTCACACTGTATTTGTCATTTTGTGACTGGCTTATTTCACTTAGCACAATGATCTCAAGGTTCACCCATGTTGCATGATGTGTCAGAATTTCCTTCCTTTTTAAGGCTGAATAACATTCCATTGTCTGTATAGACCACGGTTTTGTTTATCCATTCATCTACTATACACTTGGGTTGCTTCCACTTTGTGGATATTGTGAATAATGCTGCCATGAACATGGGCATACAAATATCTCCTTGAGTCACTCTTTTAATTCTTTTGGATAAATAGCCATGAGTGGGATTGTTGAAACATATGGTAATTCTATTTTTAATTTTTTGAAAAACTGCCATACTGTTTTGCACAGTGGCTCTGCCATTTTATATTGCCACAACATCTTTGCCAATCTTGTTGTTGTCTGTCTTTTTGATAATGGCTGTCCTCATGCATATGAGCTGGGTCCTCAGTGATTTTTCTATCTCCCAAGTTTTCTAAAATATCCCTGTATTATTTTAATAATCAAAGAAAAATCCAGTTAGATACATTCAACCATTAAAAGTGACTACACACATATACACTTAGTGGTATAGAAAGACCTTTATCATATAGTCTAATTTTTTAAATGAAGGTTATTGTATGAGTTATACAAGACTAAGTTTATTATCACCTATGTTTGTGTGTATACATATTCCCGTATGTATACATATACTCCAAGTTTTATAGAGACTTAGTGGAACGTGAAAAGAAATATAAAAACAATAAACCAGAAACTTAACAGTAACTATCTCTGGATAGTGGTAATTTAAGTGGGTTAATATTTTTTGTATTTATTTTCTGATCTTTACCCATGAATATTTATGCCTTCTATAATAATGAATAATAACAATGAAGGGGATAATTTGGTAAAACTGTTAGGCAGCCACCTTGCTGTGGCCAGGAACTGTCACTCAGATGTCTGAGAACACTCAAGCCGGGACAGGATCCTCTGACTCAGTGATGATCCTATTGGATAAATTCTACTTTTATTCCCTAAGGTAGCAGTTCTCAACCTGTGGGTCGAGACCCCTTTGGAGGTCGAATGATCCTTTCACAGGGGTCGCCTAAGACCATCGGAAAACACATATATAATTACATATTGTTTATGTGATTAATCACTATGCTTTAATTATGTTCAATTTGTAACAATGAAATTGGGGGTCACCACAACATGAGGAACTGTATTAAAGGGTTGCGGCATTAGGAAGGTTGAGAACCACTGCCCTAAAGGCTTTGAGGCTTTATTTGGCTAATATTATAATAGATGCTGAAATGCAGGAGTTGAGAGCATGGCAATATGCCATCTGTATTCTACATCCCCAGAATCACAAAGACAAAACCGAACAAAACAGAACATACAAAGCCAGTTTCTTATGCTTAACATGCTAAAATATACATGTGTGTAATACACAGATTTGCAAGTTACAAAGAGAAAAATGGGCTGAAGATAGCTATTCCAACCAAGTTTACAATACATTACATAATATTTTAGTTACTGTTAAATAAGAAATTCTTATATTTTCACATTTTTTGGTGAAAACTCTTTTTATGCTTTAACACATGCATGTGTGTATGTTTAATGTGTTCTTAAATCCCAATCTTGCTTATCTCCCTGAACTAAAAGAATATGACAATATGTCCAAATTTAGGCACAAAGAAAGTAGAGAAAAGAGTGCTTCAAAGACAAGAGAAAAAAACGGGGGCACAAAGAAAAATGCCAACCAAGGATTCTTCTACCTGCTACAAACTAGAAGCTCGAACCCAGCCTTCCTTCTGCATCAGCACTATTAACCCTCTCCACTCCATTCCTGGCCCTCAAATTGGGAGGCTGTGACATTAGTGAAGATGACTCTCAGGAGTACAGCAGATATAATCAATGATCGAATTACTCAACACTTACTGCCTTTAATTCTGAAATCATCCCCCTGGCTCTCCTTCCGCATGTCTTGGCCTCAGTTCCAATCACCGTGTGCGCCCCTCATGATGGCTACCAGCCAGTACCTTGACATTTCTTTCCTAATCCATCACCTCCATTCCAGCTTCACGTCTACTCATTTAGCCTGGATCCTGGATGAGTCACTGAAGTAACGGATTCATTACATGCTAACTTCCTTTAACTATTTCTACATATTGGTATACAGTCAAAGGTTAGCCTCCCAAAGAAAGGACTGAGAGAAAGAATAAGAGAACAGAAACTGGCCCTTTTCTTAAAATTTTCAACAATTCCCAAATGCCTGCTAAACTAAGGACACCGAGAGGTCACAGGTTCGATTCCCGGTCAGGGCACATGCCCTGGTTGCAGACTTGATCTGCAGTAGGGGGCATGCAGGAGGCAGGAGGCAGCCAATTGATGTTTCTCTCTCTCTCTCTCTCTCTCTCTCATCAATGTTTCTTTCTCTCTCTCCCTCTCCCTTTCTCTCTAAAATCAATAAAAACATTTTTTTGAACTGTCTAGAGGGAAACACACCCAATGCAAGGAATGATTGCACGATAATGACAAATTGATGAATGCCTTTTAAATTTTCTTCTATTACTAATTACTTTTAGACATGTTTATATCATCTTTTCTTTAAATTAAAAAAAAAGTTTTATTTTTTTTTGGTTTCTCAAAGCCCTTGCACGATGTTTTCCCCTTTCTAAAGCCCAGAAAGTGACTAATCCAACCTTCCTCACCATCTGGAAGTCATCAGAAGCACAGAAACAAGCGAGGCTGCTCACCCCAGAGATTGAGGCTGCTCACCCCAGAGATTTCCAATACAATAAAATCAAAAGGGAGGAAGACACACACACACACACACACACACACACACACACACAAACTATCCCTTCAGGCAACATGCATATCCCTTCAGGCAACATGCATGTACCTATGTCTCTGTGTTGACTTTATTTCAATAATTCTGAAGTTACCTGTCAAATTGCCAACTACTTGTAAAAGGCAAAAACAAGGAAATCGAAGGAAAGAGAACATGAATTTTATCAACTCTAAAAGCTGATGCAGCTTTCCCCAAATATCAGAGGTTTCCTGTAGACAAGACATGTCCACTATTTGTTTCCTGCTCACCAGGTGCTTTGCCTTCGTGCGGTCCTGCTCACTCGATATCCTCTCGCGGAGAATAGCTCTGGTTAACTGCTCATTGGCAAGAGCCCTCTCTCGGTCCAGTTCTTTGCTTTGCTTTAGTCTGAAAAGACAAGAAAGGTCTAAATTAGAAAGAAAACATTTATTAGTTGACATTATTTTTAATAAAATACTTAAATAAAGAGAAACAGCTGAAATCATTTTGACAACAGTTTATCAAAAGCAGTTGTATTTTCTAGTAAATCCCCATGCAGCTCTTCCCTGAGCATTTAAAATAACAGAATTAAAATACATGGAGTTTACCAGTGTGACTGCTAAGCTAGTTTTACAAAGTTCTTCTTATGTAAAACTGAAATCTGGCCGCCTAAAAATTCCAATGCCACCATATGCTCTCTGAGATATAAGTAATAAATCTAATTAACAAGCATCTACAAGACCAATATTTGACAGTATTTTTTTTTTAAATATATTTTATTGATTTTTTACAGAGAAGAAGGGAGAGGGATAGAGAGCTAGAAACATCGATGAGAGAGAGACATCGATCAGCTGCCTCTTGCACACCCCCCAGTGGGGATGAGCCCGCAACCAAGGTACATGCCCTTGACCGGAATCGAACCCGGGACCCTTGAGTCCGCAGGCCGACGCTCTATCCACTGAGCCAAACCGGTTCGGCAACAAGACCAATATTTGAAGGTGACCATCTCTTCCCCTCAAAAATCAACTGTTTTGAATACATAGCAGACACTGTAGGAGGCACTGATGACACAGTGCTGAACAAGGTGGACATGTTGCAGTCCTCATGGATCTTATATTACAGCAGGGAACTCAAATCACAATTAAGATGTCTTTTCAGCCCAGCAGGCGTGGCTCAGTGGTTGAGCATCTACCTATGAACCAGGAGGTCATGGTTCAAATCCCAGTCAGGGCACAGGCGCAGGTTGTGGACTTGATCCCAGTGGGGGCATGCAGGAGGTAGCCGATCAATGATTATCTCTCATCATTAATGTTTCTATCTCTCCCTCCCCCTTCCTCTCTGAAATCAATCAAAATATATATATTTTTAAAAAATGTCTTCCCACCCAGTAAATTACTCCCATTTTCCAACAATCCTCATATGCAAAACCAGCCAGACCTTCCAACAGCAGGGCTCCTCACCTCTGGAACTGCTCCAATTTGTCCCTTAGCTCTAAACCAAATGTAACACTACGGTCTAGCAAAATAAAACAGCAGAACTGTACCTCCCAAAACCTGCACACAATGCTAATTGTATTAATAAAGCATCTTATTGCATTAGGTTTATCAGAAACCTCATCACACAATTAGGTCATATTAACTTACAATCCACTAAAACCCCTCATTGTGCATGAAAAAGATAAATTACTTTGGCACCGATCTTCACCATAGAGCCTGGCACATAAAGGTATTCAGATAAATGAGCATACATTTCAGTTTAATTTCATGGACAAAGATTTTCTGATTGCCTTTTCTTCATGGAGAGAATAACCCCTCTATACCATCATATCCCCAAAGGTCTAAGCCATGCTTTGAAAAGAAAAGGTAAAATTGTTATATTGGTATAAGTGAAATTCTCAGTGAAACCTACTTTATAAGTGAAAATGATGAATAACAAATGGAACTCAGTACTAATCTACCAAATTTTAATTTTAAAAAATTCTTGAGCCCTGATTGGTTTGGCTCAGTAGTTTGGAGCATCCTCCTGTGGACCAAAAGGTCATGGTTTGATTCCCAGTCAGGGCACATGCCTGGGTTGTGGGTTCGATCCCCAGTCAGGGGGATGAAAGGAAAGCAGCCAGTCAATGTTTCTCTCCCTCCCTCTCTCTCTCTCCCCCCCTTCCCCCCACCCCTCTCTCTGTCTAAAATCAGTGAACATATCGTAGGGTGAGGGCCAGAAAAATAAACAAATAAGTAATTAAATAAATAATTCTTGAAAAGAGCAAAAAAAAAACAGTTTGTGTTGCTATTTTTAAATTGCTACGTCATCCTGATACACTATAATCCTCAGATATCAATTATAACAGATAAAATCACCATGTAAGAAGCAGCAATAATACCCACTATGGGGTCAGAAATACAGAGAAAGCAGTGATTTTCTGAAAAGAAGAAAAATCTCCCAATTCACCACATACAGCTTTGTTTTCTCTATCTTTGTTTTCAATTTTTCATCAATAAAAAGTTCCGTTTTCTTTTTATTATTGTCAAGGGCTTCTAAAATCAAAAGTTGTAATGCGTTCCTCCCCCTAAAAATTAAACCTGCTTGCTTTTGTGTTCTTAAATAAAGATGAATAGAAACAAATTAAAACCAGCACTTTGAAATTGTCTAATGCAAAAGCAACTGCTAGAATATTTTTTCTTAAGCAATAAAGAGCAATTATACTTACACAAACCAAATTTCTCTATATCATATCAAAATAAATTTCACAATAAGAGCAGCAACATCATGACTCCACACATTAACTCACTGGGCATGTATGATTGTAAGAGGACAGCCATAATTAGAAGTCATGTCCCTCCTGGAGTGGCAATTCTAAAACTACGATCCACAAACCAGCAATACCCGGGAGAATGCCGGGCAAATCCTCAGATACACCCCACACCTCCTGGGATCAGAACTCAGGGTGGCCAGAAAACTGTCTTGTAGGAAGCCTGCCAAGTGATTCTGATGAATACTGAAGTTTGTGGGCCTCAGCCCTCAATTACCAAAATGTAGTTTTACCCAAATAAATCCTGGAGATATATAAAAGGAGAGGTCCACATATGAATGCTGAGGTTACTGAATCAGGTTATCATCCTGTGCTGTTAAAGTATTTTAAAAGCATATCACCTGAAAGTAAAAATTATTACCTACTTTACAAGTGAAGTAGAAACGAAAATACTAGAAATTACTATTATTTATGGGTCACCTACTATATGGCACGCACTGTGCTCACAAGGCACTTTAGATACATATAGAAGACGACTATAAAAATTACATTATACAATGAGTTCTACACACTGGACTTTTCTCATGTCTACCATATTTGGTATATCACATTTTTAAAAAGTATATTTTAATAATAAATACATGTTTTTTCTGCATTTTCTTGCATATGGCATAAATTTCAATTACACATGGAGTTAAAAGTGGCTGAACTTTAAGAAATATCATGAAGTTCTGGCAAGTTAACAAATAAAAGCAAAAAACTGAGCACAAAAACCTTTACTGTCATAATAACAAATATAGGTTATTCAGCTTGTGATACTTAATACTTGGCCCAGATGCACAAACTCTGGAGACCAAGGCTCGACCACTTACTAGCTGAGTAAGTACTTAGTGAACCTCCCTGGGTCCTGTATTCTCGAGAGTAAAATGGATGGTATAATCCCTACCTTACAGGGTTCTATATACACAAAGCACTTAGCACAATGCCTGTGACAGAATAAGCAATCAACACGTTAGGTAAGAAGCAGCAATAATACCCACTATGGGGTCAGAAATACAGAGAAAGCAGTGATTTTCTGAAAAGAAGAAAAATCTCCCAAATTCACCACATACAGCTTTGTTTTCTCTCTCTTTGTTTTCAATTTTTCATCAATAAAAAGTTCCGTTTTCTTTTTATTATCGTCAAGGGCTTCTAAAATCAAAAATTGGCAATAATGACCTGGCAGCCCCATCCTTTCATGTGCCTTTCTTTCTCTTTGCCACAAGGGCAAGGACCTGGTCTGCTTTTGTTCACTGCTATATCCTGATGCTTTTTTTAAAAATATAGACACATTTTTTTAATGTTTGGGTTTTTGTGTGTTTTTTTTTCAAAGAAAGGGAGGGAAATAGAGAAATAAAAACATCAATGATGAGAAAGAATTGACTGGCTGCCTCCTGTTCGTTCCCTACTGGGGATCAAGCCCACAACCTGGGCATATGCAGTGACTGGGAATCAAACCGTGATCTCCTTGTTCATGGGTTGATGCTCAACCACTGGGCCACACAGGCCGGGCTATCCCCAATTCTTTTAACAGTCCCTGCCACATGGTAAGTGTTCAAATACTTTTGAATGTACCCATACATAAAGGAATGAATGGCATATTTCCAAACTCAGACAAAAAATGAAAACCAGCTGAAGAAACAGAATTTTAGAAACAACTAGACGAGTTGAACCCTACAGGGCCAAGCCACCATGTTCTAACTGTCACGAGTGTGATTTAATCCCAGAATACACTAAGTCACTTAAAACAGCAGGATGTTATAATATTTTCAGTATAAAAGATTTTCTATATCCTATGCTATTATAGCCTCTGGAATACCATACCTAACTGTGCTTGATTCTTGGCTGCAGAGAGACTGGGAGTGGCACAAATTGACTTAAAAAAATTATTTTCCTTTCTTAATTCTTACCTTTACTTTCATTTATCCTTATAAACAGGCCTATATCTTTAGGAGTTTAGGAGAGGTCCCAGAACAAATTCTCATTATTTACCAGCAACTTAGCTGGACAATTTAATAAACCTCAGTTTTTCCAGCTTTAAAATTTGAAGATTGAACTACATATTTTATATATATATATAACCACATATAATCCTAAGGTCCCTTTCAGTTAAAAGTTTTACAAGCATCATACATTAAATATATTATTCCCCATTCCATTAAAACTCTTGAGAAAAGTGATAGCAGGGAATAAATGAAACTATGGAGTGTTTACTCCAAATTTTATCGTTATCTCAGTGGGCACTTATATTTCTAGTCTCATTCGAGTTTCCTACTACTTGATAAAACTGTATGCTAAGTCAGAATAAATGGGATTCACAAATTCATTCAATATACATAATATAATTCTGTATAATTATTAGGTGACAGACACTATTCTGGTTACTGAGAATAAAATGATGAGCAAAAGAGACAGTCCTTACCCTCAAGAAGCTCAAACTCTGAAAAAAAACATTATTTATACAAAGTGCGGATACTGTGAAATTATATGAGCGGGAGCTGATATTTGAATTGAAATCTAATTAATACTGACATAGCAGCATAGGGAAGGCCAGTGTCTTAGATTCTGTGACTGCTGTTTCAGAGACCAAAGGTTGGCAGATCTAGGGACACAGAGGGAGCTCTCTTAAAACACAGGCACATCCCCCACAGCACACTCATGGACACACACAACACACACAGTTTTTAATAAAAATTAATGCAAGGCTTAAAGGGTCCACTAAAGCTTAAAATCACCTTGGCAATTTAGAAAAAAAACTTAGAAGACAGTTTTGCTTTCTTTCCAATTATTCTAAAGGGCCGAGTTTCACATAAATGGTGTAACTAGTTGAGGTTTCCTTTTTTACTTTAGGAGTAAAAGCAACAGACTGAACATTTCTAAGCTGTATTACTCCTCATCTCCCCAACTCTCCCCTCCAAGAAATTCATTTACAGCAACATTTTCTTCTTATAAGTGTCCTCTCTCACTGATTCATTTAGATCCTTTCACAACAATTTTGCAAAGAACAGCTGCTTGTATTCTCAGTTCTTTTCAGAGCTTCTTCTCAGTGCCCTTAGCTTTATATTCCACCAAGCTGCCCTAATTCAATGGTCATCTATAAAAGGTAGATGTTCAAACAACTTCTCTCTCATTCTGAGCCGAATGAGATGACCCTGCTTGCTGGGCCTCACTGAAAGCTACCGCCCAATGCTGAGCTATAGTCAGAGCAGGTTGTTTTGTAAACACTCTGCAAGAGAAAGAAGGGGAAGTGCTCACTGACAATGAGAGGCAGCACTTCACTGTTAAGGTCCCTATTACGTGAAGAGAAGGCAAGAGATAAAAATAAGTCTTTCATTATTAACTTGGGTTGCCAAAGATTTAAGAATTATCTCAAAATAAAACTAAACTTGACAAGTATCTTGGAGAATACATTCTCTTTATTTATTGGGATTTCCCACTTACTATCTCAGATCTCCTGGCCTAATATTATTCTACATTAAGCCTGTGATAATAAGTTTCATTTAAATTTCCTTCCTTTAAATACGTATCTCTCCTCATTTAAATTCTCTAGAGTTTTAAGCAAAGTAGTAGGAGTTTAGTGTAAACTTTTCTTATTTGCATTAAGTAATTGGATAGCTTACCTAAGCTTAATGAAACAAATACCAGTCTGCTCTGCCCTTATACCACAGGCCCTAGTAACTTAGAATATTCTCAGTCAGGTGAGAGATTTAAGATACACCAGCAAAATCAATTTCTAAACACCAAGCAAATCTCCTTTAATGAATACTATTAGAACCTGTTCTTTTAAATGAAAAAAAAAAATAACAATAAGCTACTGATATACATTCAGCTCCCACAGGTAGCTAGTATATATAAAATCTAGTTCTATATATTTTGGTTTCTACATAAAACTAGCCAATATTGTTTTATTCCAAAGAACCAAAAGGGTTCAAGAAGGCGGGAAGGGCATTTTAAAGATAACTTTAGTGAGGCATTTTTTATATATTCAACTTCATTTCCTTCCATGGAAGAGGCATTACTATGTCCCCTTTTTAAGGAGAAAAACTGAGATGTGGACAAGGGCACAGGAGACGTGAGATGATCTGATCTGGTCCTCAAAGCCAAGCTTCTCAAACCTCTGAAAGTAAACTCCTATAGGAATTAGTTCCCATTACATTACTCACCTTCGTGGTCATAGAAGGACAGTTTGAAAACCCTGTATTATTCATAATTATTCTAAAACAAGATTTTTTATTTTTTATCATTATATCCAGCCAGAGGTTGCCAGAGCCAAAATGATTACCAGCCCTTTCCCAACGTGGTCCTAAATGTTTCTCTGAACTTATATACTGCTCATTTAGCCATTCATAAATACTCAGATTTATCTTCATGTAGGTTGACACAGAAGTAATTCTATCTAATTCTAGCTTGGAAAATTACTTTATAATTTCATATATAAGGCCATTATATTACTGAGGGAAAGTTGATAAGAACCTCAGATAATGGGTGAGAATAAATGGAAAACTGACATTGTTAGAGATAAAGTGATTTGATGAAATGATTTATTTAAAATTGAACTATGACCATTATACACAGATAATATCTGCAAAGTATTGCAATGTACTTGACTCAGAAAGACTGTTTCCAACACTGGAAAAGAAAAATGAAGGCCTACAACCTCAGAGGTCGTTTTTAATGCTAATGATGAATTTTATTTTAATGCATCATACTTTGTCAGAACATGCTGAACTAGCACTCAAAATACTGTTTACGGTTCATTTTTTAAACAGAAAAGCTGAACTGGTAATTCAGCAAACTAATTGTAAGACTATTAAAATTAATGACAGAATAAATATACTGCTTTCTATTAATAAGAACTTACAAAAATAAAAGTACATAGCAAGCTTAATATTTCTCAGTTAAAATTATTTAAAATCCTGGAAGGAATGTTTATCCATTGAGCTTTCAAAATAAATTCATAAGATGTACATTAACATAACCATATTACATTAATATATCATATCTATCTATATACAATATTTATATGTTTCACAGATGAAGAAATTAGCATTTATTAATGCTCACTTTGTGCCAGGTACAGTATAACTCACTGAATCCTCACAACAGCCTTATCAAATCGATTACTGTATTTCAGATGAGGAGGCTGAGGTACAGAGAAGCTATGTAAAACTCAGGCTTACCGAAGTTATAATTTGCCCAAGGTCACAAGGCTAGTGAGAAGTGTAGCCAGAGAGCTTGACTTTGCAGCCTGCAGTCTATAGAAGACACACACACACACACACACACACACACACACACACACACACGCACACACACACACGAGTATATATTAGAATGTGAGCCATGGGATAAGAACTTTGTCTTATGCACCACTATAGCCCAGACACTAAAAAGTATATGGCTTTTGGCAGACACTCAATAAATATTTTTGAAAGAATGAATACAGAAGATGAGCACAGTTTAATACTATGGAACACAGGTACTCTTTACATAATAGTAACTCAGCAATAACTAACCCTGTCTTAGAAAGTAAAATAACTGCAGTCTAGCTAACCATAAAGTAAATCAGTAGTATGTTACCAGCTTACGACCTGGTTCTGAGGTGTAGCCAAGAGGACATTTATTCCGGTCATCTACACTTCCACATAAATATCATTTAAAATGTCATTCAGAGTTTAATAAGCGAGATTTACCTTCTTTTCTACAATAACATTAAGAATAAGTGATTCTCCAGCCAATCAATGATTCTCTCTCATCAATGATGTTTCTATCTCTCTCTCCCTCTTCCTTCCTCTCTGAAATCAGTAATAAAAAATGTATTTTAAAAAAAGAATAAGTGATTCTGTTTTCATTCACACAAAAATTTAGTCACAATTTGGAGATTTTCCTGCAAAGCTTTAAAATGATGCCAGATGAAAGAAAACTCAGCCCAGGACTGGAAGCCTAAGACTATTATTGAGGATCACCCACAGATGGAATCCAACAATTCCCATCTCTCCTTCTAGGTGATCACTGACCATGCCCACACTGGGTATTACTTTGTACCTAAAGTCACCATTTCAGTTCTCACTTGGGAACAAGTTCTACCTGACTTTCATTTTCTGGGACCATTTTCTTTTTTCTTTTTTTTTTAAGATTTTAAAAATATATATTTTAAAGAAGGCTGTCTGGCCTACACCTCTCACTAGCCTTGTGACCTTGGGCAAATTTTATATATATATATATATATACACACACACACACACACACACACACACACACACACACACACACACATTATTGATTTCAGAGAGGAAGGGTGAGGGAAAGAGAGATAGAAACATCATTGATCGGCTGCCTCCTGCACATCCCCTACTGGGGATCGAGCCCACAACCCTGGGCATGTGCCCTTGACCAGAATCCAATCCGGGACCCTTCAGTCCACAGGCCAATGCTTTAACCACTGAGCCAAACCAGCTAGGGCTGAGACCATTTTCTTATCAAATATTCTCTGCTAGCGCACTGAAAAATGCATTTATATTTGAAAAGAATTCTGATTTTAGTTCACAAGTTATGTCAACATATCTAGGGCCTATGCACCCCCTTCTACCTTAGGAATTCACAGTTAAACTCTCCAAGTTACACAACACTGAATCACCCCTGTCTCCACTCTACTACAGGGACCTACGGCTGTTTCTTTATCTGGCTAGAGACATCTTAAACCAAAATAATGAACTTTTTATCTTAAAGGATACACCAATTGGCACAATATTCAAAATACAACTTAATAAAGGTAGGAGTGGGGATATAGAGACACACACTATTAAATTGTGCCACATCCACAGGGCTTAAAAATGAACAGTTTTATAGAAGGAGTGGGAGCTAATGCCCCTACATGACCTGTTACCACCAAAGACTTGTCTAGAAAGTATCCACACCCCTACCCCTTGCAAACACCCGCAGGATGGAGCTGCAGCTGGATGCTGGAGGAGGGCAGCCACAGCGCCAGCTGCAGGAAACAGGAACTAAGGTCAAATGCAGGCATCTGTGGGGTAAATCCCTTTCATTGGTCCAGCAGGGCAAACCATTGACTCCTCTGGCAAGCACTGGCCCCTTCCCAGATGGGCAGCTTCAGCAGGGACAGATGACAGTGTGAGATGGCTCCCTCCTGAAGATAAGAAACTAGGACAATATTCATGGTTCTGGGCATCTTAGTGTACAGCATCTTGGTATCTTAGAATCACAGCATCTTAGTATCCTTATGTATACAAAACATACAGCAGGCCTGCCTTTTACAGTGTTTTGCACTTATGTTTCCTTCTCATGCAGGAGACATTTTTGCAGGACACATATTTTGAAATTATGTCCTTGGTAAACTGGTCAGTCTTGGGAAACTTGGCCAGAGAGAAAGAGAAAGAGAGAGAAGACATTATCATTCTCCATTCTGAGACTTACAGAGGGAAAGAATCAATACTTCTTTCCTATTTCAAAGGACTTGCAAGCTTGAATCAAAATACAGCCTCTCCCCCTCTACCTGCATTGTCCGTGTCAGACATACACACCACCTAACTCACTCCCCCTTTACTCAGGATAGACACTTTAATGTTAAAGCTCAGCACATTCCTCCATCGAGACCAGAGGATACATTTTTAAGGAAAGAATGATTACACAAACACAAATTCCTTTATTTTTTTAAATCAAGTAGTCTTTGGATTTCTAATCATTTTTCATTCATATACTGAACTGCTCCTTTGAGTGATGCATAAAGGTTAATGACTGTTGTCTTTATAAACCGCTTGTTATCATTACATAATTGTGCTTTATTCTTTTAGTGCTTATAACCTTCAACTGTACTTTTTCTGATACTTCTTTTTGTTTGGTATAGCTTTGCCGATCCAGTAACCTTTAACCTTTATTAAGGTTAAAACAAATTATTTTGTTTTAAGTGTAGGTCATACAAATAACACATAGCTCACGGTGTGTGTGATGTGTATTTAACATAATCTGGCAGCCTTGATCTTTAAACGGAGCCGTGGCCAGTCACAGTTATTAACAGTATAAACACTGATACACTTAATTTTTTTCTTCCCTTTTATATTATGTTTACTACTAATTTTATGTTTTTTTCCCTTTCCTTGTTTCCCAGTTATATCAAATTACTAGACATTCGCTTTCCCTCTCAAAAAATCTATGGTATTTTTCCATGCAGTGAGTGATCATCCCCTTCCTGAACATTCACACACACGTTCCCCCAGTATTGTTTAAAAACACAATTTCTGTTATTTTCTCAACCACTACACTCTGCAAACTCAGTAAGATGATATCATTTGAATACTTGGACTTTTCCCTCCAACCCAACTCTTAGCTAAGAAAGAGTGCAGTGCTTTTAAATGCAAACAATTCTTAGGTTTTCTTTTCAAGGATTTCTCTTCACTCTCAAGAATCCTTACTAGCACCTTTTATTAGCACCTTCGGATGTGGTCTATCATTCATGTGCACAATGCAAAGACTGATCTCCAAGGGTGCTTCCGTTCCTCTCCGCAGTTCTCTGCATTAAGATCTCCATTGTAATTAATGTGTAATGTGGTTAGAATTGTCCTTTTAAGCGTTTTCCTAAGATGGACCACTCTGTCAGATATTGAGCTATGACTCTTAGCATCACACTCCTCTTCTATCCTGTGCTTAGCAGCTGGGTCCCTGTTAGGCTCTGCCAATAGAGGGAGCCAGAGGGCGACTGCAAGGCTGGAGGAAGAAAAGGCTGCTGTCCTGCTTGCTGTCTAAGCCTTTCTGGTCACTCAGGCCTCACTGCTTCACCACAGCAGCAGTTTAATCCAGTTTGCCCACACTTGCAGAAGCAACCACAATGTACCCTGCACTCTGAAGACACCAGCTCTACCCACTGGTAGGCTCCTCAAAGATCTGAGTCCCAAACCCCTGGCCTTGCCTCCAAACTCAGAGACAGGAGCCCCACCAGCCAGGAGGCACCCCTCTTCAGATATCTGAGCTGCAATTTCAAAGTGCTTTTGACCTCCAAACTTCAATATCTTAGCGACTCCTACAGCTTCCACCCAGTGCTACTCTGGGGACACTCAAACTCCAATATCTTAGTGACTCCTGCTGCACTGTCCCGTACAAAAAATGTTATCCACATATGGAATGAAATGCGGTTGTCCAAAATGAGATATGCTGTCAGTAAAAACTATACACTGGATTTTTAATACTTAGCATGAAAATAGGAATGCAATATATCTCATTACCTCGGTAATCAATTTCAAATAATAATCTTTTGGATATATTGGGGGAAATGAAATACCCTTCAATTATTTTTACCCATTTCCTTTTACTTTTTTTTAATGTGGTTACTAAAAATTTTTTAATTACATAGATAGTTCAGATTATGTTTCTATTAAACAACACTGCCTTAATGTTGTTGGGGGAGGGGAGTTTTGCCTTTTCAGCTCAAATACCTCATTAACAATTCTTATATTAAATTCTCTTTATAAAAATAACTGATGTTTTGTCTCCTTAATGGATTCTGGCTGCTAGCTGATAACACTAATAAATTCTCTAAATCCTTGCATATCTAAGTCTCTTTTTCACCCTGACAGGTAAATGAGAGCTCAACACAGAATTTGGGGACTTCAGTCCTTTTTCTCGGGAATCCCTAGAAGTCATTCCACCTCCTAGTTTCCAGTTTGGCAGAAGAAAAGCCTAAACTTCTTCCTTCATAAATAAGTGGTTCTTTCTGTCGGGAAGCATGTAAAAGAGTCTCTTGATCCTCAAGTTCAGAAACATGAGCAGCCTAGGACTAGGCATGCATCTTTTCTCATCAGTCCCTCCTAGAACAGGCCTCTCGATTTGCCAGTCTTTCTTCAGTTCAGTAAAATCTTCTACATCCTTTCACCATTACCACCCCTCTATCTCTTCCCTTTATCTCCACCAGAATTTAGTATATTTCATCAGCTATACCGTGCATGGGCTTATTCCCCCCCCCCTTTGCTTCACTATCTATGAAATCAAGATGCCCCTTAAAATTAATGTATCTTACAATCAAGTGGCGATGGTTGCCAATGCTACAAATATCAAAAACACACTGGTCCAGCGGTTCTTGCTAGAAGCACCTTTTCTGAGTGCTCTTCTCTTCTGTTTATCTTCCTGGCCAGTGCTGCTTTTCATCTGCCTACTCACCAGGCTCAGGCCCACCTGCTGGGCTGTGTTAAGTGGAGGTACCACTGAATGGCTCACTGGTGTATAGCTCCAGCTGAGACGCTTTCAGCCCCTTGTCAAGGGAACTAGGAAAAAAGTCTCCCTGTTCCCATCTCCCACCCACTACCCACCCAGACCAGTTGACTGGGACATGGAAACCCAAGGGTTTTCTGAGGCACATTCAGATAGACTGGGGCCAATGCTGGTGATCCTCATGCTATGCCGAACTAACCCACTGGCTCACATCCATCCATCAGATGCTCTTCTAAGAAAAAGCAGTTGGGAATTGGACTGAAATTGAAATGAGAAGACAGTAGCGATGCTTTCAAGCTTCCAACTCCCGAGAATCCTCTCCACTTAAAAATTCTCTATTATATCTTTATTTTTCTTAACATTAAAGGGCTACTTAAAGCATTTTAGGGCAGAATTGATCTAAAGTGCTGAATAGGGCAATCTAGGGCACTGCACATGAATTCTTATGAAAATAACTTCCCTATATTGTCTTTTCACTATGAGAGCTCCATTTTCCTAAAACAAGGAACCCTGAGGTACAGTATAGCTGGCCTGTACTGCAAGCACTAGGAGAGCTCCCTGGGTACACATACAGGATGTGAACTACGGACACAAACACCCAATCAAATGAGAGCAACTTTACACTGGGACAGAACACGGTCCAGTTTTGCAGCTCAGTGACAATAAGGAGGAGTAATTGAAGAGCAGGTTTTAGAGAATCAAGGAATAGACAGATTGCCTATACTGCAGAGTATTGCTTTGGTTAAATACTGCACAGTAGTAATCTCAGGAGCAGCCTCCGCACAAGCTCCTTCTCTGCATTGCTGTGAGATGCACAGCCGGTGGCCGTAAGTTCAGCATATCTGAGGGAAGAGCATCGTCCCCTCTGGAAAGCTGGGAGCAGAATGAAGTTATACGTGAAACAGGCACAACCCATCTCCAACAGTATATGCAGCAAAACCAATTTTGTTCTCAAAAACCATTTGAAACCCACTCAACAAGAGGATAAATAGCCTCTTAAGAATCAAATTCTACATCATTGATCACAATCACAATTGTTATTATTGGCTAGTTAAACACAGGCCTTAAAAGAGAATCTCCATCAGTCTCACTTCTGAGTAAAGATGACTATATTTTTACTTCAACTCATCTGTAACCTCAAAAGAAATATCGCAGAGTTGAAGGAGCCTTGTCCCTGACCAAGCTCATCTGTTAAAAGTCACCTTGATCTGCACATAAGTACCATGGACAGCAGCACCCACCATGCCTGCTCCAGTGTGCATTCTCCCCAGATAACAGCAATCAATCCATTTTCAGGCCTCTCTGACACTCTTCACCAGCTAAAAATTCATTCCTTAGCAGACATTTCTTTCTGTGAAATCACACTAAAGAAAAAACAAATTCTAACAAAAACACCTTGATCTGAAAACCACACTAAGCAGCATACTGAATTTCATTTAATTTTCATCTTAAATATAAAATGAGATGGCAGAAATATGTAACAAAAAGAGCAAAAAATGTGAAAATCTGTATGGTTTTTCCCTAGTGTCTTTTGAGGGTAACTCCTGGTCATTCCCTTGATAGTTTCCATCTCCAACTCAAAAATTAAATCACAGACATACATTAAGAAATAAGAATTACCCTTCAGAGTTCACATCAATAACAAAAAGAAAACAACAAATGGAGTCATCTGAAATGAAAACACACTAAGAAGTATTTTGGTGAATTATATGGAGGCCACAATGTGAGAACAAGGACTGAGCCCATAGCCCAGCTCTAACAAAAGACATTCAGATCCATGTGGTCCTTTCACTCTCTATTCCATTTAATTTATTTTATTATTGAAGATTTTAACATGCAATTTATTCCATTTAAATGAAAAAATTTTCAACTAGTAATATTTATAATAGCTACTAGTAATATTTATAATAGCTACTATTTATGGAGAACTACTTGTGCCAGGTATTTTATTTTACTTTACTGTATTTTAAGGAGGAAGGAAGAGGGAGAGGGGGGACAGAAAGAGAGAGAGAAAGGGAGAAAGGAAGGGAGGGAGAGGGAGGGAGGGAGAGAGAGAGAGAGGGAGGGAGGGAGAGAGAGAAATCTATGCAAGAGCAAAACATCTTATTGGCTGCCCCCGCACAGGCCCCTACCAGGGATTGAGCCTGCAACCTGGGCATTTGCCCTGACCAGGAATTGAACCAGCAACCTTTTGGTGCTCAGGAAGACACCCAGCCAACTGAGCCACGCTGACCAGGGCTGTACCAGGTATTTTAACAGGTGTTTCACTTAAGTTATTTCCTGAAATCCTCACAAAAATTCCAGAGTAGTTACTATTTGCCATGGAAAGCTAAAGAAGCAAAAGCAGAGAGAAGTAAATAAGTTGCTCAAAATTATGTAGGAAAACAGTATGTGGTGGAATTTTTTGTATTCTAGATTTAAAACACCAAAACCCATGTGCTAGTCACTATGCTGCATGATCTTGATTGCTTAGCTGAAGCCTCTCAAGGTAAAACGTTCTGTGTTCCGACTCAAATCCTAGTAATATACATGTCCAATCTTTCTGCCCTCCCTTAACAAAGCCCTTCTGCCGTTTATCCATTTGTGCAGGACACAATTTGCCCTTTGCTCGACCCTAATGCATCGGCAAAAGCAGACACAGGTACTGGCATCACATGGCGAGGAGAGGTTAGAAGACGACGGCAATGTGGCAATGTGCTTCCACACTTTACTCCCAGACTCGAGGGTGAGAAATACAGCTTCCGCTCTATTCTGAAGGTATGATCTGCATATAAAATAACACCCAGTGAAGATGCACAAACTAAAGATTAGGACCACACTACTGTACAACATGATACAAAAATTTTAAAAGGTTCGTGTTAGACCTTTTTCCCTTCGGAGTTACTAAGGCTGAGAAGGTAATAAATTAATGTTTCAGGAGATTTGTAAAGGTACACATGCCAATGCAGTCCCCCAAACTCAGTGGTTACAGAGGTGACGATGCTCCCAAACCCCCTAAAACCAGCAATGTAATTCTAAATGGGAAGGAAAAGGAACTGGGATGGCGGTGTGAGGAGGGAGTATGCTCGGCAGGCTTTTGAAATGGGCTATTTATTTACTGTGGGGCAGCCCTGTAAGAGGAAAACGCTGTAACATTTGGAAGCAAAGCAAGGGAAATGAATTGCAACATTAGTTAAAAACATCTTGTGTATTATTGTCTACATGTTCCAAGAATGTTTAATAACATGAAATCTTCAAAATCACTAGGTAAACCGCATCTGCTTATACAAATAAAACTGTTTCCACGATGCTAACAATCATTTCTAAATTTCCACTGCATTGCAGGCCTATGGAACTGAGGCGTTTTAGTGATGCAATATTACTCACTGACACAGTGCTCCCATCCCACACAGAACGAACCCTGTTAGCTAAACTAACTAAATGAATAATTTATCCGTCAGCCAGCAGGAATTCACGAAGCCACCTTCATTATTAACTTCACATTACCCATTTCTATCATTTTTGAAACAACAGCTATAGGCATTCAAGATGAGCCCATTGGCTACTTACATAGTTTCTGACCTACAGATCACAGGAAAATTAATTCTCCATTCAAAAAAACAAATCTAGGTAAGCAAGGATGTTTTAAAATCAACCTACACTCTCTCATTGATTTCCCTCGTTAACTGTAACCCATTAAATGTCAATAATCACTAATGTATAAAATAATCAACATAACCATATATAATCAATATAATCAATAAAGCTCATAGGCTATGTTATTGCCACTGCATAAAAACCAATGTATCTCATCAGTTGTGTATTTTCATACCTTTTTCTACTTGAATTCTCCTTATCACACCAGAAGTGATTTTTTTAAAAAAAAGAAAGAACAATTTTAGAAACAAAAATGTTTCTGTCGTTTTCCTTCATGGGAAGAATTTTATGGCTTCTCGCTGGAACTAACAGGGTTGTGAGAAGCAGCAAGAAACCAGATGTGTTCACGGCAATCCAGAACAAATTTTATCTCGGAGAGCAAGGCTTGAATTCCATCTCTCTCTTACACTCTGGCGAGAATCAAAAGCTTCCCGGTTACTCCAAGTTCACGGGAGGCCTATCTCGCTTCGATTTTGCAGAGATGATAGCCGTCACGGAGATCTGAAAAATGGCCCCTGAATCAGATAATGCACTTTTTATAAGCAGCTAGAATTGTACCAACTCATATCCAACTCCTAGTTAAAATAATTTTAAAAGATAAATATATACTGTCAAGGAAGAAAAATTTCAGGGATA
Organism: Myotis lucifugus; assembly: GCF_000147115.1. Taxonomy (NCBI): domain Eukaryota; kingdom Metazoa; phylum Chordata; class Mammalia; order Chiroptera; family Vespertilionidae; genus Myotis; species Myotis lucifugus. The sequence goes on along the minus strand of NW_005871094.1, from coordinate 4,194,040 downwards.
ACTATAAATTTCATTAAGATATATAGCAGATGTTACGTGGAAGATGAATATTCATTCCATCTGGCTTCCACTGCAATCATTTTATCTTTACAGTGATTTCCAAATATCCCAACTTAAAATGCTTACATTGTACAAAAATTAAACTACAACACGTTTGTGGTGCAAACAGTTTGTCATTTTTTTTGCTTAGTTCAACATGACTAAGTTTGTTAATGTATTTTGACAGACTTGCATAACATCCAAAAATGTTTTGAACAATGTAGTTTAGGCCACGATGCAATATTAATGAGTGAATAATGTTCTTGAATATAAGGTTTAATATTTAATGATTCAGAGTGCTGCCTGGATTTGATGCAGAAGAAAAATGTGGTTTGAAATCACTGCATTTATCAGGGGACCTGAGAAAAAGACTACAGCCTCCAAGCAAACCTTTAACCTAAACTTTGAGCTGGGGTCTCAGGTGTGAAATTGATGCTTCTCCAACTGAATTTCTAGTACTTATCAGTATTCACAACATCACATCATTTATCAAGTGTCATTCAACAGAACTTTTAAATTACTAGGAACTCACAGGTCTGTGCCAAGAGGTAGAAAAAAAAAGGATTAGTGTAAAAATAACATTGGGTAGTCTGCATTCAAACACATTTAGGAATCAAATCTGCCAGTTGCATCAACATGTCAATTTGATTATTCTTCTTTTTAAAAATATGTGAAACTATAATAAAGTTCAAATCACATAAAGACTTATCTCCATATCTTCTATAAAGGGAAATGTCTAATCTAAAGGATCACACGAGGAAGTTGAAGTTGGTTCAATGTGTCAATCTAACCTAATGAATGGTAATCTGCACACGTTATTGGACTTGCTTCGTTTGCAAATAATTTTATGTCTTCAGAATAAGTATAAGGGACTTACTAAAATCAGTTAATACCCAAAACTAGAGCTGTGAAGGACGGGAATGTTAATATTACTATGGCTTTAAAATAAAATACTAGTCCCAAGATAAAAATCAGGCTGACTTTTCAATATTTATTTGCATTTATAGTTCACAATAGCCATGTCAATAGTAAATAACCTAGAGTTAGAAGATCTGAGTTTAAGACTCTGCCATACACTGAAATTGTCAATATAAGCTCTCTGAGCTGTTGTTTTCTCAGGAAAATGGGCATAGTAACACCCTATGCCAAATGACTGTTGTGGAATCAAACTGAATTAATAATGTGAAGCACTAAGTCAAACAGAAAGCATTATACCAATGTGAGTCAACAAAACAAAATCTATGTAACATTTACTGAGCATCTCTAGGCAGACCCTGCACAAAACACTTCACCTACGTTACCACCATGGTTGTTAGAATAAAGAGAAAGCAATGGCAATTTCTATGTTTTCTCATTTAGTTTCTATAAATAAAGGAGAAAAAATAATAAGAGAATGAACCCAAGCATATAAGTGAAATATTTTCTAATATTTATACTTCCTTTAATGTCATATTTTGATAGTTTATATATAGTATCTTCTTAATTAGGAAAAAAAGACATTATCAGTGATACTCAGTACAATCAATTTGATAGAACATGTTTTAATTCTTGATTAAAGTATTCATTGAGCATTTATGTGCCTAGAATAGTATACTAAATACTTTTTTTAAAAAATTAGCAATACTAACATTAACCACAGTATCATTTCTTCCTTTATATCATAACATTTATATTATGCCATAATTAAGTTCACTCTATTCCACGTTTACAAGATCAGCAATTATATCAACAATTACTTTTAAAAAATGGAAATAAAATTGCTTTAACCTGTATACTGAAGAAAACGTGAGAAGTTTGGCAATAACAGGTAATAGTGCCACCATATTCAGTAAAGAGTCTTTTTTTTTCCTGTTAAACTATTTAACAGAATTGACGCTACAAGTTCAATGAAAATTAATTAACTCCTCCTTAGCAATGGTCCTGATGCTCCTGCAGGTAATGATAGTGTCTCTTTAAGGAAGCACCAATTCTGTAATTAGACTTTTCTCAAATGTGAATAACTGAGACAAAAAGGCAGATAGATATTCACTTGGTACTTTTTTATGCACCCCAATCCAAATATCTATATTAAATTAAAGTAGCTCTTGTGATTATTCTCTAATTTACAATGTACTTAAGGGCAGAACAGTATGCTTAGAAGAATGACAGGAAGAATACAAGAGATATTATTAATGATGGGGTTACCACTGGGGAGTAAGATGGAATACTGGGCTTAGCATTTTTTACTTTTGTGATGTTGCCATTCTTATGCAAATGTATTAAGTTAATAAGTATTAAGTTAATAAATGTATTAATTAGATGTATTAGTAAAATAAAATATGCTAGAGCAACACTGATTAATAGAAATATAATGCAAGCTACAGATATAATTTTAAATTTTCTAAGAGCTACATTGAAAAGGTGAAAAAAGCAGATCAAATTAAAGTTAACAATATATTTTATTTAGCCCAATACATCCAAATTATTATGATTGCTACATGTAATCAATACAATAAATTATTAAAGAAATATGTTGTATTGCTTTTTTCATATTGAGTCTTTGAAACCTAGTATGTGTTGTATACTTAGAGCAAATCGCAATTCAAACCAACCACAGTTCAAGTGATTAATAATTTACCTGTAGCAATAGGATAGCAGAGTTACAAAAAATTTCAAAGGCATATGTAGGCACAAAGTAGGTAATTTTCTTCCAAATTTTTCAAAGCAATTAAGAGATACTCATTAAAACTTCTCTCTCATCAATTTTCAGCTCACATCACACTTCTGTTTCACTGTGGATCCAGGTTTAGCTTTTGATAGCATCTTCCTCACTAAACAATAATGTAACTTTTCTCTGCAAGGTGATATTTAGCTTGCTATTCCATGACCTCTACCACCCTTGCATGTTGTTTACCTTCTTAACATATATATATATATATATATATATATATATATATATATATATATATATATATATATATAAATTTTTTCCAGAGAGGAAGGGAGAAGGAGAGAAAGATAGGCTGCCTCCTGCATGCCTCCCACTGGGGATTGAGCTGCAACAGGGGCATGTGCCCTGACCGGGAATCAAACCATGACGTCCTGGTTCATAGGTCAATGCTCAACCACTGAGTCACGCCAGCCAGGCTATATGAGAATTCTTAATTACATATTTGTGTGGAATGCCGCTGACTATCTTTATTTCAAGGCTTTAACTACATTAGCAGAGTTGACTACTGAGAATCACCTGGCTCTCCTTTCAGAAAATCAATGCACCCCTTTCCCTCCCATGTAATACTCCAATACTCTAGTAGAAGAGTCCTGTGGACTTCACAGAGGGTCTTCCCAGCCCTTAAAAATAATTTTCTGAGCAAGCAAAAAAAGTGAAGGCACCAATACATAAGAACCAACCATTGAGCACCAATAGCGATTTTAAAAATTATACGTGTGTATGTGTGTGTGTGTGTGTGTATAATATACACTGAGTGGCCAGATTATTATGACCACCCCATCAGTACTCCGTTGAGCCACCTTTTGCCTTCAATACTGCAGCAATTCTTCTTGGCATTGACTCCACGAGATGTTGAAAGGTGATGCGGGGAATCTGACACCATGCCTGATGAATAGCACTGTCCAGTTCTGTGAGATTTGATGGTTGTGGAACCAGCTGCCTGATGGCTCTTTTAACTTCGTCCCACAAATGCTCAATTGGATTGAGATCTGGTGATTGTGGGGGCCACCTAAGCAAGGTAAAGTCTCCCTTATGTTCTTGAAACCACTCCTGCACAATATGAGCACTGTGGCATGACGCATTGTCTTGTTGGAAGAAGACATCTCCATTGGGATACGCCATCAACATGATAGGATGAAGTTGATCAGCAACGATACTTAGGTATGTTGTGCTATTCAGACGTTTCTAATGATCTGGCCCTTTAGCAACTTCAGCGTGAAATTATAGCTAATTTGCCTACAAACGTCAGCGGAAATATAGCTAATTTGCCTATATATATATATATATATATATATATATATATATATATATATATATAGAAATATTTTTCAAACTAAAATATCGGTAATCTAATAAGTAAAAAATGCCCTCATTCCACCCACTTAGCACTTCTGAAACTAGACATGGGCACACCCTTGGGAAAAGACCATCAACGGCTCATGCAAAAAAGAAAAAGTTCACCTAGCTTCATTTCGCTTGTTTTTCCCTCATTTTCACCAATATAGACTTTCTACCTTCCTTGAAATGATAAAGGCAAGAATAAATTAGAAAGGCCACATGCAGAGAACATTAGACAGAGATTTTTCACTCCCTACTACATGGATAGATGTGTAAGATAGATCGCATTTATGGAGTATTTACTATAATTCTGTGTGAGTCTCTGTATTGTGCTAGGAACTTTACATGTGGATGTCTCTTTTAACCCTCAAAATAATCCTGAAAATAACCCAAGGGTGGAGATGTTATTATTGTCTTACATCTTACAGAGAAAACTGACCCCTGAAAAAGTTAATACACTATGTAGTTTCCAAACTAATAAAGTTGGAATTCAAGTCCTAGCCATCTGACCCAAGACTACACTCTTAACCATCATATTCTACTGCTCTTCAGTTCAGGGAGAAGAATTCTCTGTAAGAAAAGCATTTTGTATTGTTTAATGATGGTGTACCAGGCACTATATGTATCATCTTATTTAACCTTCATGCAACAACAAGTTTATCAGGTTGGCATTCTTACTTAACCCAATTTCAAAACTGAGGAAACTGAGGTGTAGAAGGGTAAATCACCTATTCAAGATCTCAGATTACTAAGACAAAGCTAGCATTCAAATCACATCTCTAACTCCAAAACAACATAACCTTTAGCCCGTTTTTCCCCCTCATAATGTAGGTGGCGTGGCAATTACTGTAATGGTAGAAATCATTAGGCTTTCCTATTACTAAAATAATTTTATTTGGAGTATGTAACAGTTCACAAAGGTCATTCTTTATAGAGAGATAGCCTGGATGAAAGTAAGCACTTCAAAAATAAAAAACAAAGCCACTCATATAAGAATACTCTTAGAGGCTACAACACTGCTTTAATTTCTAATTCATTTTCAGCTTATTTTAATAGAATTAACTCAGAGCAGGAGTGCTATTGAACACATTTATAATTTTTTTCTTTTCAAGTGTCTATAGAACCCTTATTAAAATTGCCCTTCCATTAAATGTCACATAACAATAATGCCTCCTGAAACCATGACATACAATACACTAATGTTGGCAATGAATGTTGCAATGATATTTATTTACTACTAGAGGCCCAGTGCATGAAATGATGCATGGGTAAGGTCCCTAGGCCTGGCCTGTGATCAGGGCCATTGGCAGTTTGCAGGCTGGCCACACCCCCGATCAGGGTGGGGATCCCCACTGGGGGGCAGGGCCGGCCGGGGCGAGGGGCCACAGTCATTCTGGTCTCTGGTCATTCTGGTCATTCTGCTGTTTTGGTCTCTGGGCTTTTATTATATAGGATTTGTTTAAGTAGAGATTGAACAAGAATAAAAATGAAAATGAGTAACATTATTATGTTTCATTACAGATTCCAGAGGGAAATGAAATGGCGAAGTCATTGAAAATGCACATGAAGCCGAAACCGGTTTGGCTCAGTGGATAGAGCGTCGGCCTGCGGACTGAAAGGTCCCAGGTTCGATTCCGGTCAAGGGCATGTACCTGGGTTGCGGGCACATCCGCAGTAGGAGATGTGCAGGAGGCAGCTGGTCGATGTTTCTCTCTCATCGATGTTTCTAACTCTCTATCTCTCTCCCTTCCTCTCTGTAAAAAATCAATAAAAAAATATTTAAAAAAGAAAAAAAAGAAAATGCACATGAAAAATAAATTATTTTTTTAATTTCTAAGAACTTATATATATCTGGGAGTATGAAAATGGGGAATGAGGTCAATTCAGACAGTTTTGAAAAAAATTAATCCTAAAAGCATTAAGAATCTATCTACATATTAAAATTAATGAAGATGAATCTCCAAAAGCCGATTTTTGTGTAAGATAAATGTTTCAAAGACAATATGCAACATGATTTACAGAAAATTGCTTGTAAAACTTGAAACTCCCATTACTGGCAATTTTCAAAAAGCCCCTTAAGATCCAGGTCTACAGGGCTAAAGGAGTACAAAATTAGCAAACATGCTCTTAAAATAGCAGGCGACCTGTGTGCTTTAAAAATGGGCTTTAAATGGTAAATTAAACTCTCTGGATTTGGGTCAGTCCCAGGGAAAACAAAATAAATCATTACTTTTTTAAAAACAAAAATTAAGGATAACAAATACCACCACTGAGCTTTTTATTTTTATCTGTGTAACATACATAAAACTGGTTAAATCTCACATAACTCAAAACTTTAATAATTGAGGAAATGATAATTCCGTCACTGTCCTTCATCAGTGAACAAGCACCATGTGGCAGTAAAGACCAATTTAACTTCCTTACCATGACAAAGCACTACAATTTATAGTGAGTTGTCAAGTTCAGATTTAGATACTCTTCCATTCCACCCTTGCAGAGGCTCTATACTTCAACACACCATCTTGCCCATAATAATTTGCCACCTTTGACTGGCAACATTTGGCCCACCTGTTTTACTCCCACAAACTTAACTGCTTCATTAAAAAAAAATAGATGAATAAGGACAGCTGACATTTTTATAAGTCAATGAAATCCTAACCCTAACCCCTCTTTAAACTTCAAGACACAATCACTGGAGAGCCCTGATGAAAATAACTTCCATTAGAAAATCAACACTTAGAATTTCGGACCTGAAAGATACCTTAAAGATTTACTATAAGGATCATTTTCTGCTGAGGAAGAGCTACAAAATAAAACCATACCCATCAGTTTTTGCATCTGTCAATCTGTCCATCTTTTAGGGACTGAATTGTGTCCTTCCTATACTTCATAAGACTATATTTAGAGATGGGTTCTTTAAAAGAGATAATTATGGTTAAATGCAATCAGAAAGCTGGGGCCCTAATCCAGTAGGACTGGTGTCCATATAAGAAGAAGAAGCATCAGGGATGTGCTCTAGAGCAGCGGTCAACAAACTTTCGGACCTCACGGACCACCAGTGGTCCACTGACCACCAGTTGATGACCGCAGCTCTAAAGAAAAAAAGGCCATGTTGAAAACACAGAGAGAAGGCGGCCATCAGCAAGCCAAGGAGACAGGCCTCAGGAGAAACCAAACCTGCTGACACTTTATTTGGACTTCCAGCCTGCAGAACCATGGAAAAATAAATTTCTGTTGTTTTAGCTGCCCAGTCTGCAGTATTTTTTTTTTATAGCAGCCCTGGCAAATGAATACACCATCTCCTGAAGGTATATTCACCAGAGTTAGCTCTTCTGACAGCAGTGCAAAGATGAGCTATGACAGCAAAAGGCAAGTTCCAAAGAAACTGGCTTACCAGTAAAAATAAAACTGAAACGACCCCAAGATTTAAAGCAATATCCAGCATAGAGGTCAAGCTAACCTATCTCCTGGTTGAACTTGAATTATGACTATGTCCAAGAGAATGAGAACAATTAAAGACACTGGAGTAATTAAGCAGCAGAAGGAAGATAATATGAGTAAAAATGCAATGTAAAGGGGGAATAGTTTCCAGACCCAGGCTGGGAAAGAAGCAAGAGAAACTTTTCACACATGGTATTCTACAATGAAGAAAAGCTTAAAATCCAGTACCAAATAGATCTCTGTGGTTCAGTGATCTATGGAGTCTAATCACCACGATACAGCAAACTGAATAAAGTCTATTTGGGTTCTGCTGGTTTAACGAACGCATGAAACCTCCACAGTAATATTTGTAATTCACAAGATTAATAGTTATAGAAGTAGTTGTGGTAATAATCATTATTGTTTGTATTATTATTAAAAATAGCATTATTACAAAAGCTTATGGGGCTAATGCAAACGCAACATATTATTGGATCTTCACTACAATACTATGAGAGATTTTGCTCTTGCATAACAGTTTTCATTTTTTAAAGATAAGGAAAATGCTCAAATAGCTAATAAGTAGTGACGGCAGGACTAGAATCCTGGTCTTCTGATTCCCAATTCTGGGTTGCTTTTTTGTCTCAAAATATACCCATGCACACACTAAAATCTCTTTTTCTCTAACATGCCATTTCATTATCTTAATCGGCATTATGTGGTGTGTAAGAGTGAAGGGCATGTATGTCTCCAGGCTCCCTCACTCCAGGTGAACCTAAACAATGAAATAGTTTTGTGCATCTGCTATTAGTCTGGAATCAAGAATATATTAAAAAAAAATAAATAAAAAAATAAAATAAAATAATAAGAACATATAATGTAATTATGCTAATTACAATGTAATATCAGGTAATTATAGAGAATCAAGAAAAAAAGTGTAAGCTATGTAATTTTTTAAAGCCTAGAGTTCAGTCATCCACTTCACTTGCCACATTTTTTTCATCTGAATCTTCAGATTTACTTGATTTTCCATTTATTTATTTATTTATTTATTTATTTATTTTTGTAGCAAGTATAAAAGCAAACATATTATCCTTCAACAGATAAAAGTATGGTCAAATTCAACAGTTATTTATTTAGTACATATCATGTGCAGAGCATTGTTTATAAAGCTGCAAATAACTCAAAGCTTGTTTATTTCTTCTACTGACACTTGATTTTATGACAATCACACATTCACAGATACAGCAAGTTGACTGGATACCTAACTCACATTTAGGCCAGGTCTGTTGTGGCTTAGAAATATCATTGAGTTCACTCCGGGGCAAACAGAGACCACCAGCTGCCCCTCTCAATGTTGTATATCTATTGTATCTCATCAGCGGGATACAGGCCTTAGTGACAGGTTTTTATATCTTATAGCAGATAACAAGAGAACATTATTAAAATTAAATTACAGTTTAAATTGAGGTTTTTTAAAACTACATAAGCTTAACAAAAACCCAAAATAATCTGGCAAGTATTTACCAGGTGCTTAAACTCTCACGGCATTTACTCCATCAGTAACAAGACCATTCCATCACACTAAAAACCACCCATCTAGAAATAATGAAAATACTTGCCAAAGGAATAGATAAATAAGGCACGGTGACATGGGCATAAAATAAAACAACAATGGTTTTACTACTGTGTTCCCAAACAGTGAGACACAAGCAGGGGCTCATATTGGTAGTAAGTTAACTAACCCAATTTCTTGAAGGTAATTTGACAATAATAGTATTTTACATAACCTTTGATCTAGTAATTCCACTTACAGAAATTTACCCTAGGGAAATAATACTGGCTACCGATAAATTTAATAACAATAATATTTAAAACTGTGTGTTCATAATAGTGAAACATTTTCAAACCATTTTGTTGGGAAGACTAAATGTCTAATAGTGAACTGCCATGAATTTATCTAATGACAAAACAGTCCATGATATAACTTAAGAACAAAAATAAAGAAGCTTGGGAAAATGACAGGGACAATATGACACCACTTCTGTTACTTTCCCCTATGTGTTGATGCCTGTATACCAAAATATTTACAATGGTTTTGTGTGACTAGTGGGATTATAGCAATTTTCATTTTGTTTAGCTGCATTTCTCTAATTGTCTATACAGTGTATATTATTTTTGTGATTAGGAAAAAAAACTTCTTTTTACTATCATGTGACTTTTGCTTTGATCCATAGATATTCTAAGGTGCTAGGAAGATATTATGGGTGAGATGATGAGAGAACATAGAAACGCAGACCGGGTATAGGGAGCTCAGAGATGCAATATGTCTCCATCGGCAAATGCGTCTGGGAAATGTTGGACTCTCTGTTTAACCTTCTGTGACTGTTTAACTCTCTGTAGCTTCAGATGTGGCTGGCTACCCAGAAAGCCGCAATGCCACGGAAAGATAAACGTCAGGCCTCAGGAAAGAGGTTAATGACTGTATACAGTGTGATAACTGTCTGATGCTAACTGTTAACTTATGAATGCATTGTTCTTTCTGGTGGTCTATGTCACTACCTACCATAAGGTTTTACTATTAACCCCCTATAAAAAAGAGACCCTGTCCTGGAAGGGAGTGGATCTCTTCCTGGCTGGCCGCTACTGGGAGCAAGCAGCTGCTTTGCCCAAGAATATTTTTCTCCTATTAAAATTCTTATAAATTTGAATAAGGCCACGTGTCAGTTCTTCAGAATCGATCCTGAATTTAGACTTTTGGGCTTCCCCGCAACACCAGCTTACAATAAAGAATTGACTATGGAACAAGATAAGAGAAACAAGCAGAGATGAACTCCAGGAGTGGTGGGGACATGGTCAGTAATCAGGAACCAATTCCTTTATCAACAGCCTAAGGGGCCACCAAAGGTGGGCACAGAGATGACTATATCACAGCTGATGCCGACTCCGGATCTTCATAGCATTTAAATACCCAAAGGTAACGAGCAACTCTCTGGACCTCCTTGGGGGCCCCAACCTCTGCTGAGCCTTCTCCCCACAATGATACAATACATTGCAATCTTCTGAGTCTCCCAATCTTCTGTGACTTTCAGCATCTTGATTAATTTATTTGCCCTTTCAAAATGTCCTCTAATTCATTACAGCCTTCCTGGAATTGCTGTCTGGCTTCTCAACATGTGATATCAGATGTCCCATAAACAACAGGACTATTATATTAAAATCGTGAATTAGATCCAAGCATTTCTCCCCAACCCTATTAACTTGATGTTCTACAGGTTGAATCTCATTTAATTTGCCATTTACAGAATAACCTTTCCAGGTGTATCTTTCAAGTCCTTCCTGCTGTTCTGGATACCTCTTAATATCTGTATGTTCAGAAAAATCATCTGAATGAGGTTAGAAAATTAATTTTTTTTTCCCAATGAACTGGAGGAGATGAACAGAGTGCAATAAATTCATGACCAGACGACACCTTTAAGAGGACTGCCTTCCTAAAGGTAGTACAAATGGCCCCTCACGGTGAAAAGCAATGAATATTTCTGTCTTTGAAATGGAAAGATTGGTCAAAATGGTCAGGTGAGATTTCCTATGCATGGACATTCTGACTTTAGAATGCAGTAAGAAACAGCTGACTTTATGCAGAGAATTGTCACCAAATGTTCCCAGACTCGGCATGACTACTGATGGTTTTCAGGACTGGGGGAAAAAATCAAAATGAGACCTTTCTGTCTTCTACACACATGCAGAAAAGCAATAAATTCTAATTTGGGGGAAGCGGGGCAGGGAGGCACACTTGTATTTCACCACAAGGCCAGCATATTTTCAATAAAAGTACATCTTAAAAATCACTTTGCCATTTTTATAACATCTCTCAGCCTCTTATTCTGTTTAAAAATGATATAGTATGTTAATACATAAAGACAATACTAGTCAGCTATAAAAAATGCCTGAGACAAATTTAAATGACCAACATAATAAAGAATTTGATCTTTCTTTTTGTATTCTCCCTAGTCTTATGTCAGTAAACTAGAATAAACATGTTATTAAAAGAGAATCAATAGAAGGCTTTAAAATATACAGTACCACAAAAGGTCAAGCCCTGGTATCGATTTTAATATAACATTTTTTGTGCAGCTTCCCAAAGGGTTCTTTTCTAATATTGTTCTTCATTTTTCTCTCACTTTGTTCCCTGACTGGTGAATTTGTTGTTCTTGTCTTCAAAAAGCTGTCTAAAGCTGAGTTTGCTGAGTGTGTGTCATTCCTATGACAAGCTGCTAGAAAATGAAAAAAAAAAATCAAGCAAAAAGAAAAAAAAACATGTAAAGGTAGGAAGAGGATAGATACAAGACAGCATGAAGCAGACAACAAGGTTCATTTCTCGAAAGGTACAGAAACATTCAAATGCTCAACAATCTGCAATCGGGGGCCACCCTGGGTCTCTTGTCTCCCCTGGTGCCTCGAGTGGACACTGATTCCTAGGAGCCAGGAAGGCAGGATAAGGGAAGAAAGGATGATCTCTCAGGTTTCAACAAAAGAAACTGTCACCAAACCAAGTAGGTAAAGGATGCAAATTCCCACAACATAAATCCATGTGCGTCCAGTTCCTCTGGAACTGAAAGCACCAAATGTTCGATGGAAAATTGGAATGCCTTCGACAGGGTTCATGGGGACTAATCAGAGGTACATGACCAGAGCCACAGACTTCCTGACTTCGTCCCAAAAATCAAGGCCCAAAGACTTATACAAAGCACATTCAGGGTCAGGCTCATAAGTATGAATGCATACAGAATATATTACATTGTACGTTTCATTACAAATTTTGAGTCTGTTTTTGGTTGCCAATAAAAATAACCCAAAACCCAGACTATATTTTCATAACATCAGTTTTTCGCTATTAGACAATGCTTACTAAGCAGGAAAGGAGGGAATAGTAGATCCTTTTTGCCTAAGTCACCTGAAACCAAAGAAATTGCTGCCTCTGAAGCTAAAAATGAAGTCCCCATATCAAAAAAAGAAAAGCCAATTAAGCCTGCGAGAAGGGAAGACAGCTGTTTTCTAAGAGCCAATAAAACTTGAAAAGGAAATGCTGGGGAGAGGCTTGCAGTAAGAGAACTGTATTTGAATCCTGACGCTGCCTTTTGTCAGTAACATAGCCTTGGACAGATACTCAGCCTCTCCGAGCTGCATTCTGATTGTGAAATAAACCCAGGAAGCACAGTGACCATTTTGTACCCCAGTCTGGTGTATGTGTATGCAGGTTGAGGGGGCACTCAGCCTTGGATCCTGGGGTCATGGGAGGGGCATCATCTTACAGGCTGCCACGGAGCTAAGGCAGGCCTCCGCAAAAGGCTCTGGGAATGTTCAGGGTTAATATAATCAAAGGTACCAGCACAGCATCTGGTAAACAGTAGGCAATCATTAAATGGTAGTTGCTGTTGCCACAGAATTCTCCTGCCTCTTTTCCCTTTTGGACAAATTCTATTCCATTTTAATCTACTTACCCACAACCATAAAATATAGCTGTAATTTAGTAATACATTCTTGTTGACACTTACTATGGGACAGACAATGAGTTTTACATTCCAGTAGAGGAGGCAGTCAATAAAACAGATAAAGTGCTATCAAGAAACAAAGCAAAGAAATGTGGACGGAAAAGGGCCATTCAGTAAACCTGACAAGCTCAGGGAAGGCCTTCCTGGCAGGCCTTACAACTCAGAGACCTCAAGTAACCACACAGGATGGTCTGAGTAAAACTTAACTAAAAGCGTGTCATGGCAGATAGTCATGTCCTAGGCCAGTATCTTTCCTGACAAAGGTCAATCTTTACCTTAACTGAGCCTGTCTATTGTCTCTTTTTATCTAGGGCAGTGGTTCTCAACCTTCCTAATGCCGTGACCCTTTAATACAGTTCCTCATGTTGTGGTGACCCCCAACCATAAAATTATTTTTGTTGCTACTTCATAACTGTAATTTTGCTACTGTTATGAATCGTAATGTAAATATCTGATATGCAGGATGTATTTTCATTGTTACAAATTGAACATAATTAAAGCATAGTGATTAATCACAAAAACAATATGTAATTATATATGTGTTTTCTGATGGTCTTAGGCGACCCCCGTGAAAGGGTCATTCAACCCCCAAAGGGGTCGAGACCCACAGGTTGAGAACTGCTGATCTAGGATAACATACCTTCGGATGTCAGAGTAATATCCTTTTTGTAGACCCCTCAGGGCACAACCTCCCACCAGGACAGGAGATCACAGAACCCCTCATTGTCTCTTGCCCCCTGCATGCCGTGTCGATGCGCTGTAAATGTCAACTATCCTATACCCACCAATGTAAAAGAAGTATATGTCTGTCTATTTGTTTTACTTTTTATGCAATCCCAGAGATTTCCCCGCTTTGCTTTCTCTCTCCTCCTGATAATCTACCACCAATGAATTTCATGAAGCCCTTTTACATATTCCCCTTTGATTCTGATGTATAAAATGAATAGTAAGACTGCCATTTTCCAGAGCATTTCTCAGTCCATTGAGATTTTGCTTCCCAGCAATTGTTGTCAGTTGGTCTCAAATAAATTCATAAAAATTCTTACAGGTTTGGACTTTTCTTCCGTCGACAGAAATGACAACTAACAGAGGGGACAAGAAAGAAAGAATATTTAGGTAAAGCAATCAACAAAGCCCATATAGTAAGAGGAAGCCAGCCATGCAGAACAGGGAATACTAATATTCCAGGAGAACAGCTGCAGGCCCAAAGAGGTTTGGTCACTAATGTAGCTGAAACTTTCAGTGAAAGATGGTAAGAGATGAGGTATGAGTATATAAATATATAAAGGGAAGAAGAGGACTAGAAGGTCAAGGGAAAGGTTTGAACTTTAAGCTAAACCTAGGATTTTAAGTAAAAAAACTGCCATGATTCAAAATATATTAACACTGCTTGGTGAAGAGTAGAACCGGGAGAGAAGAGTGGCTCCCTGCAGGAGACTCTGTAATAGTCCAAGTGAGAGTGACAATGGCTTAGGCGGGGTTTCTCAACCTCGGCACTACTGACATTTGGACCTAAGAATTCTTTATTGTAGAGATCTGTCCTGTGGGATAGCTGGCCTGTAGGGTACTTAGGCGTATCGCTGGCCTCTACCCGTTACATGCCAGGAGCACCCTCCAACCTGAAAGTCTCCAGACATGGCCAAATGTCCAATGGAGGTGTGGAGGCAAAAGTTCCCCCAATCAAGAAGCACTGGCTTAGACTAAGTAGGGATAGAAATGGTGAGAGGTAATGGGCTTACAATATATTTTAAAAGTAGAGACACCAGAGCTAATCAATTGGAAGGGGGAAAGAAGAGACATAAAGGCAAGAAGAAGGGAACAAAAATAAGCAGTAATCAGCCCTGGCTGGTGTGACTCAGTTGGTTGAGTGTCATCCCGTGCAAAAGTTGCTGGTCTGATATCTGGTCAGGGACCATACCCAGGTTAAGGGTTAGATCCTGTCAGGGTGCGTGCACACGGGAGGTAACCAATCGATGTTTCTCTCATCAATGTCTGTCTGTCTGTCTCTCGCTCTCCCTCTTTCCCTCCTTCCCTCCCTCCCTCCCACTCCTTTCTTCTTTTAATAAAATCAAAAACATATTTTTAAAAAAGAATAATCAGTCATCAAAATCCTGATGTCACCCTCAATTTTTGTTAGACTAACATCCAGCTATTCTGTAGTTTGAGGAAAGTGCTTTCCAAATCAAACCTACCTGGGGCTGACAAATAATTTAGGTCACACAAACTCACCAGGACAATAGTTCGGACTCCTTTTCTTCAGTCTTACACAAACTGAACTGTACAGTTGACAGTTATATTCATTAAAAAATACACAATTTCTAACATTTTACATAAAAACCTATAGAAATATAAATTTTTCACCCAGTATTTGACAGTAGTTTGAACAGTAGTTTGACAGTTTTATTTCAAAATATAGTCCTGTGAATTAAAAAAAAATACCAAAAAGGTCCCTTCATTTGTGAATTCTTTATTTAATGAGCTCCACAATCAAGGCAAAACTCACTACACTGAAACCTGAAAAACATAAATCTTCAGTCAACCACATCAAAAGCACATCAAAAGAGCCTCAGACTGATGTATAACAGGTAACCCATCACTGTTTGACCGGAATTCAATTTAGCCTCTGAGACACAGTTCAGTAGAGCAATGATGAGTGTGGCTTCAGATTCCAGACTGCTTGGGTTCAAGTCCCAACTCCTCTATTTTCTGGTTATGTGACTGTAAGCAAATGAATCTCTCTGTGTTCCAACCACCCCAAATATTAAGTCAGGTACCAGCAGATCACAACCTGCCTCACGGGGTTGCTATGAGGATTAATACATACAAAGGGCTTGGACCAGTGCTTGGGACAAAGAAACTGTTCAAAACTACTACCTGCTACTATTGCATATGATTACTTACTATTATATATTATTACTACTATTAGTATTACTTTTCTTAGATAAAGTCTTCTTAAATGGTATATATTATCAGATCTAAAGTCTACTCAAATCAGTATAGACTGTACACAAGAAGACCACAATATATGATTGGGTGCAAAAAACAAAAGCAAGTTATACAACATTATTACTTCAATTTTGTTTTGTATAAAAAATATTTATGTAAAACACTGTTAGGAAAACATTTTCCCTAGGGTAAGAATGTAGCAAACGATTTTAGAAGGCCATAGGATGATTAACTTTTTATGATTCAGTATTATTTTAATTTCTTCAGTAGATGTATATTTCTTTTGTAACCATTTTTTAAACAAATCAACATCATCCATGTTTTCAGTTGTTTACAGAATGACCTCTCTAAGTCAAACCTACCAGATTCTGTAGTAATAATAAAAATTGCAGAAACTCTGTTGGGTATTGTTTTTAAATTAATAGGCATATCCATATTAAATTAATAGTTTCAGTTGACTTTTTTATTTTGTTTTTATTTGATTTGGTTTTAATCCATCAGCCTATCAGGAAAGCAAAATTAAAATTTATGGATTTTTAAGAAATTTTACATTAGCATTCACAAAATGGCACCAGGAAATACGGAATTTAAGAGATCTGGTCTAAGAAGTTGTGAAGGAACTTAAACTCAAATTATAATCTTAAACATTTATATGGTTAACCTCTAATTTTATTCTTTATACTCAATGCCAATTTCACACTAGAAGCATTTTAATGGAATAACTTTAAAATTTTCCAAAGGAAATGGTCTAAGCCCAGTGGTGCTCCCTGGTGCTCTATGGAAGGAAGGAAGCAAGTGAAAACGGTATAGAATTGATGACCTGTCCCTGTGCTGCAGCTGCACAGTAGTCAATGGAGGAACCCACATTCTAGTTCCAGAGGTACACTGTCCCAGCAGCTAATTCTAAAGACTGGTTTAAAAACAGGTACACTTTTAGAATAAAGGTGGTGCCTTATCAAAATACTTTGACTATCACACAAAAGGCAAATAAATAATAAATACTACAAACCAATACTCCAACACAACCAATACAAAATAATAGAATGAGTCCAAGGCTCCGGAAGGAAGGAAGGAAGGAAAGAAGGAAGGAAGGAAGGAAGGAAGGAAGGAAGGAAGGAAGGAAGGAAGGAAGGAAGGAAGGAAGGAAGGAAGCCTAAGGATGAATATAGGAGAAATGCAAAATTTCCATACTACGATCATCCATTAAAGTGCTATGCATCTTTATTGCTTTACACACAGTGGAAGGACCGTGTTGCTCCCCTGAACTCTGCAGAATGCCACTGAGCACACCTGTGCCTCACTTACCAGAAGCAAATACTCACATCTGAAGCTCCCGGGGCACGGCACCACCTGCTTCCACACAGCCTGCCCCCACCCCAGCTGTGCAATAAGAAAAATGTCCCCAGTCTTAGGCTAACAAGAAATTCAAATTGCCACCACTGAAAATGTGCACACAAGCAAGTGTTCAATAGTAAGTTATAGCCTCTGTAGACAAAGAATATTACCTTTAAGCACAAATTCTCAAGAATTTGGTCCTAAGGGCCAATTTGGTCCCAGATCCACCACTTACTACATACATATGGCCTTGGCAAGTGTCTTTACCTCTCAGTTTCTACATTTATAAAGTGGGTAACAGAGATGTTGTGAGGATAAAATGAGTTAAAATATATAAAGTATTCAGAACAGCACTGAGAAAACAGTAAATAACGTAATACTACCTTTCCTTTAAATTTTTTTCATTTTAGTTGGGCATATGTGTCCTGTATTCTGAAATGGTTTTTATAACAGAAAGCATGTGACCCCAATGTGCATATTCTATGTGTGTGTCATCTATAAACTGCTTCATCTCTCAAGAAAACATTTAACAAAAACTTAAGATGAGCTACTCTCTTTTTAACAGTTTTCTCCAACCAGGGAAGGGGTTACTACTTAAACATAAAAATGTGCCAACATTTGGAAGGAGGCATTACAATGCTGTGAAAAATCTACATCTGATTCACAACCATGTAGCCTAGGCTCCTTTTCAGCTTGAGGCTCTATAGGCAAAGCTGGTCAGGTCAGGAGGGGAAATGTACAGGGACCCTCTCTGCACATTTCCCCACTGTTTCCAGAGTGAGCTGCCATGCAAGGACCTCACACTTTCCACTCCTCCTCACACAGCATTCATTACCAGCAGGATCAGCAGACGGCTTCCAGAAGGCCCAGGACTGAGGACTCGGCCAGGGTGAGGCCCAAACAATGTGGACCACTGCCCATAAATACAGACTTCTGGACTCAAGGAAATGGACATCTGGCCACTCCCCCACCCCTTCTAAAACAGAAACAGAACTAACTCATCCAACAATGCTATTTGCACAAGAAAAGTATACTCCTCGCTCATGCACAGTGTCCAATTTTGAGAGAAAATCAACCTGACAAGGTATTAGAGCCGGTAAGAATGATTCTCAGGTCTCCAGGAAGGGAAAAGGGGAAGGGGCGGACAGAGCTCTAAACCCTAGTCCTAACAATACTCTGATGGCACTTGAATCAGCTTTATATCAAAGTGCCATGTTGGGTGTCCTTTGAATAAACATTTACAAAATAATGAGAGAGAATGATTCAATCAGGCAGTGTAAGGTTATGGGGCCATGCAATTCAAGTCCTGGTTCTGCTGCAAAGTGAAAAATTTTATATACATCTATTTCAGTCATCGGTGTTTTTAAAACAGTGATAACACTGACAATAAACATTAATAGTCTATGTAAGGAATAATAAATTATTCATAGGGTACATTACAACCCCCTCTCCCCTTACCCTAGATTGCTCTGAGTAAAAGAGAAACTTCAGCAAGGATTATTATAACTATGGCACATCCAGAAACCTATTCCTAGAAAATTCCAAGGGCAGAAACCAACTTTGGCACAAGTTACATCAAACACTATGCTTCACAAGAGAAAACGCTGTAATTACTGTCAAAAGAAACATCCGAACAAAAAGTGGTTGAACATCACCGCTGCTAACACGACCAATAAAAAAAGTCACAGTCTGATATAAAGCTGATTCTATGGCATGCTTAGAATTAATTAGATTAATTCCAGTCCAGGTTTAATATTCCAACCGTGTAAAAATAGCTTCTCGAACTGAATTCAGGGCAGGCTCTACAACTGCATAACACTGAAAAGGAGAGAAAATCGGATTTGGAAAAATAAGTAAAGAGATGTGAATAAAACACAGACTGGGTAATCCAACTTTCTATATTTGTTGGTTATAGGAAGCAGTTGTCTCTATTAAAAATAGAAAAGTGCCACTTGAAGAAAAAGATAAAGTAGCAGATGGCACACGATTCCAGTGCCTGGTACCCACACAGCACTTCCAATCAACTTCCAGTGAAAAGGACCGGGAGGCTAGGGTGTGAGTGTCCTTCAGAACTGGTATGTCTTTATCTACTTTTAAGCAGAGTGGAATAGAAACATGCAAGTGTAAAACAACAGCAACACAGGATGCATTTTTAAAATCAAGGCTACAATGGGGTTAATAAGAAAATTAATCTAAAATATCAGGACTTTTATACTGCAGAAGGAACTCCTATATGGCAGAGTACATGCAGGAACATTTTGCAGATGATGCTAACGAAGTCTCCGCTACTCCTACTGGAACCAGAACTGGGAAATAAGCTCACATCACAGCAGGGTGTGTGTCACTGAAGACTTAAAACTCAAATTTCTGCAACCAACTTCTTTGCAAATATTAATTAATTAGAAATGAGACGCATTTGCCTGTAATAGTTGTAAGTGTCAAGAGAAAATACTCACTGCTAACTGATCTGTTATTCACTTCAAAACTCTACTTTACAAGAAGCCATTGATAAATATTAGTTATCAAAAAGTACTTGTACCCTGAAAGTTGGTTTCTCTTTTTCTTCTTTTTAGTGCTATATACCTAGAGAATACATGCAGGTTCAGGTTGAAGGCATGTGATTTCATCATAACTGTGTAATTTGTATCACATTAGGTAGACGATTTCCCATATTATGTATTTCCAGTGTGGTGCTAACCCACAAACCCTGTTTGTCTCTACTGGATTCTTTCCTTTTTTAGCTTTTTCCTCCAGAGGCAGAAAATATGTATTCATATAATTGAAATGAACTCTTTTATATAATGAATTTAAACAGAAGGTATCATCCCTATAAATTTCACCTTTACTACAAGAAACTAAAAAGTCCCCAAATCTTTAAGCCCTTAATACATGCTATAAGTGGAAAAAAAAATAATGGACTGTACTATATTCTAACTTACCCATACAGTTAATAAAATTTATGACTACTTTATGAAATCACTTATTAAATCAAATTAATTAGCTTACATCTCAAATATCTAATGTAATTATCCAAGTAATTTAAAGTGGGGGAAATCTCATCAGTTGTCCATTTAAAAACAGCAAGCAAGTAATCTTGGTTGATGTGTAGCTAGTTACAATATCAAGTAGGTATTCCCCTTCTTCTTGTTTTCTTGAAGAAAAGTTATTAAAACTGAAACACTTTCACTTGCTTTTATAGGTAAAGAGGTGAAATCCAAATGCCAAAGGTCAGAGTTCAGAAGCAGTCACATTATTCTTGCTGTCAAAGACTGACTTTTGGAGGCAGGGCACAGGAGAGAAGCAAATCACATTTTAAAAGTCTTTACTCAAACTGGGGCATATTATGTCCTTGCTATATTGGCCTGCTATAGTTACAACACAATATGGTCAGCTATTATCCAAAACACACGATAGAGTGTTACAGCAAAAACAGACTGCTGACATGAGCATTTAATTTACTCTTGACTCCCAATTCACCAAACAGCTATTCCCTCCATTAGATGTTGTGATAAGCAAAACTGTAATTCCAAATTAAACTCAACATTTAGTACATGTACTAATATTATGCCAGTGATATTTTGGGGCATGATTTTGTTAACTAAGCAAATCACTCAAGAGTCTCATAAAACAGAATCAGATCTAAGATAAATTGAGATTTCATGAATAAATGGTTTTTAGAAATGAGAATACAACACATACAGTCACAGTGCTTTACGATTAGCTGCACCATCACTGTGGCCCAGAAGAAAACTCCTTTAAAGCAACTGCATGTCTGATAGTAAAGAGTGGAGATTTAAAGGAGTTCAGGTTAATTTTAAATGGTCTAATGATATATCTTCCGTTTAAATGATTTTTGAATGGGATCTAAATGAGTGTGGCACTACCAATCAGAGAGGTTGTAAAAGGCTTCTGCATTAGATGGGAGGTAAGGCAAGACACCCAAGAAGTCATTTCCAATCCCATAAATATATGGTCCAGAGTGTACATGAACTGTATTGACCACATACAGCCCTAGGACAGTATTTTTCTGTTTCACATGCCTGAGAGCATCTTACACTGCTGCGTGCCAGGCAGCGGTCCTGCACAGTTGTCAGAACTTGAGCATAAGAATCACAATTTGCAAAAACTGGTGTCAGCAGCCTGGAAAAATCCCAGGAACAGCAGTGGAGCAATCATTTCAGGAACGCTGTCGCCAAGGCTTTGATGGCACAGAATATGATGTGAGGAAAAACAAGGACAGCAAGACCCTGAGTCAAGAAGTGATTCAGAAGAACTAGACCCAATGTGAGCCAGTTTTTAAGAAGATCTTAACCCTGGGGTTCTCACTATCAGCACGTTGACATTTTGAGCCCGACAATTCTTTGTTCTGGGCAGGGACAGAGGTGAGAGCTGTCCTGTACACCAGGATGGTTAGTAGCATTGCTGGCCTCTACCCACTAGATACCAATAACACCTGACAGGTTGTGACAGCCAAAAATGTCTCCAGACACTGTCAGATATCTCCTGGGGACCAAAATCTCCCCCAATGCCTTAACCTATTTATTTTGCTTACATTTTTCTCTTTTTGAATATGCAAGTGATGTTTTTTAAAAAAATCAAAGTCATGCTTAATGAGATCTTTCAATAAGAAAATTCTAAGAGATAAACTATTGTGTTACAATTTGCAGCAATTTTTTTCTTGTGGTACATCAAATACAATGCTTCTTATAATCAATGGCATCTTCAATTCAATGAAATTCAGCCACCCAACATCTTTTTCTTTTTGTTATGGAATGCTTATCCTGATTTCTTTTGAGTAAGTACTTCTTAGTAGTAACTTAGCAGTAACCAGTTCTTCCCTAGCTGGGGTTCTCTAGTCTTCCTTTTGATTCTTTTGAGCTTTCCAAAATGCTTCTAAAAATCCCCTTGCTTCCAAAGTTAACCAGAGTTAAGTTTCAATCTTTCAACCAAAAAATCCTGACCGAAACAAGGTTCTTATTTAAGCTACCCTAATAAAAGACATTTCAGAGTATTTCCCTGCCACAAAGTTCACCTGTTAAAAATGTTACTGCTTCTCCTTACCACTCACCACATAGGTAGAGTGAGTAGGGGTATGTATAGATGACACAAGGATTGCTGAAACAGTGGCACAAGGAACCCTCTAAAACGGCTTACAAGGCTTCATTCAATTAAAGCAACACATAAAATCTATAATAATGAAAGTGTAATATGCTAATTAGACCAGACTGCTGAATGACCTTCTGGACGTCATTCCAGACATCCTTCTGGACAAACCCGTGATGGTGGGGGCCAAGGCAGAAGCAGTTAGGGGTGATCAGGCAGGCAGGCAGAGGTGGTTAGGGGTGATCAGGCAGGCAGGCGAGTGTTTAGAGGCAATCAGGCAGGCAGGCAGGTGAGCAGTTAGGGACGATCAGGCAGGCAGGCGAGTGGTTAGGGGCGATCAGGGAGGTAGGCAGAGGGGATAGGGGTGATCAGGCAGGCAGGCAGGAGAGCATTTAGGAGCCAGCAGTCCCAGATTGCGAGAGGGATGTCCCACTGCCGGATTAGTTGGACATCTCCCGAGGGGTCCCGGATTGCAAGAGGGTTCAGGCCGGGCTGAAGGACCCCCCCCCTTTGCACAAATTTCGTGCACCAGGCCTCTAGTAATGTATAAATGCCTTGACACCAAAAGTTGCCTTGCAAAGACTGCACACAACACTTTCTTAATGCTTTTTCTAAAGTTTCTTCTCTGGTACAAAAACAAAACAAACAAAAAAACAGCTATTGATTCTTTTAAAAACTATCACATAGATGAACACACACTCTGTGCCAAGATTTGACAGCTGGAAGTTTTCATGAAGAAGGCTTCAAATAAAACATTTTTTAAAAGAAAAAAAAAATAATAAAAAGGCTGTACCACCCTCTGTTCTCCTAAAAGGTGACAGAAAATAAATTCTTTATCAATAGTCATTTGTCCAGGTTACAGCTAGGCTGCCAACCCCAGTCCACTTGGGATTTGAAATTGGCTCTCCCTGGCACCTTTTATTCATCTCATCTGCCCTTTACCTCTCACAGACCAAGACAAAGCAAATGGAAGCTGAATAAAAAAGGAAGAATAAAGAAAGAAAACACCAGAGTGAGAGCTATTGTAAGAAGCCTGTACCATAAGGAGAGAAGGGAAGTCAAAAAATTTCTATGTGAAATATAATAAGCAAAGTAAACATGATTTTAACCCCAAAAAACTCCTTATTAAAATAAAATTCAATTAAAAATAAAATTTCAAAGGTAAGAAATTCCACCATAATATATTGATTTTCTTTGCTTCTTAATGAAAATGGTCTGAATTTTTTGGAATATTCAAACTTCACCATCTAATTACATACTCCATCAGCCTAACCCAATTAAATAATTATAAAGTGCTATGTGGAAAACTACAGAAATATACACAGACTCTTTTCACCAGTACTAATTACATCTTGATTTTTTAAACCCTAAACTATGAGCCTTCTCTATTTCCTGAGAAAATGGCAGTCTTAATCTAAAACTTATGTTCTGTTTTATACGTTTCAAAAGCAAACTGGAGGTAGCTTAGCACTTACATCAATAAAGAAATTTTAGAGATGAAATATTTAAGGCCCAAAGAGGTTAGATTATATGTTGAAGGACCTATGGCCATTGAAGACGAGAATCCAACTCAAAGATTCTTTACATTTAGCTCTCCCAAGCAAAACAGTTATGCAACCAAAACAAAAACAAGCACACGCTAAGCATCCACTGGTGGCAGGCATGTGCTTAGTGCTCACAGCAGAAAGGCATTTGCATGATCATATAACAGTAATGCTCTGTGCTGTATGCAAATTTCAGAAGTAGCACAGATGGAAAGCACTTGACTCTATCTTAGATTAAAAAGTATTGGCATATTTTTATGAATAACTGTGTACTTTAAAGGTCATTAAAAAGTTGTCCTTTTACCCCAAAAAATTACCTATGCTGTTTTGAATATTGTATGGTTTTTAGTTTATAGCTTTGAACATCTTTTTGAATCAGCACATAAGGATCTACTTGACTGTCTACTACTGTACTGAGGCATGTGCCATAACTCAGTCATCCAGTCCCTATGATGGCCATATGAATTACCTCTGGTTTTCTACTATTACAAAAACACTTCAATGAACATTCTTTTAACTGTTAATGGTAGTAGTAGTTTTAATAATGATAAAAATAATGTAGTAGTATGTATATAGAAAAAAATCTAGAGGAATAAAATGTTCAAGATTGGTTTTCTCCATAGAATGGAATTATAGAAGATTTTGATTTTTCAACCTGACATCTTTCTGATATGTCTTCAGTTTTTTTAAGTGAGTATATTCATAATTAGTGCTATTTATTAATATAGGCACTGTGGATAATACATGGCATTCATTAATAGCTACAATATTGCTAACCTTCATAACCACAGTAGACAATATAATTTTCAATCCTAACTACATTCATTGAAAGAAACTATCTTGTGAAATTCCTGGAGAATCCTCAAGAACTACTTCTCACATTATTGAGAAAACAGGGCTCAGTCGATATTCATGCAATAAAGAACCACACAAAAGATATAATGGACACTTATAACCAAGTCTGGGGAGAGGGCAACCTAGGGCTAACAAGCACAATCCAAAACCAAAAATGGCCAAGTTCATATGCTCAGCACATTCTGAAGTTCAGCCAGACAAAAATAATGAGTCTTACTACAATTATTCCTCTCTAAAAATACTTAATAATTATAACAAGTCGACCAAAATCTCCCGCCTGCCAGGAAACTCACCGTTTCTGGTTTTCAGACTCTTTCTTGGCTTGCTCCAGAGCCAGCTCCTCGGCTACTCTTCTCTTCAGTTCTTCATCGGAAACTGGAATCAGTAAAGAGCAAAAGGAGATGAAATTAGTGATTTTTGAAAAACAAAACCAAGAAAATACTCACAAAAACAAAGCTGAGACTGGAGCTAAAAGGGCAAAGTTCTGCCAGCTGGCCAGTGGCTCCTGGGGACCATCTAAGCACTATGGAAAAGACCAATTAGTGCATTTCAGCAGTAACTTAATCAAGAGTTCCCTGGTGACCTAGAAATTTCCACACCTGCCAAAATTGTGAATAAACTCAAGGAGCTCCTTACTGCCCATGGGGACTGAGCTGTTAAGTACAAATTCTTTAAAAGGATGTCCTATCACTAAAGTCTGACAATGGCATATAGAGGGAAGAGACGATGTAAGGAAGGGGTTTTACAGGGGAAAATTACACCAAAGCTTTCTCACTTTGATAATTAAACATTTTTTAAAAATCATTTATTACAGAGAGAAAATTATTTGTGTTTATATTTATTCTTCCATAATTTATGAAAAAAAAAGGCATTTGTGGACATTTTGAAACCTATTTTTGGGAATACATATCATTCAAATTCAAGTGCCAGCAACTGGAGAGAGACTTCAGAACAGTGCTGAGAACTTGGCTGGAGCTTCTTACAGACCTGGTGACTTGATGTGAAACATCTGGTCTTTACAATTAGAAAATTTTGTACGATGTGTTTTGTAAAGATTCTTACAGCTATGATAGCAAACAAAATAGATAAATTTTACAGACTCCTTCAGAGCCTTCCACACAAAAAATAAGCAGAGACTAACTATTTCCTCTTCACTAAAACCCACTACCCAAAATTATGACCAAGAAAGCACCAGAAACACTTAGGAGGATCTAGGAAGACACACTGGACTTATTATTTCAAACGGTAGCCTGTTAAATGGAAACGTAAACAGCACTGTCTGCTCTGCAACAACACTCTACCTGATGATCTGAACGTTATAAGCACCTTGCCTCAGGGCAGACAAAAAGTGAATTACAACAGGATATGCACAAGCCTCTTTAAATCGTGCTGACATTGGGCAATAACAAAGAAGATATATGAGAGGTGGTAAGGATGTTTTCTCTTACTGTTGGACTATCAGAAAACAACAGCATCAAAGGACATCAAGAAGGTGAAGACAACCCACAGATAGGAGGAAATATTGGCAAATCACATAACTGACAATTACCTTGTATCCAGAAAATACAAAGAACTTTTATAGCAGAACAATAAGAAGACAATTTTAAATGGGCATAGATATGAATATGCATTTTCCTAAAGAAGTGTTACAAACCACAATAAGCACATGAACAATTGCTCAACAGCATTTGTCATTTGGGAAATGCAATTAAAAACCACAGTGATACACCAATTTGAACCCACTATAATCAATAAGACGATAACAAGTGTTAGTGAAAATGTGGAGAAACTGGAAGCTTCATACATTGCTGGTGAAATATAACATGATGCACCCATTGTAGAAAAGAGACAGTCAGGTCCTCAAAATGCTAAACAAAGTGACCACAGGACCTAGCAATTTCACTCTTAGGTGTTCTATATACACAAGAAAATTGAAAATATATGTCTATACAAAAAGTTGTACATGAATATTATGGTAGCATTATTCATGGCATCCCAAAAGTGAAGACAGCCTAAATGCCCATCAACTGATGAATGGATAAACAATTGGTGGTATATCCATTCAGTGTGATGTTATTCAGCCATGGAAGTCATGAAGTACTGATAGATGCTACCACATGGATGAACCTTGAAACATCATGCTAAGTGAAAGAATGTCACAAAAGGTTGCACAACTTGCATGCTTCCACTGATATGAAATAGCTAGAAAAGGCAAGTCTATAGACTCAGAAAGGAGACTAGACTGGTTGCCAGGAGTGGGAGGAAGGTGAGAATGGAGAGTGACAGCTAATGGGGAAAGGATTTCTTTTTGGGGGTGTTAAAAATGTTCTAAAATTAGATAGTGAGAGAGAGAGCCATCTCACAACTCTGCAAGTATACTAAAAACCACTAAAATGTACAGTTTTATTGGTAAACTAACTGGGCAGCAGTTTTCTCAAATAGATGTTTTCAAATGGATGTTCTCAAATGGATGTTCTCTCGAGTGTCCCTTCAAACTATGTATTTTATGCTGCTGTTTGGCTTCGATCCTGCTTCAAAGTCTGTAGAAGAAGAGATGCACATCTCTGCTTTGAAAAGGTCCACAAAATCAAGAAAAAAAAACTAGAACAGGGAATTGTTTGCATTCAGGCAAATCTTATAACTTTTCAATATTAGGCAAATCTTACAACTTTTCAATATTAAAAGTTTTAGAAAACAATACAAATAAAAGTGAAATTAGTAACAGCTCAGCAAAGAGTCTAAATACTCTTTGTTTCTCTATTAGCTGAACTTTGGATAAAGTTTTGATTTCCTCACCCAAAAGCAGGACCAGGTGAGTTACATGGGTGTCTGCCACCTCAGAAGTTCTAGACTATACAGCCCACAAGGTAATGATTTTCACATTTTCATCGATTTCCCATAAACGAGCAAAAATCATGACTCTTCATTTTTTGGAGGTGTTCAGAACTACTAACTCTGTTAGCAAAAATTGAAACAAATACTTAATCAATTAGTATTATCTGATAAAACTATTCTCTGAAGTTCTACATACCAATCAGGATCAACACACAGCCAAACTGTACCTGTAAAATCATGCCACTTCCCCTAGATTGTTGCAAACTACCACAGCAAAAAATTTTCTCAGGCAAAATTCAAATTCTCAATCACAATGCAACTGAATTCCATTCAGCCCTTTAAAGCCTAGGCTTCAAAAGATGTCAGTGTACCAGGTCTAAATATGAAGCAATGAGATCAGTTTTCTAAGTGAGCTAATACAGTCTCGTATCTTCACATGTTGTGCCTCTTACAAAGGTGCTTCTTACCAGGGGAAAAGCTGAAATCAGCAGTGAGTTGTTTTTTTGTTACTCCTCACCCAAGGATATTTTTTCCATTGATTTTTAGAGAGTAAAAGGGAGAGGGAGAAACAGAAAAAGACACATGGATTGGTTGCCTACCGCACACACAACTGAGTTGCATGCCCTTGACTGGAATAGAACCCACGACTCTTTAGTCTGTGGGCCGATGCTCTAACCACTGAGCACCAGCTAGGGCAGAAGTGAGCTTTTTATTATGATGTGATCAATCTGGAATGGAACAATAAGGACTCCACTACCCAAGGGGGACCAGCTGGCTGGATGGAAAGGAAGCCATGCAGGAGAGACTGCAGAGAAGCAAATGTAGCTTCAAAACATGTCTTCTTTCTCTATACCCTCCTGCCTATCAATCACAGTCAGCCCTGCCACCTGCTGTGGGGTGAGGTGAGAAACAGATGGAGACAACTGTGGTATCATCTAGGTAGGCCAGGTGGGGATGGCAGCAGAGGGAAACCAGCAGCAATGCAAGGGGGGGAGGGGGGGAGGCGGGAGGACACTTCCAGGTCCACTGAAGAAGGTATACCAAAGGGAGAAATGAAAAATTACACACACACACACACACACACACACACACACACACACACCCCTTTTGGGTCTCACTTCCAAGGTCACAGCTGAAAAAGTAATTTCTTTAGCTACAATTGAGAATTTAAAATAACAAAAGATAAAACATAATCGAGCATAGTGAGTTTAAAATCTAAAATAGCAAGTCAAAGCCCAGGCAGGAAAATAAACCAGTCTAGTAATGGGTTTCTAGCAAATCTAAGTTTCATGTTATTTGTTTTTAAATCAATAGAATACAGAAAGCAACAACATATTTCTTCTGGTAG
Source organism: Myotis lucifugus (assembly GCF_000147115.1). NCBI lineage: Eukaryota > Metazoa > Chordata > Mammalia > Chiroptera > Vespertilionidae > Myotis > Myotis lucifugus. Next base: position 4,165,015 of record NW_005871094.1, on the reverse strand, counting down.
GTCTGACCCCAAGTGCGCAAGGGAAAAGATATACCTTCGGGAGACCGCTATTTTAAACGGCCCTGTTCAAAACACTCTTTCCAGCTCTCAGGATATGAACATTTTCTCAAAACTGTTATTAAACTAAAAGGTCAGTGTTTCTGGATGGGCTCCTTTAAGAGAAGCACAGGAAAGGCCAACTTTGCTGATTAGCACAGTGTGTCTCCAAGCAGATCTTTAGGGACTGGCAAAGTCTGTGAAATGAGAAAAAGTAAAAATGAGAAATGTCCAAGCCATAGAAATCAGATTTGCCATGGAAATCGGCACAACCACTGCAAGGGCAGGAAGTATGGTTCTATAGCTTTTACATACATACACTCTTTCCTTTCAAAATGTGTATGAAGACAAAGGATGTTTTCTTCTCGTGCATATACTTTTAAAAATCTCAGAACCCAATTTAAGTTCTGTCTCAATGGCAAATGTATCTTAGTGAACGCAAACACTGGCATTTTGTCAATTAGATATAGTAGGTCGACACTGACCATAAGACATATGAGGAAAAAGTCAAGCATTGCTATTGCTTGGTTACAGCAAGTCTGCCCTAAACTCTTTATTTGAAACTATTACTGAAAATTATAAATATCTGTGTGGTTGAAAGCAGCTCATGATTTCCTAACAAAATTATGTTTGTTTGTTTAGTAAACAACATTTCTAAATGAATGGTTTGGTTAGTCCACACATTCTTTACTGAATGCCTAGCAATAATTTACCCCTCTTAGCCACATTCCAAATTTCTAAGAATTTAAATTCTCAAGACATTCTAAGAATCTATATTTCTAATTTGGGTTCAGGATCAATGAGAAACTCCTAACCTTATACTTAATTATGAGTATTCTTAGCAACTGTGAATACCACATCTTAATCCTCAGAGAAAGTGTAGCATAAATTCATTACACCTCACCTGTCTTCTGGTTTATATGATTTATGTCCAAATTTTCCATTTTCAGAAACTGGTTAAACTGGTAGAGAGGGAATGGAGGGGATGGGGAGACACTATAATATATTTAAGACAGTTCTTTGTTGAACAGAAATGACTCCAAAAAATAGAATGACTTTATGAAATGTCTCATCATCTAAAATAAAACCAAAGACTGAAAATGCAACCATGATTTGAGACTTTCATTCCCTGGAACTCAGGGGACATACCAATTTCCTTGGTAACTTTCTCCACCTATGACTTTCCCTTTCCTTCATTTTCTTTGCCTAATCCTCACCCTATAATTCCCTCCCTAATTACAGTATTCTTAAACAATCTCTGTAAGTTACTTAATAAAAATTATGCCTTGCCTACTAGAAAAATGTCAGGTCCTTTGGGATTTTTTCCTTTACTCCATTCCTCTTTCTGGCTGATACATACCATGTCCAATTTTATAAAGCCTGTATTTTCATAGGCTAGTTTTAAAACACTGAGGAGAGCTATGAAGATCCACTCTAAAAAGAAAATAAATGTATATAGTTGCATAACACAAGCAGCAGGTTTTACATAAAGACTGAATCTGCCAGGATTGAGATAGTTGAGCCAAAACTTATGCCTTTTGATAGAGCCAAATTAAATGTTCAGCTTCATAGAAATATCCCTTAATGTTATCATTTCAACCAATTCCTTAATACAAAAAGAGCTCTGGTTGTTTAAAAAATAATAATGGAAGCACCCATGAAATCCAACACACAGTATATTAGACATAAATAACTCACAGCCTAGGTTGCAGGATAAATCTTGTCCTGCTCCTTTTCTTATTAAGGTACAGGGTTTGATTAGGAGAAGAGTCGAAAGATGACTGGGCTAAATCTCAGGGGTTAGAAAGAAACATGTAATAATCTGACAATATTCATTTCTGACACCATCTAGTTGGCAGACAATACACACAGAGTATGATGTTCAACTGACAATTACATTCACCTAAGGATAATGTATCTTAAGACTGCCTTCAAAAAAAAAAAAAGCCATCTGTCTAGATCCCTGGCAGGGTAACTGAGGCTACTTATACATTAAAGTGAATAATGATGTTAGAATGAAAAGCCTTAACTGAACATTCATAATCATAAATATTGAATTGGAATGCACAGTGTTACAAAGAGATTGGCAACCTAACCATTCAGAGCATCCAGTTAATGGTTTATTTTGTAGTAATATTGTGCCAGCAGGATTTATCTACCTTTGTAAATTTCTAATAATATGCAAATAGTGTCATTGTATTGCTTGCTTCACAACAAGCACTCACAGAAACCAGATCCACGTCCCATTCTATGCGAAAACAAACATCAATACCAGGCTGCAGAGGCTGTACAGCACAGACAAGCTCATCATTTATGTGCCACAGTCCCCACATTTGTAAGTAGACAATTCTTTAAACCAGTATTGGGAATCAGATACATTTAGTATTTCGTGTCTTAATATCCTGAATAACAGTTGCGAGCCCTCCCAAAGCCTCTGGGAAAATAAGATCTATAATTTAAATTAAAAAATAATAATTACCTCTGGATATTGCTTTTTGATGCATAGCTTAATTTTTTTGTTTGTTTCACAAATGGATGTATTTTGTTCACCGGGGAGAAAGTTATAAATTAAAAAGCATTAAATCTCCAACCCCAAGTGAAGTACCCAAACCACCCAAACCTGTTTCCTCTCATTCCAGCGGTCCTGACTGGGGCTGTACTCAAGGTTTCTGCAGAAAGACTCGTGAAATACAAAGAGGAGCAAGATGGTGATAAAGGGGGTTCCTATCCAGTCCTGGCTCTGCCACCTTAGGTTTTGTGATTTTACTCAAAAACACATCATTCCTTTAGGCCAGTGGTCGGCAAACTCATTAGTCAACAGAGCCAAATATCAACAGTACAACGATTGAAATTTCTTTTGAGAGCCAAATTTTTTAAACTTAAACTATATAGGTAGGTACACTGTTATTAACTTAATTAGGGTACTCCTAAGGCTTAGGAAGAGCCACACTCAAGGGGCCAAAGAGCCGCATGTGGCTCACAAGCCACAGTTTGCCGACCACGGCTTAAGGCCAAAGCTATCATCTATAATATTAGGGCCCAAACTGGAAAATCTCCAGCAGCTCTCCCTGGCACAGTCATGTTAAATGGGAGACTGACAGAAGAATTCATGCTGGAGCCTCCACTTCCCCTAAAAACCTGTTAGAATGAAGGTAAAAGAATAAAAAAGTGTATCGTTGGCGACATATTCTGTCCGTTGTTTGCCTTGAAGTGACTGACACTTGGTTCATTTGGAGAAACTGTCTATCTGCTACTCACCTAGCAAACTACCAAAAACAGCCTCTAGGCTTTCCAGACAAATCGAAAACTAAGGAGAGGCAGGACAGAGTAGGGAAGAGAGCCATATTGTACAGGCTTTGCAAAGCACACAGGTCCATGAAATCGTGATAATTCATTGATTTGTGGAGTCAAACGTCAGTCATTAGGTAATAAGTCACCAACTTTTGGAGTACCTGAAGGAAGATTTAGAAGAAATACAGCATACACACTGTACAAGTCATGCAATCGAAGTATAGTGTGACTGCTCCTCAACAAAACCCTGCCAGACAAGCCCCTTCCCGAACCTCTCCAAGCCACTGCCACCCCAGGTTTCTGCGCCTGGACCCTTTACAGAACACCTGGAGCCACCAGGCACCAGGCCCCTCAGCATAATACTCATAAAGGAAAGAATGGGTAACACCTGGAGCCACCTTGGCTGACAGCATACTGTTACAGAAGAATGGGTCTTCATTATAAGCTTATTTGCTGGCTGTACGGTTCCAGTGTTAATGTTTAAGCTCAATTTTCTATTCCCTGGTCAACCATCTGAAGTTACCTTTGTGGTATTTTTTGTTTGTTTTTTTCTCAAAAATCAAGCAACCTCTGGGAATATACAAACTAGGGAAATCAATGAGTTCGCTAGGTAGCAAATGCACATTGAGTCAATCCTATGCTAGGCTTTATAAGATATTAAGACATATGGTCCCTACCACTAAGGAGACTAAAGTCTAAGTTAGCAAAACTGTACTACTGAGGTTTAGCATTAAGGACACTTACCAAGGACAGCTGCAGTCATGGAGTGCTTCATGGAGGGACGTGAACAAGGGCCTACATTAGACAGATGGAAAGGAAAGCAAACAATGCTTGTTTGTAAGATAAAATATGCTCGATCATGAGGAGCCTTGGAAACTAGGCAGAAATGTAGATATGAAATGTTTTTAAAAAAATAGGGCATCATGGATAGTTGTTAACGTATGAGAATAATGCCATGATATAGGGTGTTATTGGAAACTTTACCTGGCAAAGGTTTGCAGACAAACAGGATGGGGAAAGTATGAGGCAATGATGGATTCTCAAAGTGTAGCCTTAGTTAGAGATGCAAATACAGGATGTCCCAAAAAAAATGTATACAAACTTTAACAGCTGATAACTCACTTAATTTTCACTTCAGGTTTAACTGATCTGAATAGTGAGTGAAGGCAGACTAAGCTTTGAACAAAGAAAATTTATCCTAAAGTGCCACTAGACTATTTTTTAGGGGGATACAGAAAAGATAAAGTTTACAGTACAAAACCTGGCAACAGTTGATGAATTGAGGGTGCACAAATACTGAACGAAATGATTCTTAATGTTTGTGATTCCATTGCTTCATGTTATCAGCAGAGCCTGGTCCACAACAGTCATTAGTTTGAAAACAGGCACTGACAAAAAAATTTATTCATTGCTGTAGATTCTTTTAAATTTTGAAGATGAACTGTATGTTAGTAAACAATTACTTTATCATCATTCAAAGTGTGTATACATTTTGGTATTTCTGCTAAGCCCCAGATCTACAAGACAAAACCCTGGGGATGAAAGCCAGCAATCGTGAACTAACAAGCCCTTCCAGGTGACCCTGGTGCTCACTCAAATTTGAGACACTGACATAAGGTGATGAGGACCTGAGCGAGGATACTGGCCATAAAGGTGGAGTCTAAGACACAAGAGCTTTCATGGGAAAAACAGATCGGCTGTGATTGATCAAGAGATGGAAGAGAAAGAAGTCAAATGTTTAACCAGATGCCAAAAAATTAATAAACGCTATGGTCAATTAAGTAAAGGAGTGGCTGTTTGGGGAAGAAAAATAATGAGTTCAGTTTCAGACATACTCAATTGAAAATAATGGTAGAATCACCACACGGAATTGTAGGCAATTAGATATTTGAATTTAAAATTCAGATTTGATTTGAGATTTGGCTGGAAAAGCTGATTTGGAATGACTATTACAGATCTGGGGGGAAATGTGTAAGAAAAAAAGTAGAAGGCTAAGGAATAGGCCTTAAAAATTCATCAGATGATGGAGGGAAGTGAAAGAACATCAATAGGGACAAAGAAAAAATGGAATGGAAAGGAAGAAATGAACCAAGATACCATGTGCAGAAAGGGTAAACAGATTTCATCCCGCCCTAACTGGTTTGGCTCAGTGGATAGAGCATTGGCCTGTGGACTCAAGAGTCCTGGGTTCGATTCCGGTTAAGGGCATGTACCTTGGTTGCGGGCACATCCCCAGTGGGGAGTGTGCAGGAGGCAGCTGATCGATGTTTCTCTCTCATCGATGTTTCTAACTCTCTATCCCTCTCCCTTCCTCTCTGTAAAAAATCAATAAAATATGTTTAAAAAAAAACAAAACAGATTTCATCCCATGGGTCAATTCCGATGAACTGGCAGTAGCGGCCTGAGGTGGTGTGTGTAGGAGGACTCCACATCCAAGTTCAGTGAATTAATGTCTACCCTGGGCACTGGAGGAAGGTTTGGCAGCATGGCTAACAATTACCTATCCCTCCGTGGAGGGCATGGAAATCAGAGTGTGTGGGCATCAGGGATCAGTAGGAGAACAACGGAAGGCAGCAATTATATACGGTAGGTGTCTCTTCAACAAGTTTAGAAATTAAACAACAACGAACAGGGTGGAAAAAGAATGAATAGAAGGTGATTTTTGCCAATAGATCTATGCAGTGTGAAGGGCAGCCACAATCAACAATCTGTAACTAAATTATAAGAAACTGATGAATGGTAGTTGTTTCTCAAAAGTAACTCAGAGAAGAAACTAGACTTTTGGTGGTGAGCACAATATAGAGTACATAGACATTGAATTATAATGCTGAACACCTGAAATTTATGTTATTAACCAAAATTACCTCAATAAATTTAAATTTTAAAATTTAGATACTACAGTGTATCCATAAGTCAAAAATATCTAGTTGTTTAATGTATCATAACACAGACCAATTAATATTTATATGTTATATTCTAGTCCACTTTCCTAATTACCACCCTGATGCAAGGCTCACAGCACATTTTGCTATGATTTCTTTTATTGTTTAAGGTATTACATATGTCTCCTTTTTCTCCCCCGATTGACCCCCCCCACCACTCCCAACCCTGAGGGCAAGCCTTCACTGCCCCAGTATCTGTGTCCATTGGTTATGCTAATATGCCTGCATACAAGTCCTTTGGTTGATCTCTAACGTGCATGCCCTCTCCCCTGCCTTCTCTCTGAGGTTGGATGGTCTGTTCAGTGCTATCTTGTCTCTGGATCTATTTTTGTTCATCAGTTTATGTTGATCATTATATCCCACATATGAGTGAGATCATATGATATTTATCTTTCTCCGACTGGCTTATTTCACTTAGTATAATGCTCTCCAGTTCCATCCATGCTGTTGCAAATGGTAAAAGTTTCTTCTTTTTTATAGCAGCATAGTATTCCATTGTGTAGATGTACCACAGGTTTTTAATATACTCATCTGCTTAGGCTGTTTCCAAATCTTACCTACTATAAATTGTGCTGCTATGAACATAGGGGTGCATATCTCCTTTCTGATTGTTGTTTCTGGTTTCTTGGGATATATTCCTAGAAGTGGGATTACTGGGTTGAATGGGAGTTCCATTTTTAACTTTTTGAGGAAACTCCATACTGTTTTCCACCTACTGGCTGCACCAGTCTGCATTCCCACCAGCAGTGCATGAGGGTGCCTTTTTCTCCACATCCTTGCCAGCACTTGTCATTTGTTGATTTGTTGATGATAGCCATTCTGACAGGTGTGAGATATCTCATTGTTGTTTTGATTTGCATTTCTTGGATTAGTGACTTTTCGCATGTTTCCATATGTCTCTTGGCCTTCTGTATGTCCTCTTTCGAAAAGTGTCTATTTAAGTCCTTTGCCCATTTTTGATTGGATTGTTTATCTTCCTTTTGTTACATTTGTATGAGTTCCCTATAAATGTTGGAGATTAAACCCTTATCTGAAATATCATTGGCAAATATGTCGTCCCATGCAGTGGGCTTTCTTGTTGCTTTGTTGATGGTTTCTTTTGCTGTCCAGAGCTTTTTATTTTGATGTAGTCCCATTTGTTTATTTTCTCCTCAGTTTCCATTGCCTTAGGAGATGTATCTGTAAAGATACTGCTATGACATATGTCTGATATTTTGCTGCCTATGGAGCCTTCTAAGATTTTTATGTTTTCCCGTCTTACATTTAAGTCCTTTAACCATTTTGAGTTTGTTTTTGTGTATGGTATAAATTGGTGATCTAGTTGCATTATTTTTAAATATATATTTTATGACAGTGAAATAGAGTAGAAAGCCCACTTTTCATGAGCAAAGCAGCTTTAACCAAGACAAATGTCCTTACCTAAATAATTTGCTTGGTAAATAGAAAGTTGAATATCATTACAATACCTAGATTCATAAATCATATGAAGTAGTGTGTGCTTTTTAGCACAAAAATTCCTAAATTCAACTGAAACATTTAGTTCTTTAAACTCTGATCAACACTATTTTCTAAAGGAGACTTTAAATTTCTCTTTACATGTAAAGCAAAAGATTCAAGTCTGAAAGTAAAAATCTATATTCTTCTTTTTTTTTCTTCTTTCCTTTTAGAGAGAGGTGGGGAGAGAAAAAGAAACATCAATCGGCGGCCTCCAGCACATGCTCTGTCCCAGGATTAAACCCACAACCTGGGTATGTGTCCCAATTGGAAATCGAACCTGCCACCCCTTGGTTGGTGTATGGACAACGCTCCAACTAACTGAGCCACAACAGCCAGGTCAAATCTATCTCTTAATCTGCCCAACTTTCTATAGCCCTGGAAAATGCCAACCAACGCCAATCTCGAGGCTTTTCTTCTTCTGAATGAAAAATTTTGAGCCAATGATATCCCTTACAAAAAGAGTGAAAACTAGAAAAAAAGAGTCCTGTTTCTAGATACTGGCCCACTATTAGACAGAAGACATACTGGGAGGATCACATACACGCAGACCTCTGGGCCTCATAGGCTTCATTTATAGCCCATTACGGGTCAGATGCCAAAAAGGACCTATTTAACCCTTTGCACACCATAAGCGTCTATAGACGGAAATTCAAAATATCGTGGGATGTGGGGATGGTTTCCGTTCTGGACGCGTGGCAGTTAACTGGTTAACACTAGCGCACACAGAACAATGGCCTTTGCTGGGATGTTTTAAATAAAGCAATTCTGATTTTTTACCCATGCTTAATTCATATTTTATTTATGGTGTTTCAAATTTATTAAAACTGTGAGACAGCAAAACACGCACTGGTATAATTTTTTCATTAAACTATAGTGCAATATCCTGAGCTATGTTTTTTATTTAATTCACATCGTGATAATTATTTCAGCCTCTTTAAGTCAAATTATATCCATAGCCCTGCTTTTTTTTTCCTTCATCTAAAGCAGTGGTTCTCAACCTTCTGGCTCTTTAAATACAGTTCCTCATGTTGTGACCCAACTATAAAATTATTTTTGTTGCTACTTCATAACTGTAATGTTGCTACTGTTATGAATCGTAATGTAAATATCTGATATGCAGGATGGTCTTAGGCGACCCCTGTGAAAGGGTCGTTTGACTGCCAAAGGGGTCGCGACCCACAGGTTGAGAACCACTGGTCTAAAGTAACAAATCTCCACTCATTGTTCAGAAAATACCATTTCAATGTAGTCATAAGTAGTCATAATCTCTAAAAAATAATTCTCTATGAAGCACTGTGGAAGCTCTGGGAATTAGCTGATCACAGATTATTTCACCATCTTTAAAACACAAGACTGCACAAGGATTTCAAGACCAAAGGCCTGGTCCTGTCTTTAATTTAAATGCAAGAAGGTACTTAACCTTTTTCCTAAAAATAAAGTAAATTATCCACAGTAAAGTTAAGCTGAACAGAAGATAACAGTAAAAAACAGGTATTATAATTATATTCCTGATGAGCCACACATTTCTTTAATGCCAGTGTTATATAGAGAAAGAAAGGGAGGGAACACTTTCTTGCCCTGCAGGAGCATTTGGTAACTTACACTACGTGCTGTGTAAGGTGTAAACCCTTTAGAATACTTGGAACTATAAAACAGCAATGCAAAAGGTGCTTCCCCGCAGCCCAGTGGTTTCACCCTTACAGGCTCAATGCTGCCCTTTTATAGCAAACATGTGGTCCTACTCCCTTTACTATCCTGAAAATAGACGATAATCTATCACTAAATGTTTCGATCATATAAAACCCGATGTGAAACTCTTGGGAAGATGGCGGCATAGGTAAACACTGGAGACTGCTGCCGCAAACAACCACTTCAAAAATACAACTAAAAGACGGAACGGACATCAACCAGAACCACAGGAAGGCTGGCTGAGGAGAGACTCTTCAACTAGAAGGAAAAACAACAGCATTACGAGGCTCAGAGGAGGTGCAGTGTGGAAAATTGAAAGGTACGGTGGTGCCCGGCAAAGCGGGCTGGTGGCTGAGG